>NC_041380.1:249580169-249711234 GCF_002162155.2 Triticum dicoccoides | reverse complement strand
ATACATAAACACTATTCTGATCACGGGATCAGAATAATATTCTGATCACAACCTGAACTGCCTGAGTAACACGCCTGAACTTCTCTCTGTACGTACCCGACCTTCGTGCTATCTTCGCAACCGTGCCTTCTACCGGGAGTTTTTCTGGTTAGTCGTGTTCCATGTGATGTAAGTGTAATCTTCAAATGATTTTTAGCAACTAAATACTCGTTTTAGATAGGAATCTCGCTCATAGGCGGATTTTGCACTTGGGTCGTGAAGAACTCGTGTTTTTTGCGATTTTACTGCCTGAGTTGTTCGACCTGAACTTCCCCCTGTGCTAGGTTGAACTTCCCGCAACATTGCCCAAATAGGGCTTGCTATATACCGTTGGAAAGCTATGGACATGAGTATCATGACCCAAGTTAAATTTTTCGCAAAATGTAAGCGGTTTAAGAGCAGTTTTGAAAACCGTTTTTTCCTCACACAAAAAACATGAATCGTAATTTCGATCGCATTTCTAAACTGTTTATCGGAATGAGGCAAGTAATATGGCGTTGGAAAACTGCTGCAAAACCGCTCCTTCCACATGTTAAAAGTTTTCTCTAATTCCCTACGGTTAAAGAGTAATTTGAAAAAACGTAAAATTTCACAAACCGAACAGCCGTGTTCGTATTTTCGATGTCATTTCTAAACGGCTAATCCAATTGAGGCAAATGATATGGTGTTCGAAAGCTTATGAAATTGCGCTACTCTTTCATGTTGAAAGTTTTTTATAATTTTAAACGATTTAAAATTGATTTATAAAATGGTCCAAGTTACACCGAGTGTGTATTTTTGAGCTAATTTTTTAACCGTACGTCCGAATGTAGCAAATGATATGGCGTTGGAAAGCTTGAGGAAATGGGAAACTTTTTGGTATATATTGTTTCTCCCAATTCCTTACTGTTTTAAGTCAGTTTTGAAAATGGATAAAAACGTACTTTCATGTTGATGGTTTTCTCTAATTCCTAGCCATTTTCAAGTAATTTTGAAAACGGAGAGATCATTCGTTCTGCCTTTATCGCGAAACAGATTCTTCGGAAATGCACCGCGTAAAGAACTTGAACTTCCCGGCATGTTTACTTGAACTTCACCCTGTTTTTCACGTGATTTTTTTTCCTCGTAGCTTTCAATCCACTGCTCGTAGCTCTCCATCCACTCATCGGAATTGAGCAAGTGATATACCAATGGAAAGCTTCTGTAAACACACAACTTTCCCGTGTTGATCATTTTTTCATACTCGCGACGGTTTTAAAAGTTTTTCTTGTGAAATTCATTCATCGTAGTAGTTGAACTTCCTGCTGTTTTCACGTTGAACTTCTATGACATATTTTCGTTTGTAATTTTCTCATTCATTCGTTATTGTTAAACAAATGGTATTTCTTTTGTACAAACCTATCTCACAATATTTTTTTAACTTTCTCCGACCGAGAACTTGAACTTACACAAATGATATTCCTGAAGTTTTGAAGTAAATTAGAAAACAATGAGATCATGATTTCTGCCTTCATCGTGAATGGAAACGCACTGCGTGAAGTAATTAAACTTCTCGGGCATGTCTATTTGAACTTCACTCTATTTTTTGACGTGCTGTTTTTGCACTGCGTGAAGTATTTGAACTTCTTGGGCATGTCTGTTTGAACTTCGCTTTGTTTCACTTTATTGTATTTTTCTTATATGAAATACACACCATGTAGTACATGAACTTCCGGTTGTTATCACTTTGAACTTCTCTCTGGTTTGAGAGAATTATGTTAAAACACAAAAAACAACATATTTTTTATGTATTTTGGACATCTAAATACACGGTGAACCTCTCTCACAAGAATTTTTGAACTTTCCCTCGCCGAGCACTTGAACTTCTAGCAACCATTTTTACGTTATGAGATTGTTTTCAAAAGTGCAAAAAATGGCGTTGTGCTTTTTATTTTTTAAAAAGGTAAATCATAGGTTTTAATAAACTCCAAACTTCTATGTTATTTCAATTTGAACTTCACCTTTTTATACTTTTGAGTAAAGAATTGTATTCGATTTTTATACGAAAAAAATCGAACATGGAAATACAAGATGAACCTCTCTCGTAAGAATTTTGAACTTCCCCAGACAGAGCACTTGAACTTCTTTCCACAAACCTTTTAAGCTTTTAACTTTCTATACTTTTATTCTCATTCGAAATGCATTCCTTGCAGTAGTTGAACTTCTCGTTGTTTTCACCTTGAACTTCTTTCAACAGGTAAGAATTTTTTGAATACATCAAAACGTGTTTTAATCGGTATACATGAAAATTTGAAACCGTTCATCGAAATGTGACACATAATATACATGGTGGAAAGCTTATGAATCGCAGCAAGTTTTTCATGTATTCATGTGTTACAAATTCGTTCTCGTTTGAGAGCAGTTTTTAAAATGGAAAAACAACGTTGTTTTTTAGCCTTTTGAAACAACATGTAAACTAACGACGGACGTCTCGTAATATATTTTTTGAACCGTGCAGGGTGGAGCACGTGAACTTCTTGCAACAGACTTTTTAGGCTTTTAGTTTTGTATTCTTTTATTCTCTTCTGAAACACATTCTATGTAGTAGTTGAACTTCCCGCTATTTTCACCTTGAACTTCATACGTTAATTTTGCATGGAAACAAAAAAGAATTTGAGTTTGTTGTATACATCAAACTATTCCGGTTTGTAATATGAAATTATTGATTTCCTTTTTTAAAATGGAATTGCTCCCAAAAAATGACGCTACCTTTTAGCAACATAAAAAATCTGAATTTTTATAGACATCGAAACCGTTCCATTTTTTCAATTTTTGAACCTCTTTGTGTATTTTTAGAAATATGAGAAATAGGAGCTTTTGTAATAAATGATGAAATTTTTCGTTATTTCGAACCAGAATTCTTGGTTTTATTCGTTAGTAACGGGAAAATTATGAGTTTTTAATAAATATTGAGCTGCTCCATTTTTTGAAATTGAACTTCTTGGTTTATTATTTTATTAACAAGGAGAATTTGGATTTTTCATATACATTGAATTATTCTACTTTTTTTAAATTGAACTTCTTGGTTTTTTTTCAATATGGACTTCTTTGGTGTTATCATTTGTAATGGAAAATAATGAAAAAAAAAATTAATTTTTAACTACTCTATTTTTTAAAAAAAATTAGCTTCCTACATGATAAAACATACACAAACCTTTTATATATATTGAACTTCTTCTACGGATTTACATTTTTCTTTTTGCTGGTAGATTAAACAATCTTTTTTGTCACATATTTTTTGAACTTTTGCATTTTTTTCTTTGAACTTCCTTCTTTTTATACGCAAAAAGAAAAAAGAACTACCCATAGCACGAAGACACACAGAACCATTTTTTGCATGCATGAACACAAGTGTGCTCTGAACTTGATCATGTATGTCATACAAAAAATTCCAGCAAATTAAAATGCACACATAACAATTGAAACACTGCTAGCAACATGTTTTGCAATGTTTAATAGTTGGATCTCGTAAACCATCACTTTTGAGAAACAGGGAAATACAAGGTTTTTATACTCATTGGACTGCTCGGTTATTTCAAATTGACCTTCACATTCGCGCACTGTAATATATTTCCAACATCAAGCACCGACATGAACCATAAACAAGCATCATTTAATCACTTCAAAAAGAGCAGGCATCAAGAAAGATTGCTGCAGTTAAACAAAAGGAAAATTTATCAGCTCCAAGTTTTTTTGTGCTCGCTTGCATACACACAACAATTATGAACTTCCATATAGATGGACTTCAATTTTTCTAACATGAACTTTGCTGTTGTCACTGTATATGAACTTCTCCTGTAACCAAAGAGAGAGGATGCAACAAGACAGGGTAAAATGCTACAAAAAACACACTTTTTTGTTTGAGACATATACACAAACGGCCATCGCGTTTTCTCGAGGTTGACATTTAGAAAATATATGCTGATAGCGATCCTGGAACATTTGTTTCCTTTCAACTTCCATAGGCATGCATGAGCATGCTGGTTCATTTACATAAACACCTAGCATGTAAAGGATTGCAAACACTCCAGAGATGAGCCTGACATCCATTTTTCTTCCTCTCTCTTTTTGCGTTGTTGATGCTTGCTAAACTAGAGCGTCTTCCGGTCAAAGAAGACAGGCCTGCAGTTCAGACATCAAGTCAATTCTTTCATAAGAAAAATACAGAAACAATTTGGTAGTTACTTTTAGTGCAAATTTGGAGAAGTTCAAATCCTCCAGTAGAGAAGATATTTCTGAAGAAAGAGAGGTCAGGGGGAGGGAGGGAGAGAGGTCAGGGAAGAGATGTAGCAGCAATACTTGCAACATTGGCGTCTGTTGGCCGTTGCCATGGTCAGAGTTAGGTTGGTGCCGTCGTTGAGTAGGTGGCCATCCGCGATGTATTCATGGAGGAGGAGCTACGATGTTTGGGCGGGTGGTGCAGCAGCAGTGGCCCAGTTGGAGCAAAGGAAAGGAGGTGCTCATGGGAGGTTGATGGCTGGTGGTTTGCCAGCAGAGCTCGGGAGGGAGGGCATCGCGGCGGTGGATCCAGGGGAAGGTTGTCCGCCACCGCCGCCGTGGATCTGAGGGAGTCCGCCGCCGCTTTGGATCCAGGGGGAGGGAGTTTGGGGTGGGGGAGAGATGGCGCCGGATGTTGGGGCGGCAGCAGCGCCAGAGGTTGGGGCGGCGGTGTCGCCGGAGGTAGTGCCAGGGCGGCGGCGCAGAGAGCAAGGGGTAGCAGGGCGCGACACACCGAGAGCTAGGGGTAGTGGGGAGCGGTGGCGTAGGGGTTGCGGGGAGGGTGCTCCGCGGCCTGGCGGACGGCGGTGGAGGGCGGCCCAGCGGACGGCCAGGCAGCGGGATCCGGCGTGGCGGTGGCATGTGGTGGCAATAGGTGGCGGTGGGACTGCATCCGGGGGCCGGGGCGGCTGGTTTCGTGGGCGGGGGCGGCACGGTGGCCGGTTTCGGGCGCGGGGGCGGTGGACGTGGGTGGGGGAAGATGTGGATGGGGTCTGCCTTTTTTCTGAATCTCAGGAACATCTCCGTCAGCGCCTATATAGGGTGCGCCGTGATACAAATAACTATTCTAATCATGGGATTAGAATAGTGTTGTCCTATATATATATATAGGTGGAGGGGAGGAGGGGCAGCCAGGGTGCACCCCAAGGGTGGCCGCCGGCCCCCTTGGGTGCCTTCCCTATGGCGCCGCCTTCCTTTTTGGCACCTGGGAGAAGGCAGGAGGGGGTGGCGCCCCCCTTCCCTTTTTCTCATGCGGGAGAAAAGGCAAGAGGGGCTAGCACTCTCCCTTTCCTTCCCTAGGGCTGGCGCCATGAGGTGGAGGTGCACCAGCCCCATGTGGGCTCGTGTGCACTCCCTCGTTGGCCCGCTTGGCTCATTAAACTCCCGGGGCCTTCCGGAACCCCTTCCGGTGATCCGATCACTACCCGATACATTCCGAAAACTTTCCGGTTACCGAATAGTATCGTCCTATATATCAATCCTTACCTTCGAACCATTTCGGAGCTCCTCGTCATATCTGTGATCTCATCCGGGACTCCAAACAACATTCAGTCACCAACTCACATAACTCATATAATACTATATCGTCAATGAACGTTAAGTGTGCGAACCCTACAGGTTCGAGAATGATGTAGACATGACCGAGACGCATCTCCTGTCAATAGCCAATAGTGGGACCTGGATACCCATATTGGTTCCTACATATTCTACAAAGATCTTTATCAGTCGAACCTTCATAACAACATACGTAATTCCCTTTGTCTGTCGGTATGTTACTTGCGCGAGATTCGATTGTCGGTATCTTCATACCTAGTTCAATCTCATTACTAGTAAGTATCTTTACTCATTCCGTAATACATCATCTTGTAAACAACTCCTTAGTCACTTTGCTTGCAAGCTTCTTGTGATGCTGTATTACCGAGAGGGCCCCAAGATACCTCTCCGATATACGGAGTAACAAATCCCAATCTTCATTCATGCCAACTCAACAGACACCTTCGGAGATACTTGTAGAGCACCTTTATGATCACCTAGTTACATTGTAATGTTTGATAGCACACAAGGTATTCCTCCGATATTCGAGAGTTGCATGATCTTATGGTCGAAGAAACATGTATTTGAAATTAAGAAAGCAGTAGCAATAAACTGAACGGTCATATGCTATGCTAACGGTTGGGTCTTGTCCATCACATCATTTTCCTAATGATGTGTTCCCGTTCTCAAGTGACAACTTATGTCTATGGTTAGGATATCTTAACCATGTTTGATCAACGAGCTAGTCTAGTAGAGGCTCACTAGGGACACGGTATTTGTTTATGTATTCACACATGTATTTAAGTTTCCGGTCAATACAATTCTAGCATGACTAATAAACCTTCATCATGAATAAGGAAATATAATAATAATAACTTTATTATTGCCTCTAGGGCATATTTCCATTAGTCTCCCACTTGCACTAGAGTCAATAATCTAGTTCACATCACCATGACATTAACACCCATAGTTCACATCGTCATGTGACTAATACCCAAAGAGTTTACTAGAGTCAATAATCTAGTTTACATCACCATGTGATTAATACCCAAAGAGTACTAAGGTGTGATCATGTTTTGCTTGTGAGAGAGGTTTAGTCAACGGGTTTGCTATATTTAGATCCGTATGTATTCTCCAAATTTCTATGTCTACAATGCTCTGCATGGAGCTACTCTAGCTAATTGCTCCCACTTTCAATATGTATCCAGATTGAGACTCAGAGTCATCTCAATCGGTGTCAAAGCTTGCATCGAGGTAACCCTTTACGACAAACTCTTTATCACCTTCATATTCGAGAAACATTTCCTTAGTCCTCTTAGGTAACTAAGGATAATTTTGACCGCTGTCCAGTGATCCACTCCTGGATCACTATTGTACCCCCATGCCAAACTCATGGCAAGGCACACAACAGGTATGGTACACAACATTGCATATTTTATAGAACCTATGGCTGAGGCATAGGGAATGACTTTCATTCTCTCTCTATCTTCTACCGTGGTTGGTCTTTGAGTCTTACTCAACTTCATACCTTGCAACACAGGCAAGAACCCTTTCTTTGACTGGTCCATTTTGAACTTCTTCAGAACTTTTTCAAGGTATGTGCTTTGTGAAAGTCCTATTAAGCGTCTCGATCTATCCCTATAGATCTTGATGCCCAATATATAAGCTTCTTCACTGAGGTCATGCATTGAAAAATTCTTATTCAAGGATCCTTTTATGCTATACATAAATTCTACATCATTTCTAATCAAAAATATTTCATCCACATATAATATTAGAAATGCTACAGACCTCCCACTCACTTTCTTGTAAATATAGGCTTCACCATAAGTATGTATAAAACCATATGCTTTGATCACATCATCAAAGCGTATATTCCAACTCCGAGATGCTTGCACCAGTCCTTAAATGGATCGTTGGACCTTGCACACTTTGTTAGCACCTTTAGGATCGACAAAGCCTTCTGGTGGCATCATATACAACTCTTCTTTAAGAAATCCATTAAGGAATGTAGTTTTGCCATCCATTGCCCAGATTTCATAATCATAAAATGCGCAATTGCTAACATGATTTGGACAGACTTAAGCATCTCTATGGGTGAGAAAGTCTCATCGTAGTCAACCCCTTGAACTTGTCGAAAACCTTTTGCATCAAGTCGAGCTTTGTAGACAGCGATATTACCATCAGTGTTTGTCTTCTTCTTCAAGATCCATTTATTCTCAATTTGATGCGGACCATCCTACGGTCATCCCATGGACTTACCTTCGTCTCCTCCGACACCACATGGACCAGTGACAAGAGCTGGAGAAAAGACTATCAAAAATAAGGTGAATTCATTCCTCTCCGAACTACCACTTACTACATGTGAGACATGGCTACTACCTCAAGCGAATACTCTATGTGTGATCACATACTTGGAGGAGAGCCATGGAACAACTACATCCGATGGACAAGATGGCGACGACACCAAGTACATGGACCAAGAGAAAGTGCTACCAGAAGTTCTACAACCACCGGACGACCGAACTTCACCAGACGTCCGACGCCTGAAGCACCAGCCCGCCAGCCAAGTCCCAGCCTGTGATCCTTTACAGCGGCCGGATGACCGATGTGGACCGGACATCCAACACATCCCAGCGACCGGATGACCGAGCCCCTCCGGACATCCTGTGTCATGTCACAGAATGGAAATTAACGGAATTCCGAAGACTCCGGACAACCGGACGATCGACAGCCCCCGGACGTCCGGACCCTCATGAGCCACATCACGTCCGAGACCTATTGGACGACCGACGCCTATCTACGTACAATGTATTAGGTTGTGGCCTGTGTACCCTTTTGTGACCTTAGACTATACATACTCCTCCTCCCTCTTTCTAGGGTTAGCATTGGTTTAGCTCATATGAGGGATAGAGCTTTTCTCATCCACTTGATACCTACTCCATTCGAGGCCAAGTCCTCCATCTAGGAGAAGATCCCCCAAGTAGATTCAAGCCCTCCACCTAGGAGAAGCCCCCTAGTGGATTCAAGACCTCCTCTTGGAGAAGAACTAGCAACTTGTATCCTTCCTTTGTTGTCTTTGGATCTTTGTGACCTCTTTGTGTTCATGGATCTAGCACATGTGTAATCAATTCTTGTTGATTTGAGTGTTTCCTCTCGTTTCCCTCGTGTTACTCCTCATGTTATTCGTGGGATTCCCTCCAAATCGGGAAAGATCGGCCTTAGGGTATCCACCCTACATCATGTTGGTATCATGAGCCTTGGTTGATCACAAATATGGAGCCCCTACCCTATGATTTCTAGCCTAATTTTGTTTATTTTGTCCCATTTTCGAAAATTCTCCACCATAAATAGCCCCAAAATTTTGTGGGTTTTGTTGGTATGATGATGTTTTGTTGGATTTGATCCATGAATTTGCCTTGCCACGAGTGGTTCTAGCTTTCCCCCATAATTTCCCCAATTTCCATCCACAAATTCATCCAATTTTGACCAAATTGTGCTTCTCCACCACGAACCATAGAAGTTCACCCCATGCCCGAAATAGCCCAGGCACCGGACATCCGACAGTCACCGACGTCCGAGACAACCGGATGTCCGACCACCACCTGACGTCCGATGTTTCCTATCGAAACTGAAATCCCCCCCCCCCCCGAAAATTGTCAGCTGCCCACTACATCTTCTGCACCACCACTCGCTTAACCCCTCATTGCATTGCAACATACCACCACCGCTTTCCGCAACCACCATTGCTTACCTGCTACGAACACCGACGAGTTTGACACGTTTTCTTCTTTGAGAATTTGAGTTGCGCTTTCTGTTTCCTAACGTGTTTCAGCTACTTAGGGACGGTTCAACAACAATAGCACCGTCGCTCATCTTCGTCAATGACTCTTCATCAACATTGACCACTTAACCATCATTTGTCCTTGCTTACAAACGAGTAACCCTCGATGGTAACTTTGAAAAAACTTGTGTATACTCCTTGCCATTGCACTGTTAAACCCTGAGATCATTTTTGCGTCACTTACCTATCGAGACTAGCCTTTGAGTATTGCTTGTGCACATTAGTGATGATTGTCTCATTGCATATACCATATCATATTGGTATCCATATCTTGGTATCATATCTTGTGTCACAAGGTTGTCAACGCATATACACATTTGCTATCTTGGTTCGTGAAGTTTTGTATAAGTGTCCAGAGAAAGAGCTCAAAAGAGAAAGAGCCAACAAACTTTTAAGCAAAAGAGAAAGATAAGCAAAGAAGTTTTAAGCAAGAACCATAGCATCATACTACATTAAGATTGTCATACTTGATCATCTTGGATCATATCACCGGAACATGATACATATAGCATACTTGGGATAGAAGTCGTTGCATTGTTGCTTTATAGGTTGTGCGCAAGTCTCCTATCCTCCTATTGTGCAATCGTGCTAGCGTCTCTCGAGTGTTGTGCAACAAGAGCATCTTCGTGGATTCCACATTTTGAGCTCATTTTTTGTTGCACGACCCCATTTATCTTTCTATGTGCCACATTTTGCCATTGGTCCACTTGTTGCATTTGCACATTTACGAATCTTTTCCAACATTATTGAGTCTTGCTAACAATTGCATAAATTTCGTCCACCATCCTCACCAAGCTCCACCAAAGGATTTATTTGTGTAGGTGTGAGTAATCGACGACATCCAGTACCAATTGTGCTATTTCCTTGTTACACTATTGATTCATCATTGATCCATTTTTAACATCGGATAAGGTAAATTTGGTCTAGTTATTTTCATTCCTCCACTTATATTTTCTTGAGATGATGGATAGGCCAACTACTTCTACGAACCCACTCTTCATCGAGCAAGATGAGGACCCGAACAACTATGTCACCAAGAACCACCTCTTCGGTGCACAAAGAGCTTTGCACCAAGAACAAGAAGCTTTAAGCGACCACATCGACTAACTCACCATCGACTTGCAACAATCCGAACAACATACAAGAGACTACTTCAACACCAAGCTCGATGCAGAAAAAGAGGAGGGCAATGCAAGTATGGACGAGATCCGCGCCTTGTTGATCAACAGTTCTACTAACTTTTTGTCTTACAAAAGACAAAGCCACTCAAGTCGACATTCTTCGCAATCTTCTTCGGATGCATGTCCTCCTCGAGCTTGTTTGCATCGTCGCCAAGGCCATGAAGCTCATCAAGCTCCACAAAATCCATTCCATGGCAATGGTCTACAAGACCGTCTCCATGAACGTGCACACCAACGGTAACAAGGTAATGAGCCTCTGGTCCAAGGGCAAACTCCAATACGTCATGGTCATAAAGACGCCGATGCCCTTCGACGAGAACGACAACGACATGAGGAACCAAACCTTGAAGCCCAACGTGCTCTACACAAAGCTACACTAGCTGTCGACGAGCGGAATCATCAAGCATGCCTTCAACAAGAGGCCCTCTGATAAGAGCGACAAGAAGAAGCCGCACACCTTGAGGAGCACCAAGAAATGAGAAACCGCGCAAGAATCCCACAACATCAATGACAAAACAATCAAGCGGAGCATGAGGAGAAAGCAGCTCAAGACCCTCCTCCACACCAAGAGCGCCATCACCATCGACCCCAACACAATTAAGAGCAACACTACGACAAGCTCAAGTTCACCATGCCTAAGTTCTCCGGAAGCAACGACCCCGAAGAATACCTTTCATGGGCATTAAAAGTTGACAAGATCTTTCGCTTGCAAAACTATGAGGAAGAGAAGAAGATCACCATGGCATCTCTTGAGTTCCAAGACTATGTCCTCATTTGGTGGGAACAAGTTATTGAGAGGCGAGAGGCGAGAGGTGATCCGCCAATCACAACATGGGCTCAAATGAAAGACGGCATGCGAGCGCGCTTTGTACCTACGTACAATAGTCGCGACCTCTTCAAGATATTGCAACTTCTCAAGCAAGGCAAAAAGTCAGTGGAAGAGTACTACAAGGAAATGGAGATTGCCATGATTCGAGCAAATGTCACGGAAGATGAGGAACAAACCATGGCACGCTTCTTGAATGGACTCAACCATCCTATCAAGAAGATTGCGGATTTCCAACAGTACACGAACCTCATCGAGCTAGTACACCAAGCTACCAAGGAGGAGCAACAAGTGCGAGAAGACTACAAGTACACCAAGTACTCTTCCAAGTCCTACGAATCCTCCTACAACCAAGCTTCACCGACTATAACGAACCCTACCTCAACCAAAACTACTACAAGCACTGGCGACAAGTCAAGTTACAAGAAAACTTCGACATCCTCAAGTCCTCCTCCTACTACAAGAAACTTCAAGCCGAGAGCTTCATCATCTACAACTCCACTGGATGAGACCGACAAGACAAGTTCCATCAAAAGCTTCACTTGCCAAGGCCGAGGCCATAAGACATACCAATGTCCCACCGGTGCACCATGATCGCCAAACGATGATGGTACCTACGACTCCAAGAGTGAAGAAGAAATGGAAGACCTTGAGAATGTGGCTATGCAAAGGCAAGTGAATGAAGATGAAGATGACCAAGTCTATTGTGACAATGATTGGGGCCCTGCTCTCATTGTCTCCAAGGTCTTGACCCTTCAATACCAATAAGAGGAGGACCAACATTGACACATGTTCCATGCCAAGGTGGGAATCAATGAAAGGTCCGTGAAGGTAATCATCGACGGAGGAAGTTGGCACAATTTGGAAAGGGAAGAGCTATGTTCCAAGCTACAATTGGTCAAGATGAAGCATCCTCATCCCTACAAGGTCCAATGGCTTAGCGACTCTGGCACCATTCAAGTGGAGAATACTGTTCAAGTCTTCTTCAAGATTGGAGCATATGAAGACACCTTGGAGTGTGATGTGGTTCCTATGTCCGTTTGCCACCTCCTACTTGGACAACCTTGGCAATTCGACTGAATTGTCATCCACAATGGGCGAACCAATCACTATAGATTCAAGATGAAGGGAAAGGAGTACGTGCTACGACCTATGCCACGAAGCCAAGTGATCGCCGACAAGCAAGCAACCACCCGTCATGGAGAGAATAGTGAGAGACTGAACCACCGAAAACAAAGTGAGCGCCACAAGCCAAAATTGAGTGCCTCCACATTGAGTGACAAGAAAAACTTAGTGCTATTCGCTACCAAAAGTGAGATGACAGAAGTGTGTGAGAACCCGTCAAGTGTTATGCAGTATGTCCTATTGTGCAAGGACAAGACACCTAAAACTATCACCTCTCACCATCTACCTTCAGTGTTATCTTCTCTATTGCAGGAATTCAAGGACGTCTTCCCCAATGAGCTACCTCCGGAACTACCTCCTCTACGCGGCATCGAACATCGAATCGACCTCATCCCCGGCGCACCGTTACCAAACAAGGCACCCTACCATGTCTACCCCGAAGAAACCAAGGAAATACAATGACGAGTACAACAACTCATTGATAATGGACACGAACGTGAAAGTTTACGTCCTTGTGCCATACCGGTAATTCTTGTGCCTAAGAAAGATGGTAGTTTTCACATGTGTTCCGATTGTCGTCCTATTAATGCTATCGCCGTTCGTTATCGTTACCCCATTCCACGCCTTGATGATATACTAGATGAGCTTAGCGGAGCCACCATTTTCTCTAAGATTGGCCTTAAGAGTGGCTATTACCAAATTTGCATCCAAGAGGGCAATGAATTGAAAACCACTTTGAAAACCAAGTTTGGCTTGTATGAATGGTTGGTCATGCCTATGGGCTTATCTGAAGCACCCGACACCTTTATGCGTGTGATGCATTATGTTCTTAGACCTTACATTGGTGTTTTTGTTGTTGTCTACTTTGATGATATCCTTGTGTTTAGCATGTCTCTAGAAGATCATGTCACCCATCTTAGAACCGTTTTGCAAACTCTAAGAAAGATCACCTTTATGCTAATATGGAAAAAATGCCTTTTTGGTGTTGACAAGCTTGTTTTCTTGGGTTTTGTCGTGACACCTAAGGGTGTTCATGTTGATGAAGCTAAAATAGATGCTATTAAAACTTGGCCGCAACCAACCAACTTGCAACAAGTGTGAAGTTTCCTCGGCTAGACGACTTCTATCATAGATTCGTTATGGACTTTAGCACTATTGCATCCCTTTTGCATGCCTTAAGTAAAAAAGAATGCACCATTTTGTCGCGGGATTTCCGCGACCACCTATGGGACCAGGTGGCCCCTTGTTGGTTTGGCAGGGGACGGCGCATTGCACAAAGAGCAGACCAGCGTATGGCAGTGCGACAAAGAGCACACAAGCGATTTACCCAGGTTGGGCCGCCGCGAGGCATAAGACCCTACTCCTCTTTAGTTGATTGATGGAAGAATGAACGTGGGGGTGCGTAGTACACTTGCCCAGCAAGGTTTGCATGCGGCGACTACGTGCGTGTGTTGGCTTGGGGTTATCAATTTTCCAACCTTCTAACCCATCCTACAAGTGCCATGGGCCTCCTTTTATAGATTAAGGGGTCACCACAGTGGCAAAGTGGTCATTATCCACTAATGTGAGAGCAAATAGTACTATCATACCTAACTCTATGGGTCGACAGGGTGCATTAAATGCCCCGCTTAGTGTCACATCATTGGGCGCCCGGCAAGGCCTGTCGGGCTATCTTGCCAGCTCCACACTTATTCTCTTGACACGACGCAGGACGGGTGCCATCTATAGGCTTCGCTATAGGAAATGGCTGCCATGTGGCGCCTGCCACTTAATCATCTTGCGGCTCGACACCGCACTGATTGAAGACGTGAGTCGTGCTTGAGTGGTTGGTGGGGCGGTTCTGCCCTCAAGAGCCCCGGCAGGATCTGCCGGGGAGCCTCGGTTGCTTGCTTCTGGTGGTGGCCTCGCCCCTTGCCAGGCTTGCCTGCCTAGCAAGGGAGGCCCTTCTCTTGCCTATATACTTCTCCTTAGGCTCAATCTTGGTCCTTCTGAGCTGCATGTTGGTTCTTCGAATCTCTGACTTAAGCTGGTGCTTCAATCTTGATCTTGTGCCTGTGCACAGTTGGTCAATAGACCGAAGGTTTGTTGCACCGACTGAAGCCACCAGGCCTGCCCTGAACATGCTGCTGAGCGTCGGCAGGGTAGTGCCTAATAAGTGCATAGGCAAGGTTGCTGAAGGGGCTGGCCCCTTCGGTTTTCGTTGCTGCTTCATCAACCTTTATTCCGGGCTAGTTTCCGGTTTTCCTGCGTGCGGCACAAAGCCAATAGTGGTGGGGTTGTTCCAGTAATGGCCCATGAATGACTTTAACGCACGGGGCGGAAACTGCCAATTTACTCTTCCCATAGCGTGCCCTTATCCTTAGCCACGTATGCAGCATGCATCACATGTGGTAGGTAACGGAGGCGCGTGGCATGGAAGGGTACCTTTGGAAGGGCCCGCCCGTCTTGAATTGGCGCAGGAGGGCGGTGATCACCCATAGATGGAGCCGCTGCCCCTCCCCGCCCGGCCTATAAAAGGGGGGAGTGGAGGAGGGCAGAGTCATCTATTTTCGTGGTCCCCCTCCCCTCATCTTACATTTTCTGCTAGTCATGCTTGAGAAGGAAGCCTGGGGCCTGCCCCGGGGCTCTGGTTCGGGGCATACGTCACCTCACGCTAGTGCCGATGCTTGGGGAGTGAGCCTGGTCCTTGGCGTGGCGAGTCTTTTGGTCTCTCCGATTGTCACCCGTGAGGCGGGTCTGGAGATCATTGGTCATCGCAGCATCGCCCCTCCCTGAGGTCTTGGAGTTGTCGTCGATGAGAGGCGTGCCTTCCTGCCTGCCACGGTGGGACGCGGCACGCCTCGAGTCCCTTCGCCGTTCCGGCCGCTTGCTGTTTCTCTGCTGGGGGCGCCAATTGGGGCCCCAGCCTCCTCCCGGAGCGGTGTTGATGGAGGTGAAGCCTGGGGAGAAGGAGAAGATGAGAGGTGGGCCGCCCAGTAGGAGTACAACCACATCGACGAGTTCGTCTCGTACTAGGGACCTGCTGCCCATTGGCCTAGCACTTCCCCCCTTTTCCTGGCCCCGTCATCACCGTTTCTTCCGGCTGCCGGGAAAAGGCTCATTCCCGTGGTGCTTCTACTTCCTTTTGGGGCCTTCTGGCTGGGCGCCGGCGTCTTCTTCTCCAGGTGCATGTGCTGGAGGCCCCCTTCCGGTTCTGGGGGGGGGTGACTAGGGGGTCGTCGTGGTGCTCCGCATGTCTTCCTCCTTCGCAGCCTCGCCACTCCCGACCTTTTAAGGCTGGGGTCACCAGCTCCTGACAAGGATCGAGGCGGCGTTGCATTGGTGCGGCGCCCATCCTATTCTCTTCCCACCGCAATACCTAGGATAAGAGGGACAGGGAGAGGAGTTTACAGAGCACTTATTTTTTTAATCTTAAACTTATAGGCAATTGCCAAAATTTAATTCAAATAATGTAATCTCGCGAATCCATCTTTGTGTTCTGTAATGCTTGTGCTTGTATCTGCATGTTAATGAAAGAAATAAACCTTGCCAAGAACTCGTGCATGTATACGTCCATGCAGAGGTGGAGTGCCTCTTTACTGTAATTAAACGAGTTTTCCCGCCAGGATATCCTGCCGGCACCCTTTTCGTCTACCGGAGAACCAAATCTGCTGGGGAACAGACTGAGGCGCGAGCCCCCCTACCCACTCCCATTTCACCAAAGGCCACTTCGACCATCTAGGGCAAAGCAACGTTCGAGCCAAGGATGGGAGCACCCTAGTTTCAAGAGAGCGGCGGGGTTGCTCTATGCACAAGTTATAGCTTACAGAACACTAATGGACAAGAGGTAAACTTATCTGTTTGGCTTGCCGGGGATCACGGTGTCATGCAATCTTCTCATCCCTTTTCGGAGTAAAGTTCACGGCAGGAACCTGCAAATCCATGTAGAAGAGAATGAATGCAGGATGCGGTCCTATCTATATGCATATGCAAATGCTCGTGGAATGCTTATGTAGTGATCTAGATGTGCTTGTGCATGCATGCGATCTCAATCCGGGCCACCCCATAATTCTTATTTATTTTATCTTGCATGGGGTCATCGCCCCGGCTTTGTACAAGGGGTTACATGCAACTGAGGCAAGGCTTGTACAAAAGGGTGGCTGTCGGGCAGTGCCCGGCAGCCTCGCGCCTTACGGGTAGTACTTACGGAGATGCTTGCTACCTCTTGAGCACTGCGTTGGTTTTCCCTTGAAGAGGAAAGGGTGATGCAGCAAAGTAGCGTAAGTATTTCCCTCAGTTTTTTAGAACCAAGGTATCAATCCAGTAGGAGACTACACGCAAGTCCCTCATACCTACACAAACAAATAAGAACCTCGCAACCAACGCGATAAAGGGGTTGTCACTCCCTTCACGGTCACTTATAAGAGTGAGATCTGATAGAGATAATAATAATATAAGTATTTTTGGTATTTTTATGATATAGATTGAAAGTAAAGATTGCAAAATAAAATAGATTGGAAACTTATATGATAAAAGATAGACCCGGGGGCCGTAGGTTTCACTAGTGGCGTCTCTCAAGATAGCATAAGTATTACGGTGGGTGAACGAATTACTGTCGAGCAATTGATAGAAAAGTGAATAATTATGAGAATATCTAGGCATGATCATGTATATAGGCATCACGTCCGCGACAAGTAGACCGGAACGATTCTGCATCTACTACTATTACTCCACACATCGACCGCTATCCAGCATGCATGTAGAGTATTAAGTTCATAAGAACAGAGTAATGCATTAGGCAAGATGACATGATGTAGAGGGATAAACTTGATATAAACCCTATCTTTTTATCCTCGATGGCAACAATACAATATGTGGCTTGCTGCCCCTGCTGTCACTGGGAAAGGACATCGCAAGATTGAACCCGAAGCTAAGCACTTCTCCCATTGCAAGAAAGATCAATCTAGTAGGCCAAACCAAACTGATAATTCAAAGAAACTTGCAAAGATAACCAATCATACATAAAAGATTCCAGAGAGGAATCAAATATTGTTCATAGATAAACTTGATCATAAACCCACAATACATCGGATCTCGACAAACACACCGCAAAAAGAGTTACATCAAATAGATCTCCAAGAAGATCGAGTAGAACATTGTATTGATATCCAAAGAGAGAGAAGAAGCCATCTAGCTAATAACTATGGACCCGAAGGTCCGAGGTAAACTACTCACACATCATCGGAGAGGCTATGGTGTTGATGTAGAAGCCCTCCATGATCGATGCCCCCTCCGGCGGAGCTCCGAAAATGGCCCCAAGATGGGATCTCTTGGGTACAGAAGGTTGTGGCGGTGGAAATAGGGTTTCGTGGTGCTCCTGGATGTTTTCGGGGTATGTGAATATATAAAGGAGGAAGAAGTAGGTCGGTGGAGCCACGAGGGGCCCACGAGGGTGGAGGGCGCGCCCAGGGGGGTAGGCGCGCCCCCCTGCCTCGTGGCCTCCTTGTTGGTTGCTTGACGTCCACTCCAAGTCCCCTGGATCACGTTTTTTCCAAAAATAACTGTCCTGAAGGTTTTATTCCGTTTGGATTCCGTTTGACATTCCTTTTCTGCGAAACACTAAAATAGGCAAAAAAAACAGCAATTTGCACTGGGCCTTGGGTTAGTAGGTTAGTCCCAAAAATAATATAAAAGTGTATAAATAAGCCCATTAACATCCAAAACAGGTAATACAATAGCATGGAACAATCAAAAATTATAGATACATTGGAGACGTATCAAGCATCCCCAAGCTTAATTCCTGCTCGTCCTCGAGTAGGTAAATGATAAAAACAGAATTTTTGATGTGGAATGCTACCTAGCAAAATTCTCAATGTAATTTTCTTTATTGTGGCATGAATGTTCAGATCCGAATGATTCAAGACAAAAGTTTAATATTAACATAAAAATAATAATACTTCAAGCATATTAACTAAGCAATCATGTCTTCTCAAAATAACATGGCAAAATAAAGTTCATGCCTACAAAATCATATAGTTTGGTCATGCTCCATTTTCGTCACATAAGAATGCTCTCATCATGCACAACCCCGATGACAAGCCAAGCAATTGTTTCATACTTTAGTAATCTCAAACATTTTTCAACTTTCACGCAATACATGAACGTGAGCCATGGATATAGCACTATGGGTGGAAATAGAATAATGATAGGGGTTATGTGGAGAAGACAAAAAAGGAGAAAGTCTCACATCTACGAGGCTAATCAACGGGCTAGGGAGATGCCCATCAATTGATGTCAATGCAAGGAGTAGGGATTGCCATGCAACGGATGCACTAGAGCTATAAATCTATGAAAGCTCAATAGAAGAAACTAAGTGGGTGTGCATCCAATTTGCTTGCTCACGAAGACCTAGGGTATTTGAGGAAGCCCATTGTTGGAATATACAAGTCAAGTTCTATAATGAAAAATTCCCACTAGTATATGAAAGTGACAAAACAAAGACTCTCTATCATAAAGATCATGGTGCTGCTTTGAAGCACAAGTGTGGAAAAAAGGATAGTAGCATTGCCCCTTTTTTCTTCTTTTTTTTTCTTTTTTGGGCCTTTCTTTTTTGGGACAATTCCATTTCTCTCCCTAACTTGAGCCACCACCTGGCATTTGCCCCTATTTTTAGGTATGCTAAAAAATACCCCTCTTCCATCAAGTCACCTTATAGAAATGCCCTTGCCATCCAGTCAAAGGGCTTTGACCGTCAAGTGAATAGTAACATGGTGAACAATAAATTCAAAAAAAAGAAAAAATCAAAAAAATCTGAAATTTTGTGGGATCGAAGATACTCAAGGGCGCAAGGTGCATGCAAATTTTCATGCTGTTTGGACATTCCAGGAACTTGTGGGAAAGGAAAAAATGTAAATCTATATGCTGTGAACAGTAAATTCAAAAAAATAGCAAGAAATATTTAAAAAGTATGAATTTTTCTGGCCTCAAACAGGCTTGGGTGCGCAAGGCGCTTGCAAATTTTTGTGATCATATGACATGTGAGGTGCTCTAGCAAAAAAACGAAATAGTGCATTTTTCAGAGTTTTTTTCTGCGCCAAATATAGTTTTTTCTCCACGAGCTCCTACAGTGTCGAAACACAACAAAAATTTGCACGCACCTTATGCACCACAGCCTCTTTTATGCCAAAAAATTCATATTTTTTGAATTTTCTTACTATTTTTTTGAATTTACTATTCACAGCGTGCATTTTAAAGTTTTTCCTTTGACACGAGCCACTAGAATGTCCAAACTGTGCCAAAATTTGTACGCACCTTGCTCCCCTAAGTATCTTCAATCCCACAAAATTTCAGATTTTTTTGATTTTTTTTGCTATTTTTTTCGAATTTTCTGTTCACCATGTTACTGTTCACCAGACGGTCAAACCCCTTTGACCAGACGGTAATGACACAGAAGGGCATTTCTGTAAGGTGACTTGACGGAAGAGGGGTATTTTTGAGCATACCTGAAAATTAGGGGCAAATGCCAGGTGGTGGCTCAAGTTAGGGGGAGAAATGGAATTGTCCCTTCTTTTTTTGCCTTTTTTATTTTTTATTTGGGACAATGCTCTATTTATGATGATCATCACACTTCTATTTATTCACAACTCAATGATTACAACTCGATACTAGAACAAAATATGACTCTATATGAATGCCTCTGGCGGTGTATCGGGAAGTGCAATGAATCAAGAGTGACACGTATGATAGATTATGCATGGTGGCTTTGCCACAAATACGATGTCAACTACATGATCATGCAAAGCAATATGACAATGATGAAGCGTGTCATGAATGGAACGGGGGAAAGTTGCATGGCAATATATCTCCGAATGGCTATGGAAATGCCATAATAGGTAGGTATGGTGGCTGTTTTGAGGAAGATATAAGGCGGTTTATGTTTGACAGAGCGCGTCCTATCACGGGGTTGGGATGCACCAGCGAAGTTTGCACCAACTCTCAAGGTGAGAAAGGGCAATGCACGGTACCGAAGAGGCTAGAAATGATGGAAGGGTGAGAGTGAGTATAATCCATGGACTCAACATTAGTCATAAAGAACTCACATACTTATTAAAAAATCTACAAGTCATCAAAAACCAAGCACTACGCGCATGCTCCTAGGGGGATAGATTGGTAGGAAAAGACCATCGCTCGTCCCCGACCGCCACTCATAAGGAAGACAATCAAAGAACACCTCATGTTTCAAATTTGTTACACAACGGTTACCATACATGCATGCTACGGGACTTGCAAACTTCAACACAAGTATTTCTCAAATTCACAATTACTCAAGTAGCACACTCTAATATTACCACCTCTATATCTCAAAACAATTTTCAACCATCCAACTTCTCATAGTATTCAATGCACTTTCTATGATAGTTTTTATTATACCCATCTTGGATGCCTATCATATTAGGACTAATTTCATAACCAAAGCAAATTACCATGCTGTTCTAAAGGACTCTCAAAATATTATAAGTGAAGCATGAGAGATTAATAATTTCTATAAAATAAAACCACCACCGTGCTCTAAAAGATATAAGTGAAGCACTAGAGTATTCTAATAAATTCCAATTCATGATTGTGGTAGACTAAAAAGTAAAGACTCAAATCATACAAGACGCTCCAAGCAAAACACATATCATGTGGTGAATAAAAATATAGCCTCAAGTGAAGTTACCAACAGAAGAAGACGAAAGAGGGGATGCCTTCCGGGGCATCCCAAAGCTTAGGCTTTTGGTTGTCATTGAATTTTACCTTGGGTTGCCTTGGGAATCCCAAAGCTTATGCTCTTGCCACTCCTTGTTCCATAATCCATCAAATCCTTACCCAAAACTTGAAAACTTCACAACACAAAACTTAAACAGAAAATCTCATGAGCTCCGTTAGTATAAGAAAACAAACCACCACTTAAGGTACTGTAATGAAATCATTCTTTATTTGTATTGGTGTTAAACCTACTGTATTCCAACTTCTCTATGGTTCATATCCTCCGATACTAGCCATAGATGCATCAAAATAAGCAAACAACACACGAAAAACAGAATTTGTCAAAAACAGAACAGTCTGTAGTAACCTGTAGGTTTCTAATATTTCTGTAACCTAATAAATTCTAAAATAACTTGCTGGACGTGAGGAATTTATCTATTAATCATCTGCAAAAATAATCAACTTAATCTCACTCTCCAGTAAAATATGACAACAAATATAATATCCTGAGCGCTAAAGTTTCTGTTTTTTACAGCGAGATTACTAAAACTTCCCTCAAGTCTTCCGAAAGGTTCTGCTTTGCACAAACACTAATTAAAAGCATAAAACCACATCTAAGCAGAGGCTATATGAATTATTTATTACTAAACAGAACCAAAAAGTAAGGAACAAAAATAAAATTGGGTTGCCTCCCAACAAGCACTATCGTTTAACACCCCTAGCTAGGCATAAAAGCAAGGATAGATCTATGTATTATCATCTTTGGTATGAAATCCATAAGTGGCTCTCATAATAGATCCATAAGGTAATTGATGAGGACATCAATACCATTGTTATACCCACAACCCCTGCTGCTATACATACTGGACCAATTACTAGAGCTCACGCACGCCAATTGAATTATCAGGTACTTTTGTTTCTTCGTAACGATTCTAATGTTCATGAGAATATGATGCTGCCTAAATTGGATACATTTGTTTTTCTTACAAATGAAGGGCCTAGATTAGACAAGAAAGATCAAACTTGGAACAAGTTCAATCATGGAGATGATGGCATGCGCAAGGGGATCAAGAATGGAGTTACAAGTGATGATTTCAGGACTTTGAAGCCACCATAAGGAGTGCATGAAGCCTTGGATGAAATATACAAGATGCCACTTCAGAAATTTCGTCCAGAGGCTATTCTAGGTGCTGCGTCACCTTATTATTGGGCCAGGCCCATGTATTTTCGAAATACTTAAGTATAGGCTATTTTTAGAGTCCATATGTGTGGGGAAACAAGAGTTAGGGTTGGTTTCAGACACCTCCTCCAAGCGCCACAAAATTCCCCCCTCTTCCTCCATATATACAGCCCTTAGGGCGTTGTTTAGACTTGGGTTTTGTTTAGATCAAAAGTTCACCATAGCTGCAAATTCGCGTACTTCGTTTGTGTTCAATGACCAGACCAAGACGTCACAGAACCCCACCTTGATCAAGAAATCTTTCATCTTATATCCGCAATATCCAGATTGCAATCTCAGTTTCTTGCTTGTTCTTCGTTTGCTCGCAGGAAACATACCCTCGTGGTCAGGTTGATCATGCTCCAGCATGGTCAATAACCCCTCGGAAGTTGGTTTAGGTATTGCGAAGGCGCGACGTCTTGCACGTTTGTAATCGGATCGTCCAGGTCGACTCCCACAGAAAACGATAGCCACCATCTCATTGAAACATCATGACACCTTTGCCTCTATCAAGTGGTATCAGTTTTTAGGTTGCTTGGTCAGATTTTACAGTTTTTCGTAGTTTTGATCGAGTCTGTTCTTCATACCTATAGTCCACGAAAAAGCAAAAAAACTTAGGGTTAGTTCATCCTATCCGAACCCATCTGAGCCTTTGCGTAATCTTTTCTGTATTTACTTTGTTGAATTTGCGGTTGCATCGTCGTGTCAAGTTGCTGGTCTTAGCATCTAGTCCTTTAGAGTTTCAAGTTCTGTTCACAGGTTGTCACGTTGCCGCTGCCATATGTCACCACCGCCTCATCCTCCTCATCGTCGCTGCCGTATACCACCACCGCACCAACTTCATCGCCGCTGCCATATACCACCACCACATATTCATCACCAATCCGAGTCCATATACGCCACCACCTATCCGCCGCCATCAAGCCAATCCGAGTCCACCTGCAACATATATCCGCCACCAGTCCGAGTTCCACCAGATTCATCGCCACCACTAGTCTGAGTTCCACTAGATTCATCGCCGCCACCAGTCCTAGTCCGAGTCCAGGATTTTCTTATTCTTTTTTGGATTTCCAGATCACGCCATACTCCGAGTCGTGACAGGGTCGGACTCCCCAACTTCCATGCTACCCGCAGTAGGAAAATAGTTCCAAACTCAAAATTCCGGCTAGGCAGTTTTTAGACCATTTGTAGACTTTTTCAAAAAAAATTGTTGCGGAGCAAAAAAAATCAGAGCATGCTCCTCCCTTGTTTACGTGCAGTGCCGTGATTTTGTTAGTGTTCTAGGCTCGTGTCTCTAGCACGGTCTAGCCTAGGACCAGCACAGTACCATCGTTGAGTGTTTATTCAACTTTGCATCTCTGAATTGATTATTGCTGACCCATTTTGCTACCATATTATAAGCCTTCCCAGCTCCACATACATCTACGTCGTGAGTTTGACTCTCCCTAGTAATCGCTCTATCCAAGCTTTGAGAGTTTTGACTACGACGGTTGCGAATCACCGCCTACTGCTGGGTAAGAACTGGTAAGAATTTGAGATTTGATTGACGGATTTGTGACACATACCACCACCTCTTGTTAGTAGTCTGTAGGATCATATTCTTGTGTGTTTCTATTGCTGCTAACCATGGTAGGATCACAAGCTGACGAGACCGACTGGGAGAACATTACGAATAAGGAGTTGCATGATAAATTTCAGCAAATTATGAGTGGACAGGTGCAAGATGTGCTAAACAGATTTGAAGAGGCCATGGAGAAGATAGATGGCATGGAGAAGACGTTCGAAACAAAGCTCGATAACAAGTTTAATGAATTGCTCGCGCATCTTCCACCACCACCACCGGATGCACCTAACGCACCTCTACAACAACAACAACGACTACCTCCACGTCACGAAACAGCCCTCCGCCGAGCAGGCCGTGTCCCTCTTGCGCCTGGACAAACTGTTGGTGCTGCTGTTGATACTTCTATGGCTCCTGCTGCTGATGAGCAGGAGGATGATTATGCAGGAGAGTACGAGGATGAGGTTGATAAAAATCAGAACTACGTGCAACCACCAGCACCACAACCACCAGGTAGTCCACATGCAAATAATGGCAATGGCAGGGCTCCCCCTCATGTACGAGATCATGCCCATCTCCCTAAATTGAATATTCCACCATTTGAGGGTAGATATGTTCCTGATATATATCTTACCTAGGAGTTAGAAACTGAACAACGATTTACATGTTTACAATATCCTGAGGAGCGACGTGTTCCTGCTGCTGTTTGTGCTTTCACTAGCTTTGCATGTGTTTGGTGGTCTGAACATTGTAGATTATATCCTATTCCAGCTACTTGGGCTGCTTTGAAAACTGATATGCGTACTCGTTGGGTTCCACCATATTATCAACGTGAATTAATTCAAAATTGCAGTGTTTAAAACAAGGAAATTTTTTTGTAGAAGAATATTATCATGAATTACAAACTGGCATGAATAGATGTGGTATTGTGGAGGAGAATGAAGCTATGCTTGCATGTTTTATGGGTGGATTAAATAGATATATTCAGACCATTCTAGAGTATAGGGACTATAATAATATCACTTGTTTATTCCATCTTGATTGTAAAGCTGAACGTGAAGTGCAGGATCAACATGCATTGGCGTGAACTAACTTTTCTGCAGGTCGGTCTTCATCATGGACACCACGTGCATCCTCTACTTCCACTACACCAGCACCTCCATCAGGTGCCACCTCCAGACGTGATACAAGAAAGCAGGCACAACCACCACTATCTGCCAAGAGCACACCTGTCGGGCCTGCGTAGAGCTCTTCTTCTTCCATGGCATCAACAGGGCACACAAGTGATATTATTTGTCATTGTTGTAAGGGAAGAGGACATTTTGTGAGAGAATGCAAATCTCAGCGTGTGATGATTGCTACTGAGGATGGTGGGTATGAGTCTGCTAGTGACTATGATGAGGAGACTTTGGCTCTTATTACACATGAAGAACACGGTGTAGATGATTCTGATCATGAGACGCAATACATGGCTGCTGAAGATGCTGACAGGTATGAATGTTTAGTTTCTCAACGTGTTTTGAGTGTGCAGGTTACACAAGCTGAGCAAAATCAGAGGCATAATTTGTTCCAAACAAAGGGAGTTGTGAAGGAACGTTCTATTCGCGTCATCATAGATGGAGGGAGCTGCAACAACTTGGCTAGCATGGAGATGGTGGAGAAGCTCTCTCTCACCACAAGACAACATCCACATCCTTACTACATCAAATGGTTCAACAACAGCGGCAAGGTTAAGGTAATACGTACTATTCGTGTGCATTTTAGTATATCTACATATGCTGATTATGTTGATTGTGATGTGGTACCCATGCAAGTATGTTCCTTATTACTTGGTAGACCATGGTAATTTGATAAAAAATCTGTACACCACGGTCAAAATAATCAGTATACTCTTATTCATAAGGATAGCATATTACTTTGCTTCCTATGACTCCTGAATCCATTTTGAAAGATGATATTAATAGAGCTAATAAAGCAAAATAGGAGAAAAATAAGAGTGAAAATCAGATTGTGGCAAAAGAATTTGAGCAACAAATGAAACGTAATAATAAACCATATAGTGTTGCCTCTGAAATTAAATTTAAAAGTGCATGTTTACTTGCCAAAAAATCTGATATTGATGAGCTAGATTTGACCAAATCTGTTTGCTATGCTTTTGTGTGCAAAGAAGCATTATTTTCATTCGAGGACGTGCCTTCCTCTTTGCCTCCTGATGTCACTAACATTTTGTAGGAGTTCGCTGATGTCTTTCCACAAGACGTGCCACCGGGATTACCACCTATTCGAGGGATTGAACATCAAATTGACTTAATTCCCGGTGCATCATTACCCAACTGTGCGCCATGCCGTACCAATCTAGAGGAGACGAAGTAGATTACGCATCATCTATAGGAGCTGCTCGACAAAGGTTATATACGCGAATCCCTTAGTCCTTGTGTTGTTCCTATCATTTTAGTGCCGAAAAAGGATGGTACGTCGCGTATGTGTGTTGATTATAGAGGCATTAATAATATTACTATTCATTATCGTCATCCTATTCCTAGGCTAGATGACATGCTTGATGAATTGAGTGGCTCTACAATATTCTCCAAAGTTGATTTTCGTAATGGATACCATAAAATTTGTATTAAATTGGGAGATGAATGGAAAACATCATTTAAAACTAAGTTTGGATTATATGAGTGGTTAGTCATGCCTTTTGGGTTAACTAATGCACCTGGTACTTTCATGAGGTTAATGAATGAAGTTTTACATGCTTTCATTGGACGATTTGTGGTAGTCTATTTTGATGATATACTGATTTATAGTAAATCTTTGGAGGAACATTTGGAACATTTATGTGATGTTTTTATTCCTCTACGTGATGCACGTTTGTTAGGTAACCTTGGAAGGTGCACCTTTTGCACCGACCGAGTATCTTTTCTTGGCTATGTTGTTACTCCACGGGGAATTGAAGTTGATAAAGCCAAGATTGAAGCTATTGAGAGTTGGCCGCAGCCCAAAACGGTCACACAAGTGAGGAGTTTCCTTGGCCTCGCTGGTTTCTATAGGCGTTTTCTGAGAGATTTCAGCACCATTGCTGCACCTCTCAACGAGCTTACATAGAATGATGTGCCTTTTGTTTGGGGTACCGCACAGGAAGAAGCATTCACGGTATTGAAAGATAAGTTGACACACGCTCCTTTACTCCAACTTCCTGATTTTAATAAGACTTTTGAGCTTGAATGTGATGCTAGTGGAATTGGATTAGGATGTTATTACAAGATGGCAAACCTGTTGCATACTTTTCTGAAAAATTGAGTGGGCCTAGTCTTAACTATTCTACTTATGATAAAGAATTATATGCTCTTGTTCGGACCTTAAAACATGGCAACATTATTTATGGCCCAAGGAATTTGTTCTACATTATGATCATGAATCTTTGAAACACATTAAAAGTCAAGCAAAATTGAACCGTAGACATGCTAAATGGGTTGAATTCATTGAGACTTTCCCTTATGTCATTAAACACAAGAAGGGTAAAGAAAATGTTATAGATGATGCTTTGTCTCGTCGTTATACTATGCTTTCACAACTTGACTTTAAAATATTTGGTTTGGAGACCATCAAAGATCAATATATGCATGATGTTGAATTTAAAGATGTCTTGCAGAATTGTAAGGAAGGGAGAACTTGGAACAAGTTCGTTCTTAATAATGGATTTGTGTTTCGTGCTAACAAGCTATGCATTCCAGCTAGCTCCGTTCATCTTTTGTTATTGCAGGAGGTGCATGGAGGAGGATTTATGGGACACTTTGGCGTTAAGAAGATGGAGGATATACCTTCTACACATTTCTTTGGTCCAAAGATGAGACAGGATGTTGAGCATTTTGTTGCTCGCTGCACTACATGTCAAAAAGCTAAGTCACGACTCAATCCTCATGGTTTATATATGCATTTGCCCGTACCTAGTGTTCCTTGGGAGGATATATCTATGGAATTTGTTTTAGGTTTACCTCAAACAAAGAAGGGGAGGGATAGCATATTTGTTGTCGTGTATAGATTCTCGAAAATGGCACACTTTATACCATGTCATAAAAGCGATGATGCTGGTAATGTTGCTGATTTGTTCTTTCGTGAAATTATTCGCTTGCATGGTGTGCCAAATACTATTGTTTCAGATCGTGATACTAAATTTCTTAGCCACTTTTGGAGATGTTTATGGGCTAAATTGGGGACTAAACTGCTTTTTAGTACTACTTGTCACCCCCAAAACTGATGGACAAACTGAAGTAGTCAATAGAACATTGTCCCCTATGCTTAGGGATGTGTTGAAGAATAATAAGAAAATGTGGGAACTTGCCTCATATTGAATTTGCTTATAATCGTTCATTGCATTCTATAGATGTGCCCTTTTGAAATTGTGTATGGTTTCCTACCTCGTGCACCTATTGATTTGTTGCCTCTTCCATCTTTGGAGAAGGTTAATTTTGATGCTAAAGAACGTGCTGAATTGATTTTAAAAATGCATGAGTTAACTAAGGAAAACATTGAGCGTATGAATGCTAAATATAAACTTGCTGGAGATAAGGGTAGAAAAGATGTTGTGTTTGCACCTGGAGATCTTGTTTGGTTACATTTGCGTAAGGATAGATTTCCTAATTTGCGCAAATCAAAGCTAATGCCACGTGCTGACGGTCCTTTCAAGGTGTTAGAGAAAATAAATGATAATGCATATAAACTTGAGCTGCCTGCAGATGTTGGGGTTAGTCCCACTTTTAACATTACATATTTGAAGCCTTATTTGGGTGAGGAAGATGAGATTTTGTTGAGGACGACTTCATTTCAAGAAAGGCAGGATGATGAGGACATCAATACCATTGTTACACCCACAACCCCTGCTGCTATACATACTGGACCAATTACTAGAGCTCGCGCATGCCAATTGAATTATCAGGTACTTTCGTTTCTTGGTAATGATTCTAATGTTCATGAGAATATGATGCTGCCTAAATTGGATACATTTGTTTTGCTTACAAATGAACGGCCTAGCTTGGACAAGAAAGATGAACCTTGGAACAAGTTTAAGCATGGAGATGATGGCATGCGCAAGGGGATCAAGAATGGTGATACAAGTGATGATTTCAGGACTTTGAAGCCACCATAAGGAGTGCATGAAGCCTTGGACGAAATATACAAGATGCCACTTCAGAAATTTCGTCCAGAGGCTATTCTAGGTGCTACTTCACCTTATTATTGGGCCAGGCCCATGTATTTTTGAAATACTTAAGTATAGGTTGTTTTTAGAGTCCATATGTGTGGGGAAACAAGAGTTAGGGTTGGTTTCGGACCCCTCTTCCAAGGGCCACGAAATTCCCCCCTCTTCCTTCATATATACAGCCCTTAGGGCGTCGTTTAGACTTTGGGTTTTGTTTAGATCAAAAGTTCGCCATAGCTGCAACTCCGCGTACTTCGTTTGTGTTCAACGACCAGACCAAGACGTCACAGAACCCCACCTTGATCAATAAAGCTTTCATCTTATATTTGCAATATCTAGATTGCAATCTCAGTTTCTTGCTTGTTCTTTGTTTGCTCGCAGGAAGCAGACCCTCGTGGTCAGGTTGCTCGTGCTCCGGCGTGGTCAATAACCCCTCGGAAGTTGGTTTAGTGATTGCTAAGGCGCGACGTCTCGCACGTTCGTTGTTGGATCGTCAAGGTCGACTCCCACAGAAAAAGATAGCCACCATCTCATCGAAACATCAGGACACCTTTTCCTCTATCAGTAATTTAATTTTCTTTCTAGGAAAGTGTTCCATGCCTTTCCTTAACGGAAATTGGAATCTAATGTTTCCTTCTTTCATATCAATAATTGCACCAATCGTTCTAAGAAAAGGTCTACCAAGAATAATGGGACATGTAGGATTGCAATCAATATCAAGAACAATGAAATCTACGGGCACATAATTCCTATTTACAACAATAAGAACATCATTAATTCTTCCCATAGGTTTCTTAATAGTGGAATCCGCGAGGTGCAAATTGAAAGAACAATCATCAAATTCATGGAAACCTAACACATCACACAAAGTTTTTGGAATCGTGGAAACACTAGCATCCAAATCTCATAAAGCATAGCATTCATGGTCTTTAATTTTAATTTTAATAGTAGGTTCCCACTCATCATAAAGTTTTCTAGGGATAGAAACTTCCAATTCAAGCTTTTCTTCATAAGATTGCATTAAAGCATCAACGATATGTTTGGTAAAAGCTTTATTTTGATTATAAGCATGCGGAGAATTTAGCATGGATTGCAACAAGTAAATACAATCTATTAAAGAACAATTGTCATAATTAAATTCCTTGAAATCCAAAATAGTGGGTTCATTGCTATGCAAAGTTTTGACCTCTCCAATCCCACTTTTATCAATTTTAGCACCAAGATCTAAAAACTCCGAATCATTGGGACGCCTTTTTACTAAACTTGACTCATCTCTAGTCCCATCATTATCAAGATTCATGTTGCAAAACAAGGATTTAATAGGAGACACATCAATCACTTTTAGATCTTCATCCTTATTATCATCAAAACTAGAAGAACACGCTTTCACAAAGCAATCTTTTTAGCACGCATCCTAGCATTTCTTTCTTTGCACTCATCAATGGAAATTCTCATAGCTTTGAGAGACTCATTGATATCATGCTTAGGTGGAATACATCTAAGTTTCAAAGAATCAACATCAAGAGAAATTTGTCGGCGTTCTGGGAACGGGGGTCCCCAGACTTGCCTGCCTACGGCCTGCGGCGTGGCTCGAGCGGGGGCCCAGTGCGGCCCATCCTCATCAGCTCAATCTCAAGACCCTCGCAAGGGGCCAAGCCTTGCGGGGCAGACGACAGGAGGCTTCCTCAGGAGCAGCCTCATCAGGCAGGCTCGTGAGGAGGCGGAGAGATCAAGGCAGGGGTGCCTCGCGAGGAGCCCGTGACGCAAGCCATGACGATCGAGATTAGGCGGGCGCCAGCCTGCGCAGTGTCCTTGTTTCCCCTTCGGTGCAAAGGGAGCAAGCACATGCCAAGGCACCGGGCAAAGGTTACCATTCCGGTGCAACGATACCAAGACCAGCAGAGCGGTAGGACGTAGGTCACCGTGGAGCCCAAGACGACGTCATCACCAGTGCTTTTGGCAGTCGAAGACCAACTTTGGTCAGGATAACTTGTACTAGATGTTCGCCTTCAAAATGGCCAATTGTTGGCGCCCTTCCCGCTCATTTTTTGGGAAGAGGACCAGCGCCTCTATAAATAGGACTAGACCCCAAAAAGAAGGGGGGGGAGAGGAGAAAGAAGAAGAGAGAGGCCCAGAGATAAAGAAAGAGAGAAAGGTCCGGACCAAGTAGAACACACTGCACCAGCTCAAGAACACCTCTCGCGAGGCCGTTCTTCCCCTGTATTGTTCATCATCAGCCCCTGACGCAATCCACTACACCACACACTAGAGTAGGGTATTACACCACATCGGTGGCCCGAACCAGTATAAACCTCGTGTCCCTTGTGTGTTCTTCTTTCTAGCCTAGATTTCTTGCGAGCCATAGTAGCGCGAGTCGGTAGGGGAAAGATCTCTGTGCGCACCCCAGAGTTCGAACCTTAAGGGTCTGCCGGAACCCGAAATCCGACATTTGGCGTGCCAGGTAGGGGTGTGCCGGAATCTTTCTTCCGCTGTTCGCATGTGATCTTCCGTCGTGTCCATGGCTGACGCTCGTCGGGCTCGCGCCGAGCGCCGGGCTGCTCTCGCCACCCGCGTCGCCCAGACAGCGCCCTTCGGCGGACGCCCTCATCGTTCCCCGTCGCCTGCCGCCAACGCCGACACCGGCCCGGCGGGGAACGAGCAGCAGGCCTCGTCCCAGCATCCTTCGGTGTGGCGGGAGGGCCGTACCGCAACCCCGTCACTGACTCCAGCGGGTTCGTCATCCCACGCCCGTCGCGCCCCCACGAACGCGCACGCCGCGTTGCTCCTGGCAAGAGAGCTCCTGCACTATCGCCCCGTCGACGACCTCTACGAGGACTGGCTCGCCCGCATCACCGAGCTTGTCAGCGCTGCAGGGGGCTCTCCTTTGCCGTCCCTCTTGCTGCCTCACCCTCCATTCCGTGCAGGGGGCGAGGATCAGGAGGCGCCTCCGCCACCTCCTCCCCAAGAAGGCGCCCTAGCTCCAAGGCGCGCAGCCCCAGGGCGAGACCCTCCACGTCTAGTGCCTGCGCGGCAAGAAGGGAGCTGCCAAGAGATCCCTCGTCCCCAAGAAGGTGCTCGCGTGCTCCCAGCACCGGTGCACCAAGATCGCGTCCCTGCGCCTCCACGCCGAGACCCCGCGCTGCTCCAAGCGGCGGCGCGTGGTAATCACCAGGAGCAGGCCCAGCACCAGCAAAGGGCGCCAGTGGCCACAGCAGGCTGCCGCGCCTTCACCCCCGAGCTACGCGGCGTCACATGGCTAGGCAAGTTCAAGCCTGATCTGCCCCCTCGCTCTGATGGCACGGCGGACTCCGCGGAATTCCTACAGCTCTACGAGCTGGGCATCGAAGCCGCCAACAGAGAGGAAAAGGTCATGGCAAACTGGTTTCCCATGGCGCTCAAGGACGGCGCCCGCACCTGGCTCCTGAACCTAGCTCCCAGCATGATCTCCTCCTGGGACGAGATGCGCACTTGCTTCATCGCCAACTTCCAGGGCACTCGCGACCGGCCCCCGGCCATAAGCGACCTGCGCCGCATCAAACAACAGCCAGGGGAAACCTTGCAGAAATACATCCAGCGCTTCAACAACGCTCCCCTCAGGATCCCCAAGGTGACTGAGGAAGCCATTATCTCAGCTTTCTCCGATGGCGTGTGCGACATCAAGATGAAGGAGGAGCTGGCAATCCATGAAGACCTGTGCACATCCCTGGAGCTGTTCAACATGGCGACCAAGTGCGCCAGGGCTGAGGAAGGACGCCTCTCCCTCCTCGAGCTCCCGGCTGCCGACCCAGAAGAGAAAAAGCCCAAGGCCAAGGACGTGAAGTGTAAGGGAGCTGTCGTGCTCGCAGCGGAGCCAGACACCAAGCGAGGCAAGGATCAGCCTGTGTCATCCAAGGGCAGACGATACTACGTGTACCACTACCTCCACACCCACAACACCAATGAATGCCAAGAGCTCAGGGCCGTGCGAGATGGGTGTATCGGCCGACGCCCCGAGTGCAACGACAGGGGCTATGGCCGAGGAGGAGGAAGAGGTGGAGGACGATGGGAAGACCGTGGCCCTCGCCAAGGGTAGCGTGACCGACCTCGCGAGGATCACTGGCAGGACCAGCCTCGCGAGGGAGGCTAGAGGGATCAGCCTCATCAAGATCGCCCGCACGGCAACGTAGGCCTCCCTCCTCTACCGCCACCACCAAGAAGGAACAAAGACCAACATCAAGACGAGGGGGCTGGGGGCTTCCATGAGCCGCACGCAATCGCTTGCATCTTGGGTGGCGCCCAGGCCCCAGCATCACAGCGCATCTTCAAGGAGTTTGCTCGCGAGGTGAATGCAGTCCTCTCCAAGCTTGAGGCCACGCGCCCTCTCAGGTGGTCTGCGTGCGCCATCATGTTCAGCTCAGCGGATCAGCTCAAGTGCGCAGAAACGGCCGGAGTTCTCCCAATGCTTTGCTCCCCAGTCATCAGCAATGTGCAGGTCACCAGGACCCTCGTGAATGGCGGGGCAGGACTCAACGTCCTGTCCGTCAAGACGTTCGACAATCTCCAAGTGTCGTATGATCAGCTCCAGCCGACCAGGCCTTTCTCAGGAGTCACTAATGGTTCCACCATTCCGATAGGGCAAGTTCGCCTGCCAGTCACCTTCGGGCAGCGCAACAACTACCGCACCGAGGTCATTGACTTCGACGTCGCCCACATTCGCCTGCCATACAACGCCATCCTCGGGTACCCAGCCCTAGCCAAGTTCACGGCAGTGACTCACCATGGCTACAATATCCTCAAGATGCTAGGAAGCGGAGGAGTCATCACCGTCCCTGTGAGGAAAGGGACGCGGTGTGTTCAATTGAGCGTGCGTTCCAAGCCGCATCAATCGAAGAATCAGATCATAGGAGCGGAAGACTTCCCGAGGTGACCCTTAAGAAGAAGAAGGCTTCGCCTGGCCCAAGCCATAAGGAGGCAGGCGCCTCCGGAGGCGTTGCGTCAGGATTCGCGTCCGTTCAGGGAGCGCCACCCTCTGTTGCATAGGAAAGCGCGCCCGGCGCCCTCCTCAGGTAGAGCTCGGGGGCTCTTTCTTGGAGAGTGACCGACTTTGCCAAGGTCACGAGGGAGGCGCTTGGGCACCACTTGGAGGGGTGCTTCCAGGCACGTTTCCCTCTGGAAGGTACGAGGCAAGGAAGACCAAACCCTCAGGAGTTCATTGCAGGAAACACCCAGGAGCTACAGGAGTTGAGAGTCATGCACGGCAGCCGCCGCTTGCCCGCCGTGGCCTCACATCCAGGCGAGGATGGTGGGCTGCGCGTCTGCATCGACGTGCCAGGGCTCAACCGAGCCGCGTCTTGGGAGCGCCTCTGGCCTTCGCGTGTGGGGCGTTGCGAGGGTCCACCTCACAGCTACGTTCGCATGCCTTTCGGCCTGCAGAACGCGGTCGCCGCTCATCAGCGCCTGCTGAGGAGCATTCTGGAGGCTCAGGAGGTCAGGCATTGTGCGGTCCTGGCGGAGGTGGAGATCGCCCTCGAAGACCTACTCGTGCCCCCGGAGCCTCCCGAGGCTCCTGGGCCTGGGGGCTCATGCGGGTCGACGTCTTCACCACGCGTCGCCCACTTCTGCGGCATCGCTTCAACTTCAACGGCATCAGATGACATCTTTCAAGTTGCATTTTTAGCTGGGAGAGCCCACAGGGCCGCATCGTTCCCAGGCCGCGTGGGTCCGTCCCTGCGGCACGTATCCATTTTACTTATGCACTTTACTTACCTTGTTGGGGGCACCCCTCAGGCTGCATCATCCCCAAACTGCTCGGGCCTGGCCCCGGCGTTTGCTTTTCCCGCATCTACTTGAAATGAATCTGCTCCTTCGTACTTAACATACCTGACCTAATCGCCTGCTTGATTGACACCTACCCATGGAGCCGCTCGCTCTGGCACGATGTCTGCGTACGGGTCCGCCCCTGCAACGCCGATAAATCTAAGTGGTCGAGCTTTGGCCATGGCAGCCCCGCAAGGCGCCACCTCACCAGGCCCTCAGTGCCCCAATCACTCCCTCGGAGCGACCAATGGTTGGCTGGCAACCGTAGTGACAGGTCTTGTCTCTCCTTGTGATTGGTATGCAGGACCCGCTCCAGGAGCAACATTGGGGACGTCGCGGGCTATCTCTCCCTCTCTCTGGCACGGACCACTTGCACATTAAAAGGGGGCGCCTGAGCATCGCGACTCATGTGCTCCTACTGGCTCTCCAGCCCTCACCCCCTGGCCTTGACCCACGGCATTGCGACCTATCATACTAGTGGCGGCTGAGCTCTCTCGAGGGCTGGGACCTGAGGACGTAGAGCATTAAGGAAAATGTGGGGAAGTGGAAAGAAGCTCGCGAGGACCTAACCCAGCAGCACCTCAGCTACTGCCGCTCGGGCCGGGCGCCCCGTCGAAGGACTACCCCAAACTCAAAAGATAAGTCACGCCCTTACAGGAGTTGGACCAAAGCAGCACCAAACCCTCGCCTAGTGCAGCTCCATCATGGAGACGTTGCCTTCCTTTCTCGCCCAGCGAGGGCTGCTCGAGCGCTAAAGGGGACCTCCCGAGCATCACGACTCGGGGGCTCTTACCGGACCTCGGGCCGCTCACCTCCTGGCCTTGACCACGGCATCGCGACCTGGCATACCAGCGACGGCTGAAGCCTACCTGGGGACTGGGACCTGTCAGCGTAGAGCGCTAAGTCATCGCGAGGATAGAAAGGGGGAGCCGAGTCGGGACAGGACAAGCATCTCGCATCGATTCATATTAGGGATATAATGTTCGCAAAAGACATGCCAGGCGCCTTACATACCCCTGTGGGGTGTTGCTTCGATTCCTCGCAGGGAACAAGAGGTGCTAATCCTAAGGAATGTTAATTGCCCGTGGCTCCACAAGCGACGCCATCATCAACAGTGGACTGCCCGGCGCCGGCGCCAACCCCACCCAGATCAGTGGTGTCGGCGGCCTGATGCAGTTGACCTACTCCGAGCATGGTGCGAGCTCGAAGGCTCGTAGCTGTCGTCGCTCGTCTCCGGAGTCACGAGAAGCTCGGGGGAGCCGCTGGATTCCCCAGCTCCTCCATTTCCACCTGAAGAGTTGCTGGAGGGCCGATGGGCAGGCCAGGTCCTCGCCAGTCCGATGCCCCTGCCGCTTTCCTTGGAGCAGCACTCCAACCGGCGTCCTTCAGCATCGAAGACCTTGAAGAACATCAGGGAGGCGCCGTTGTATTCAAGATGAATTACGAGGGCACCCTCCGTGCGGCAGACCCGTGCGATCTCACCCCAGCCCCGGGTCATATAGACCTTGCCCGAAGCGACGACCGCGACCTCCGCTCCGGTCGCAAGGGTGCTGCAGTCGGCGTGCTGCAGCCAGAGCTCCAGAGACCTGCTCGGCGGCATCTCGAAGGCGAAGGAGGGAGGAAGGCGGATCCAAGAGCTTGGGGCATGGCGGCGTGAAGCACGAGCTCACAGGAGGAGCCCTCGGCGTGGACTCCAGGAGGAACTACGCGCACCGCCGTGACTCGCCGGCGTCGGCGGCGGCATCGTCGGTGTCGCTCAACGCCCTCTTCCCCAGGGCCCTCGATTCGAGCGTACAAGGGCAGTGGAAACCCCGGCAGCGGCCACTCGTACCAGGGCCTCGGCGCCTCCTGCCAAGCACCCTCATCTCGGCGGCAGGGGACTAGCCGTTTCTTCGGCGGAAGAGGGTCAGGACCTTCTCGGGGGGCCTTTCCTTTCTCTCCTGCAGAAAACCAGCAGATTGGTGCCATTGGCGTAAGGAGACGCAAGGACGAGGAAGGAGAAGGAAAGGAGTAGCAGGAAGGGATACACTAACGAGGCTCGCACAGTCCCGTACTTATAGCTGGAGAAGGCCAACCACCGACCACCACGATCGCAGGTAATCATGACCCATTTCTCTGCATGCAGGGACTTGACAAGTCGTGCGGTTGCCGAGCGTCGTGGGGAAGCGCAGACGCCCATGTCCAATCAATCGCCATGCGGCGCCCAAGGCCGCAGGCTATTGGGGCCCGCGGCGCTTCGCGCTTGCCCATTAGCTTCTCTGCTAAGCCAAGCCCGGGCGCGCCTTGGGCCTGGGGGCTACTGTCGGTGTTCTCGGAATGGGGGTCCCTAGACTTGCCTGCCTGCGGCCTGCGGCGTGGCTCGAGTGGGGGCCCAGTGCGGCCCAGCCTCATCAGCTCAAGCTCAAGACCCTTGCAAGGGGCCAAGCCTTGTGGAGTGGACGACATGAGGCTTCCTCGGGAGCAGCCTCATCAGTCAGACTCGCGAGGAGGCGGAGAGATCAAGGCAGGGGTGCCTCGCGAGGAGCCCATGACGCAAGCCATGACGATCGAGATTAGGCGGGCGCGAGGCGGGCGCCGGCCTCTGCAATGTCCTTGTTTCCCCTTTGGTGCAAAGGGAGCAAGCACAGGCCAAGGCATCGGGCAAAGGTTATCATTCCAGTGCAATGAGACCAAGACCAGCAGAGCGGCAGGACGGAGGTCACCGTGGAGCCCAAGACGGCGTCATTTTCAGGACCCCGATTCCGAGTCACATTGATCTAGCCGTTAGCACCTGATATCACTTTGCGGCCTCACGCACGGTATTCCCACGGGTGTCGCCTTACCATGGCCCGGGACCGTTTGCGCCTTTTGGCTCACGTATATGATAGTGTCGCTAGCATCCATATGACAGAGAATCCAGGCCGACATGGCTAATCGTGAACCCAAAGCGGCACTAACCTATGGGGACAGGCATACATGAATCCCATCGAGCGTGTCGGTCAGCAGCGTGTGAATCCGGGCTGTAGCACTGGGCTAACAGGACTCCGGGAACCTGGGCTGTAGCAGGCTAGGTAGGACTCCGGATGTCACCGCATGACATTTCCCCAAAGGGACAGACACAGGAACGAAGTGAAACACATGCCGGCCAGTCAAGTGTCCTGAGCAGTAGTGCTGGGCTAACAGGACTCTGGTGAACCGGGCTGTAGCGGACTACTTGTTGGGGAACGTTGCAGAAAACAAAAAAAATTCCTATGTTTCACCAAGATCAATCTATGGAGTCAACTAGCAATGTGAGGAGAGTGCATCTACATACCCTTGTAGATCGCGAGCGGAAGCATTCAAGAGAATGGGGATGATGGAGTCGTACTCGTCGTGATCCAAATCACCGATGACCAAGTGCCGAACGGACGGCACCTCCGCGTTCAACACACGTACGGAGCGGATGACGTCTCCTCCTTCTTGATCCAGCAAGGGGGAAGGAGAGGTTGATGAAGATCCAGCAGCACGACGGCGTGGTGGTGGATGCAGCAGTGATCGCAGCAGGGCTTCGCCGAGCTTCTGCGAGAGGGAGAGGTGTAGCAGGGGAGAGGGAGGCGCCAAGACTTGAGGTGCGGCTGCCCTCCCTCCCCGCCCCTTCATATAGGCCCCCTGGGGGGCGTCGACCCTAGGAGATGGGATCTCCTTGGGGGGGGGGGCGGCCAAGGGGGAGGCTTGCCCCCCAAGGCAAGTGGAGGCGCCCCCCCCACCCTAGGGTTTCCAACCCTAGGCACAGGGGGGCCCAAGGGGGGGGGGGCGCACCAGCCCACTATGGGCTGGTTCCCCTCCCCACATCAGCCCATGGGGCCCTCCGAGATGGGTGGCCCCACCCGGTGGACCCCCGAGACCCATCTGGTGGTCCCGATACAATACCGGTGACCCCGAATCTTTCCTGATGGCCGAAACTACACTTCATATATATAATTCTTCACCTCCGGACCATTCCGGAACTCCTCGTGACGTCCAGGATCTCATCCGGGACTCCGAACAACTTTCGGGTTACTGCATACTCATATCTCTACAACCCTAGCGTCACCGAACCTTAAGTGTGTAGACCCTACGGGTTCGGGAGACAAGCAGACATGACCGAGATGACTCTCCGGTCAATAACCAACAGCCGGATCTAGATACCCATGTTGTCTCCCACATGCTCCTCGATGATCTCATCGGATGAACCATGATGTCGAGGACTCAATCAATCCCGTATTCAATTCCCTTTGTCAATCGGTACGTTACTTGCCCGAGACTCGATCGTCGGTATCCCAATACCTTGTTCAGTCTCGTTACCGGCAAGTCACTTTACTCGTACCATAATGCATGATCCCATGATCAACCACTTGATCACATTGAGCCCATTATGATGATGCATTACCGAGTGGGCCCAGAGATACCTCTCTGTCATACGGAGTGACAAATCCCAGTCTCGATTCGTGCCAACCCAACAGACACTTTAGGAGACACCTGTAATGTACCTTTATAGTCACCCAGTTACGTTTTGACGTTTGGCACACCCAAAGCACTCCTACGGTATCCGGGAGTTGCACAATATCATGGTCTAAGGAAATGATACTTGACATTGAGAAAAGCTACAACAAACGAACTACACAATCTTTGAGCTAAGCTTAGGATTGGGTCTTGTCCATCACATCATTCTCCTAATGATGTGATCCCGTTATCAATGACATCCCCATGTCCACAGCCAGGAAACCATGAATATCTGTTGATCAACGAGCTAGTCATCTAGAGGCTCACTAGGGACACATTGTGGTCTATGTATTCACATATGTATTACGGTTTCCAGATAATACAATTATAGCATGAATAATAGACAATTATCATGAACGAGGAAATATAATAATCATTTTATTATTGCCTCTAGGGCATATTTCCAACAGTCTCCCACTTGCACTAGAGTCAATCATCTAGTAACATTGTGATGAATCGAACACCCATGGAATTCTGGTGTTGATCATGTTTTTCTCTAGGGAGAGGTTTAGTCAATGGATCTGCTACATTCAGGTCCGTATGTACTTTACAAATTTCTATGTCTCCATTTTGAACACTTTCATGAATGGAGTTGAAGCGACGCTTGATATGCCTGGTCTTCCTGTGAAACCTGGGCTCCTTGGCAAGGGCAATAGCTCCAGTGTTGTCACAGAAGAGAGTCATCGGCCCTGACGCATTGGGTATGACTCCTAGGTCGGTAATGAACTCCTTCACCCATACTGCTTCGTGTGCTGCCTCCGAGGCTGCCATGTACTCCGCTTCACATGTAGATCCCGCCACAACGCTTTGCTTGCAACTGCACCAGCTTACTGCCCCACCATTCAAAATATACACGTATACGGTTTGTGACTTAGAGTCATCCAGATCTGTGTTGAAGCTAGCATCGACGTAACCCTTTACGACGAGCTCTTCGTCACCTCCATAAACGAGAAACATTTCCTTGGTCCTTTTCAGGTACTTCAGGATATTCTTGACCGTTGTCCAGTGTTCCATGCCGGGATTACTTTGGTACCTTCCTACCAAACTCACGGCAAGGTTTACATCAGGTCTGGTACACAGCATAGCATACATGATAGACCCTATGGCCGAGGCATAGGGGACGACACTCATCTTTTCTCTATCTTCTGTCGTGGTCGGGCATTGAGCCATGCTCAATCTCGCACCTTGCAATACAGGCAAGAACCCCTTCTTGGACTGATCCATATTGAACTTCTTCAATATCTTGTCAAGGTACGTACCTTGTGAAAGACCGATGAGGCGTCTCGATCTATCTCTATAGATCTTGATGCCTAATATATAAGCAGCTTCTCCAAGGTCCTTCATTGAAAAACACTTGTTCAAATAGGCCTTTATGCTTTCCAAGAATTCTATATCATTTCCCATCAACAACATGTCATCCACATAAAATATGAGAAATACTACACAGCTCCCACTCACTTTCTTGTAAATGCAGGCTTCTCCATAAGTCTGCATAAACCCAAACGCTTTGATCATCTCATCAAAGCGAATGTTCCAACTCCGAGATGCTTGCACCAGCCCATAAATCGAGCATTGGAGCTTGCACACCTTGTCAGCATTCTTAGGATCGATAAAACCTTCCGGCTGCATCATATAAAATTCTTCCTTAAGGAAACCATTAAGGAATGCCGTTTTGACGTCCATTTGCCATATCTCAAAATCATAGAATGCGGCAATTGCTAACATGATTCAGACGGACTTCAGCTTCACTACGGGTGAGAAAGTCTCATCGTAGTCAACACTTTGAACTTGTCGATAACCCTTAGCGACAAGCCGAGCTTTATAGATGGTCACATTACCATCCGCATCTGTCTTCTTCTTAAAGATCCATTTATTTTCAGTGGCTCGCCGATCAACGGGCAAGTCAGTCAAAGTCCATACTTCGTTTTCATACATGGATCCTATCTCGGATTTCTTGGCTTCCAGCCATTTGTCGGAATCCGGGCCCGCCATCGCTTCTTCATAGTTCGAAGGTTCACCGTTGTCTAACAACATGATTTCCAAGACAGGGTTGCCGTACCACTCTAGTGCGGAACGTGTCCTTGTGGACCTATGAAGTTCAGTAGCAACTTGATCTGAAGTTTCATGATCATCATCATCAACTTCCTCTCTAGTCGGTGCAGGCACCTCAGGAACATTTTCTTGAGCTGCGCCACTTACCGGTTCAAGATGTAATACTTCATCAAGTTCTACCTTCCTCCCACTTATTTCTTTCGAGAGAAACTGTTTCTCTAGAAAGGACCCATTCTTGGCAACAAAGATTTTGCCTTCGGATCTGAGGTAGAAGGTATACCCAACAGTTTCTTTAGGGTATCCGATGAAGACGCATTTTTCCGACTTGGGTTCGAGCTTTTCAGGTTGAAGTTTCTTGACATAAGCATCGCATCCCCAAACTTTTAGAAACGATAGCTTAGGTTTCTTCCCAAACCATAATTCATACGGTGTCGTCTCAACGGATTTCGACGGAGCCCTATTTAAAGTGAATGCGGCAGTCTCTAAAGCATAGCCCCAAAATGATAGCAGTAAATTGATAAGAGACATCATAGATCGCACCATATCTAATAGAGTGCGATTACGACGTTCGGACACACCATTACGCTGAGGTGTTTCAGGCGGCGTGAGTTGTGAAACTATTCCACATTTTCTTAAGTGTGTGCCAAATTCGTGACTCAAGTATTCTCCTCCACGATCTGATCGCAAGAACTTGATTTTCCTGTCACGTTGATTCTCAACCTCACTCTGAAATTTCTTGAACTTTTCAAAGGTCTCAGACTTGTGTTTCACTAAGTAGACATACCCATATCAACTCAAGTCATTAGTGAGGGTGAGAACATAACGATAGCCACCGCGAGCCTCAACACTCATTGGACCGCACACATCAGAAGTTGGTTGCTCGCTCCATTGTTCCTGAGAACGGAGTCTTGGTCATTTTACCCATGAGGCATGGTTCGCACGTGTCAAATGATTCGTAATCAAGAGACTCTAAAAGTCCATCTGCATGGAGCTTCTTCATGCGTTTGACACCTATGTGACCAAGGCGGGAGTGCCACAAGTATGTGGGACTATCATTATCAACCTTACATCTTTTGGTATTCACACTATGAATATGTGTAGCATTACACTCGAGATTCATTAAGAATAAACCATTCACCATCGGAGCATGACCATAAAACATATCTCTCATATGAATAGAACAACCATTATTCTCGGATTTAAATGAGTAGCCATCTCGAATTAAACGAGATCCTGATACAATGTTCATGCTCAAAGCTGGCACTAAATAACAATTATTGAGGTTTAAAACTAATCCCGTAGGTAAATGTAGAGGTAGCGTGCCGACGGCGATCACATCGACCTTGGAACCATTCCCGACGCGCATCGTCACCTCGTCCTTCGCCAGTCTCCGCTTATTCCGCAGCTCCTGCTTTGAGTTACAAATGTGAGCAACCGCACTGGTATCAAATACCCAGGAGCTACTATGAGTACTGGTAAGGTACACATCAATTACATGTATATCACATATACCTTTAGTGTTGCCGGCCTTCTTATCCGCTAAGTATTTGGGGCAGTTCCGCTTCCAGTGACCACTTCCCTTGCAATAAAAACACTCAGTCTCAGGCTTGGGTCCATTCTTTGGCTTCTTCCCAGTAGCTTGCTTACCGGGCGCGGCAACACCCTTACCGTCCTTCTTGAAGTTCTTCTTACCCTTGCCTTTCTTGAACTGAGTGGTTTTATTCACCATCAACACTTGATGTTCCTTTTTGACTTCTACCTCTGCTGATTTCAGCATTGCAAATACTTCAGGAATGGTCTTTCCATCCCCTGCATATTGAAGTTCATCACAAAGCTCTTGTAGCTCGGTGGAAGCGACTGCAGGATTCTGTCAATGACCGCGTCATCCGGGAGATTAACTCCCAGCTGAGTCAAGCGGTTATGCAACCCAGACATTTTGAGTATGTGCTCACTGACAGAACTATTTTCCTCCATCTTACAGCTGAAGAACTTGTCAGAGACATCATATCTCTCGACCCGGGCATGAGCTTGGAAAACCATTTTCACCTCTTCGAACATCTCATATGCTCCGTGTCGCTCAAAACGCTTTTGGAGCCCCGGTTCTAAGCTGTAAAGCATGCCGCACTGAACGAGGGAGTAATCATCAGCACGTGTCTGCCAAGCGTTCATAACGTCTTGGTTCTGTGGGACGGGTGCATCACCCAGCGGTGCTTCTAGGACATAATCTTTCTTGGCAGCTATGAGGATGATCCTCAGGTTGCGGACCCAGTCCGTATAGTTGCTGCCATCGTCTTTCAGCTTGGTTTTCTCTAGGAACGCGTTGAAGTTGAGGACAATGTTGGCCATTTGATCTACAAGACATATTGTAAAGATTTTAGACTAAGTTCATGATAATTAAGTTCATCTAATCAAATTATTCAATGAACTCCCACTTAGATAGACATCCCTCCAGTCATCTAAGTATAACATGATCCGAGTTCACTAGGCCGTGTCCGATCATCACGTGAGACGGACTAGTCAACATCGGTGAACATCTTCATGTTGATCATATCTTCTATATGACTCATGCTCGACCTTTCGGTCTTCTGTGTTCCGAGGCCATGTCTGTACATGCTAGGCTCGTCAAGTCAACCTAAGTGTATTGCATGTGTAAATTTGTCTTACACCCGTTGTATGTGAACGTTGGAATCTATCACACCCGATCATCATGTGGTGCTTCGAAACAATGAACTGTCGCGACGGTGCACAGTTAGGGGGAACACTTTCTTGAAATTATTATGAGGGATCATCTTATTTACTACCGTCGTTCTAAGTAAACAAGATGCAAAAACATGATAAACATCACATGCAATCAAATAATAGTGACATGATATGGCCAATATCATATAGCTCCTTTGATCTCCATCTTGGGGCTCCATGATCATCTTGTCACCGGCATGACACCATGATCTCCATCATTGTGTCTCCATGAAGTTGCTCGCCAACTATTACTTCTACTACTATGGCTAACACGTTTAGCAATAAAGTAAAGTAATTTACATGGCGTTTCTCAATGACACGCAGGTCATACAAAAAAATAAAGACAACTCCTATGGCTCCTGCCGGTTGTCATACTCATCGACATGCAAGTCGTGATTCCTATTACAAGAACATGATCAATCTTATACATCACATATATCATTCATCATTCATCACAACCTTTGGCCATATCACATCACAAAACACTTGCTGCAAAAACAAGTTAGACGTCCTCTAATTGTTGTTGCAAGTTTTTACGTGGCTGCTATAGGTTTTCTAGCAAGAACGTTTCTTACCTACGCCAAAACCACAACATGAATTGCCAATTTCTATTTACCCTTCATAAGGACCCTGTTCATCGAATCCGATCCGACTAAAGTGGGAGAGACAGACACCCGCCAGCCACCTTATGCAACTAGTGCATGTCAGCCGGTGGAACCGGTCTCACGTAAGCGTACGCGTAAGGTTGGTCCGGGCCGCTTCATCCCACGATGCCGCCGAATGAAGATAAAACTAGTAACGGCAAGCAAATTGACAATATCGACGCCCACAACTACTTTGTGTTCTACTCGTGCATAGTAACTACGCATAGACCTAGCTCATCATGCCATTGTTGGGGAACGTTGCAGAAAAAAAATTCCTACGTTTCACCAAGATCAATCTATGGAGTCAACTAGCAACGAGAGGAGAGTGCATCTACATACCCTTGTAGATCGCGAGCGGAAGCGTTCAAGAGAACGGGGATGATGGAGTAGTACTCGCCGTGATCCAAATCACCGATGACCAAGTGCCGAACGGACGGCACCTCCGCGTTCAACACACGTACGGAGCGGATGACGTCTCCTCCTTCTTGATCCAGCAAGGGGGAAGGAGAGGTTGATGAAGATCCAGCAGCACGACAGCGTGGTGGTGGATGCAGCAGTGATCGCAGTAGGGCTCCGCCGAGCTTCTGCGAGAGGGAGAGGTGTAGCAGGGGAGAGGGAGGCGCCAAGACTTGAGGTGTGGCTGCCCTCCCTCCCCGCCCCTTTATATAGGCCCCCTGGGGGGGCGCCGACCCTAGGAGATGGGATCTCCTTGGGGGGCGGTGGCCAAGGGGGAGGCTAGCCCCCCAAGGCAAGTGGAGGCGCCCCCCCACCCTAGGGTTTCCAACCCTAGGCGCAGGGGGGCCCAAGGGGGGGGCGCACCAGCCCACTATGGGCTGGTTCGCCTCCCCACTTCCGCCCATGGGGCCCTCCGGGATGGGTGGCCCCACTCGGTGGACCCCCGGGACCCATTCGGTGGTCCCGGTACAATACCGGTGACCCCGAATCTTTCCCGATGGCCGAAACTACACTTCCTATATATAATTCTTCACCTCCGGACCATTCCGGAACTCCTCGTGACGTCCAGGATCTCATCCGGGACTCCGAACAACTTTCAGACTACTGCATACTCATATCTCTACAACCCTAGCATCACTGAACCTTAAGTGTGTAGACCCTACGGGTTCGGGAGACAAGCAGACATGACCGAGACGACTCTCCGGTCAATAACCAACAGCGGGATCTGGATACCCATGTTGGCTCCCACATGCTCCTCGATGATCTCATCGGATGAACCACGATGTCGAGGACTTAATCAATCCCGTATTCAATTCCCTTTGTCAATCGGTACGTTACTTGCCCGAGACTTGATCGTCGGTATCCCAATAACTTGTTCAGTCTCGTTACGGGAAAGTCACTTTACTCGTACCATAATGCATGATCCTGTGATCAACCACTTGATCACATTGAGATCATTATGATGATGCATTACCGAGTGGGCCCAGAGATACCTCTCCGTCATACGGAGTGACAAATCCCAGTTTCGAATCATGCCAACCCAACAGACACTTTCGGAGACACCTGTAATGTACCTTTATAGTCACCCAGTTACGTTGTGACGTTTGGCACACCCAAAGCACTCCTACGGTATCCGGGAGTTGCACAATCTCATGGTCTAAGGAAATGATACTTGACATTCAGAAAAGCTACAGCAAACGAACCACACGATCTTTGAGCTAAGCTTAGGATTGGGTCTTGTCCATCACATCATTCTCCTAATGATGTGATCCCGTTATCAATGACATCCCCATGTCCATAGCCAGGAAACCATGACTATATGTTGATCAATGAGCTAGTCAACTAGAGGCTCGCTAGGGACACATTGTGGTCTATGTATTCACACATGTATTACGATTTCCGGATAATACAATTATAGCATGAATGATAGACAATTATCATGAACAAAGAAATATAATAATCATTTTATTATTGCCTCTAGGGCATATTTCCAACACTACTATGGCTCATGGAAGCACTAGACTACATCTCCCCATAAGAGAGGCTGCCAAGGATAAACAACTAGATTGTCGGATCCCACACATACCAAGCATTTCAATCATACACACAATATGCTTGATATGTGTAAATACAACATGGCATCACAACATAACTCTACAACTCAAGTATTTATTCATTAGGCTCCGAGAAGCGAGATATTATAAACATGGGTCTCATGACCCAACAATCATAGCATACAAATCAAAGCACATGCGGAAGCTTAACATGTCTGAGTACAGACATCTACAAATGAAAAAGGCTGAGAAGCCTGACTATCTACCAGATCCTGCCGAGGGCACAAGATCATAGCTGAGGTAGCAAGCTAAACGTCGAAGTCCACACGGAACTACTGGCGAGACTAACGTCTCTCTCTGCAAAACATAAAATAGGCAAACGTGAGTACAAATGTACCCAGCAAGACTTACATCAGAACCTACTATACATGCTCATTCTCAAGAAGGTGGTGGAGTTATTGCAGCAAGCCAGCTTTGACTCAGTGGCTAACCTGAACTACGACTGCAAGCAACTCTTTGAGGTGGCGCACACGAGTCCACATATTCACCATTCAAAACACCACTATGGATCCGCTCCCGTCTCCCTGCGAGAAGGCCATCCATAGCACTCACACTTATCTTGCGAGTTTTAGAGTATCCACTTCAAGTTATCTATGAACTATGCAAGGGGTCCAAGTTTCCATATCCGAGGAATCCAGCTATTCGAATAGATAATGATAACCCTGCAGGGGTGTACTTCTTCACACACGCTCCCGCCACTTACCGTCGTTTACATGACATGTACTCGGCAACCTTCAAGCGGAAGCCCAACGAGGGTGTAGGCCACGGCCTACCCAAACACTCAAGTCTCTAGTCCAGGTTTATCGCCTATCCAGGTTCCATCCGCAGGGAGTCCGGCCGAGGTTTCCACATACGGCTCCGAAGGATGTGTACAGGGTTCCGAGACACCAAACGGGCGCCTGGCATGCCCGGCCACGGTGTATCTACCGCATCATAGCCCACCCCTAGGGTCAGCGCTACGCACGGCCGCCAACACATATCCTATAAACACCAGAAACTAGTTGCAACTCCTGGACAGAGGACTAGGGTGATTAAGAAGCGGAGAGGGTCAATTAAGGATCCCAATGAGTGGTAGTAGCTGTTCATGGATCACAGACACAGAACTCAGTTCCTAAGAATGGTTTCAATGAGACAACCCACCATGTACTCCTACATGGCCTCTCACCGGTACCTTTACCAAAACGTGTTCACACACTTAGCTCACTCATAGTAGGACATGTTCATCACCATTCCAATTCATTCTCGATGAATCAGACCCGACACAACTCTATGCAATAGCAGGCATGACAAACAAGCATGAATGAGTAGGCACATCAGGGCTCAAACAACTCCTACTCATGCTGGTGGGTTTCATCTATTTATTGTGGCAATGACAGGTCATGCAGAGGAAAGGGGTTCAACTACCGCAGCATGTAACAGTTGAATCGTTGTTGTCCTAATGCAGTAAAAGAGAGCATGAGCGAGAGAGTGGGATTGTATCAGAATGAACAAGGGGGTTTTGCTTGCCTGGCACTTCTGAAGATAGTATAGTTCTTCATCGGTGTCATCGAACTCATCGTCAGAACCACGTCTATCGAGAGGGGACAAATACCGGCAAACAAAGAGGAACACAATCAATGCAATGCAACAATTATGATGCATGATAATTTCATGGCAATATGCTGTTGATTGAGCTAATGCAACTAGCAATCATATTAAATGAAGTTGGTTTGAACCAAGGGTTCAAATTCAAACTCCATATGTGCTTATTTAAATGTCAACTATGCAAATTGCCGTGTACAGCAGCCCTAGGTTGTTCAAACATGCATGCAAATGCCATAAACTGATTCCTTGAATTTTTCTGATAATTTTTCATGTAAAATTCTGAGTAATAGACAATTTTCTATGAATTTTAGAAGTTTTGGGCATTTTCTGGAATTTCTTGAATTAAATTTAATCCAGAAAATAGATTATTGCGTCGGCATGACATCAGTGTGACACTAGCAGGTCAACATGCCAGGTCCAGGTCAAACCTGACCAGTGGGTCCCACTGGTCAGTCTCACAGTGATGGCTAGGCTCACAGACATGTGGGCTCGGTCAAAGGCCACGTCAGCACGGTCAATGCTGACGCGTGGGTGCACTGATTTTATTAGTTAACCTAATTATTTTGGTTATCCAGTAAACTAACAAGGCGGGTCCCACTGGTCAGTGTCTTGTGTTAAAATAACAGGGTTAGTTAGCCCCTAAACTAATGGCGGCCACGTCAGCTAACCGGCGATTAGCCGCCGGCGCTAAGCAGGACACGGTGGAGGTCCTCGTCCGGCCGTTTCCGGCGACGAGAGGTTGTGCGGATGGGCTCGTTGGAGAGCCCTTGCCGGCGCGCGTCGGATGGTGGTGGTGGCCGAGCCTGTGGTGGCCGGAGTCATCGCCGGCGATGACTTTGGTGGCAGCCGGAGCTCGGTTGAGCTCGGGGCCGAGGCTACGGCGAGTGAGGCGGCGCGTGCGAGGCATCAACAGGCTCTACGCGGAGCGGGGATCAAGCAGGGCACGATGGCCGGGCCATTGAGTGGCCGAGGGCACGTCGGCGGCAAGCACAGGCGGCGGCGCGTTCGGTCACAGGCGAGCTGGCGGGTACGGCACGCAAACGAAGCAAATGAGAGGGGGGTTAGGGGGAGGAGCTCACGGCGGATGCGAGGAGAGGCTCAGCGGGCTGGGGGAGGGGATGATGAGGTCATGCGGCCACCGGCGATCTCGGGGCAGAGACGACGAAGATGGCGGGGTAGAGGGCGAGGCAGGGCGTCCGGCGTCGTGCGAGCTGACGGAGAGACGCGGGAGATGGAGGCGGAGCCCGTGGACTGCTCGGAGAGGCGAGGGGAGCTCGGTGGCCACGGGGACAGCGGGCGGCGGCGACGGTGGTGCTCGGGCGCGAGAGGAAGAGAGGACCAGAGGAGGGGAGAGGCACGGGAGAGATCTCGAGGGGGTCGGGGAGGTTGCGTGGCGTCGCGGGGAGGGTCCAGAGTGACGAGGGGGCAGCCAGGCAGGGTGGAGGTGGCCGCACTGTGGTGCGCGTGCGTCGGGCACGTGCCCGTCCTTTTGGCAGAGGAGGAAGACGATAGGGAAGGAGGCGGTGGTGGGCTGAGCCGGTGAAGCTGGGCCGGCAATAGGTAGGTGGGCCGAGGTAAGTCCAGGTAACTCTCTCTCTCTCTGTTTCTGTTTTTTTGTTCTGTTTGTTTTTATTTTATCTTTGCCACTGCTTTTAAAATTCAAAACAGTTTCAAAAACAGTGTCAATTATCCTCTAATAATTTCATGTTGCAAAATGGACTTTTCCAAATGCACATAAAATATATCAGAGGTATTTGGAGATATATCCTATATATATTTGGGTATATTTCCAAATTCAAATAGGATAGTGATTTAAATTCAGTGCCCAAAATATTCCACAAAAATGTTCCCTATTTTTGGTTTGGTCTCAAAGCCTTGCCAAAATTAACAAACATTTATGAAGGCATTTTGGAAACAAGGAATGCAATTTAAAGGGTTCTTGCCCTTCTTTTAAATTGATTTCTGAGGCTTTCACTTTCCTCATTTCAAGTTTCTTGAAATTAACAGGATGCATGATGCTCACTGATGCAACTATCTCCAAACAATTCTAGGGCTGTGACAGTCATCACCAGTGCTTTTGGCAGCCGAAGACCACCTTTGGTCAGGATAACTTGTACTAGATGTTCCCCTTCAAAATGGCCAATTGTTGGCGCCCTTCCCGCTCATTTTTTGGGAAGAGGACCAGTGCCTCTATAAATAGGACTAGCCCCCAAAAAGAAGGGGGGAGAGAGGAGAAAGAAGAAGAGAGAGGCCTAGAGAGAAAGAAAGAGAGAAGAGAAAGAAAGAGAGAAAGGTCCGGAACAAGTAGAACACACTGCACCAGCTCAAGAACACCTCTCGCGAGGCCGTTCTTTCCCTGTATTGTTCATCATCAGCCCCTGAGGCAATCCACTACACCACACACTCGAGTAGGGTATTACACCACATCGGTGGCCCGAACCAGTATAAACCTCGTGTCCCATGTGTGTTCTTCTTTCTAGCCTAGATTTCTTGCGAGCCATAGAAGCACGAGTCGGTAGGGGAAAGATCTCCGTGCGCACCCCAGAGTTCGAATCTTAAGGGTCTGCCGGAACCCGAAATCCAACAAAATTCTATCCACGTTCCTAGCCAACTCATCGATCTTAGACAGTTTTTCTTCAATAAAAGCATTGAAACTCTTTTGCAGACTAATAAATTCTTTAATATTAGATTCAAAATCTGAGGGCATCTTATTATAATTTCCATAAGAATTGTTGTAGGAATTACCATAATTATTAGAGGAATTACTAGGGAACGGCCTAGGATTAAAATTACCTCTATATGCGTTGTTACCAAAATTGTTCCTACCAACAAAATTCACATCCATAGATTCATTATTATTCTCAATCAAAGTAGACAAAGGCATATCATTAGGATCAGAAGAAACACTATTATTAGCAAACAATTTCATAAGTTCATCCATCTTTCCACTCAAAACATTGATTTCTTCTCTAGCATGAACCTTTTTACTAGTAGATCTTTGAGTTTGCCATTGAGAATAATTAAACACAATATTATCTAGGAGTTTAATAGCTTCTCCTAAAGTGATTTTCATAAAAGTGCCTCCCGCGGCTGAATCTAAAAGATTTCTAGACACAAAATTCAATCCGGCATAAAAATTTTGTATGATCATCCATAAATTCAAACCATGTGTAGGGCAATTACGTATCATTAATTTCATCCTCTCCCAAGCTTGTGCAACATGTTCATGATCAAGTTGCTTAAAATTCATAATATTGTTCCTAAGAGAGATGATCTTAGAGGGAGGAAAATACTTAGAGATAAAAGCATCTTTGCACTTATTCCATGAATCGATACTACTTTTAGGCAAAGACGAAAACCAAGTTTTAGCACGATCTCTAAGCGATAACGGGAATAGCTTCAATTTAACAATATCATTATCCACATCTTTCTTCTTTTGTATATCACACAAATCAACAAAGTTGTTCAGATGGGTAGCGGCATCTTCACTAGGAAGGCCGGAAAACGGATCTTTCATAACAAGATTCAGCAAAGCAGTATTAATTTCACAAGATTCAACATCGGTAAGAGGAGAAATCGGAGTGCTAGTAAAATCACTATTGTTGGTATTAGAAAAGTCGCACAATTTAGTACTATCTTGAGCCATCGTGACAAACAATCCAACACACAAGCACACAAGAAGCAAGCGAAAAGAGACGAACGGAAAAGAGAAGGGGAACGGAAAAAGAGGACGAATAAAACGGCAAGGGTGAAGTGGGGGAGAGGAAAACGAGAGGCAAATGGCAAATAATGTAATGCGACGGATAAGAGGTTATGATGGGTACTTGGTATGTCTTGAGTTGTGGTAGATCTCCCCGCAAACGGCGCCAGAAATCCTTCTTGCTACCTCTTGAGCATTGCGTTGGTTTTCCCTTGAAGAGGAAAGGGTGACGCAGCAAATTAGCATAAGTATTTCCCTAAGTTTTTGAGAACCAAGGTATCAATCCAGTAGGAGACTACACGCAAGTCCCTCATACCTACACAAATAAATAAGAACCTCGTAACCAACGCGATAAAGGGGTTGTCAATCCCTTCACGGTCACTTACGAGAGTGAGATCTGATAGAGATAATAATAAGATAAATATTTTTGGTATTTTTAAGATATAGATTGAAAGTAAAGATTGCAAAATAAAATAGTTTGGAAACTTATTTGATAAAAGATAGACCCGGGGGCCATAGGTTTCAGTAGTGGCTTCTCTCAAGATAGCATAAGTATTATGGTGGGTGAACGAATTACTGTCGGGCAACTTATAGAAAAGTGAATAATTGTGAGAATATCTAGGCATGATCATGTATATAGGCATCACGTCCACGACAAGTAGACCGAAACGATTCTGCATCTACTACTATTACTCCACACATCGACATCCAGCATGCATCTAGAGTACTAAGTTCATAAGAACAAAGTAATGCATTAGGCAAGATGACATGCTGTAGAGGGATAAACTCAAGCAATATGATATAGACCCCATCTTTTTATCCTCGATGGCAACAATACAATACGTGGCTTGCTGCCCCTGCTGTCACTGGGAAAGGACACCGCAAGATTGAACCCAAAGCTAAGCACTTCTACCATTGCAAGAAAGATCAATCTAGTAGGCCAAACCAAACTGATAATTCGAAGAGCCTTGCAAAGATAACCAATCATACATAAAAGATTTCAGAGAAGAATCAAATATTTTTCATAGATAAACTTGATCATAAACCCACAATATAGCGGATCTCAACAAACACACCGCAAAAAGAGTTCCATCAAATAGATCTCCAAGAAGATCGAGGAGAACATTGTATTGAGATCCAAAGAGAAAGAAGAAGCCATCTAGCTAATAACTATGGACCCGAAGGTCTGAGGTAAACTACTCACACATCATCGAAGACGCTATGGTGTTGATGTAGAAGCCCTCCGTGATCGATGTCCCCTCCAGGGGAGCTCCGGAAAAGGCCCAAAGATGGTATCTCTTGGGTACAGAAGGTTGTGGCGGTGGAAATAGGGTTTTGTGATGCTCTTGGATGTTTTCCGGGTATGTGGAGGAAGAAGTGGGTCGGTGGAGCCACGAGGGGCCCATGAGGGTGGAGGGCGCGCCTAGGGGGTAGGTGCGCCCCCTGCCTCGTGGCCTCCTTGTTGGCTGCTTGACGTCCACTCCAAGTCCCCTGGATCACGTTTGTTCCAAAAATAACTCTCCCGAAGGTTTTATTCCGTTTGATATTCCTTTTCTGCGAAACACTGAAATAGGCAAAAAAATAGCAATTTGCACTGGGCCTTGGGTTAGTAGGTTAGTCCCAAAAATAATATACAAGTGTATAAATAAGTCCATTAACATCCAAAACAAATAATATAATAGCATGGAACAATCAAAAATTATAGATACGTTCGAGACGTATCAATGCTCAATATTCCATGAGTTTTGCAACTGAGTGCCATCTCCGGTCTCTAGACGGATTGCGCCATGTCTGGTGACTCGTACCACCCGGTAAGGGCCTTCCCACTTTGGTGATAACTTGTTTGTACCCTTGGCAGACTGAACACGCCTCAGGACAAGGTCACCTTCCTCAAACACCGGGCATGAACCCTGCGGCTATGATAGCGACGAAGGGCTTGTTGGTAGCGTGCAACACGCGTAGCAGCCTAGAGACGGTTCTCCTCAAGTAGCACAGAGTTGTCATGCCAGTGCTGATCTTGCGCTACTTCATCATAGGCAAGCACTCGAGGGGACCCGTAAATGAGTTCCGTGGGGATAACTGCTTCTGCCCTGTAGTCAGGGAGAAGGGAGTCTGCCCGGTAGCTCGGTTAGGTGTCGTTCTGAGGGACCAGAGAACTACTGGCAACTCCGCCTGCCGTGCTTCTGCAGCATATTGAAAGTTCTTCTCTTGAGTCCACGAAGCACTTTAGCATTTGCCCTCTCAGCTTGTCCATTGCTCCGGGGGTGTGCCCCAGAAGCGAATGAGATTTTGCATCCGAGGGTGTGAACGTATTGCATGAAGGTGTGGATCTTGAACTGGGTGCCGTTGTCTGTGATGATCCTTGTTGGAACTCCGAAACAACACACCAATTCTTTCAAGAATTTGATAGCTGACTGAGCAGTCACCTGTCTCATGGCAGTCACTTCCGGCCACTTTGTAAACTTATCGATGGCAAAGAACAAGAATTCAAAGCCCCCGATCTCTCGGGGGAAGGGGTCGAGGATATCGACCCCCCAGACCGAAAATGGCCATGATAGAGGGATGGTCTGAAGGGCTTGGGCAGGCAGGTGTGTTCTCTTGGAATGGAACTGACAGGCTTTGAGGGAGTCCTGGATTAGGGGGTCCTCGGACAGCCGGACCATATACTTAGGTCGGACTGTTGGACTATGAAGATACAAGATTGAAGACTTCATCCCGTGTCCGGATGGGACTCCCCTTTGCGTGGAAGGCAAGCTTGGCGATTCGGATATGTAGATCTCCTCCCTTGTAACCGACTGTGTGTAACCCTAGCTCCCTCCGGTGTCTATATAAACCAGATGGTTTTAGTCCATAGAACAACAATCATACCATAGGCTAGATTCTAGGGTTTAGCCTCTCCAATCTCGTGGTAGATCAACTCTTGTAATACTCATATCATCAAGATCAATCAAGCAGGAAGTAGGGTATTACCTCCATCGAGAGGGCCCGAACCTGGGTAAACATTGTGTCCCCTGCCTCCTGTTACCATCCGCCTTAGACGCATAGTTCGGGACCCCCTACCCGAGATCCGCCGGTTTTGACACTGACATTGGTGCTTTCATTGATGGTTCCACTGTGTCGTCATCATAAGGCTTGATGGCTCCTTTAATCATCGGCAACGATGCGATCCAGGGTGAGGTTTTCCTTCCCGGACAGATCTTCGTATTCGGCGCCTTCGTACTGCGGGCCACCTCGCTTGGCCATCTGGAGCAGATCGAGAGCTATGCCCCTGGCCATCAGGTCAGGTTTGGAAGCTTGAACTATACCGCTGACATCCGCGGAGACTTGATCTTCGACGGATTTGAACCCATGTCAGGTATGCCGCACAGTCACGATGAGCATGATTTAACTCTGCCATCGGACACTGTTCGGGGGATCACACCTGTAATGACTCCAGCCCTTGATCCGGAGCAGATCGCGCCGTCCGATGACGGGTAGATGGACCCCACCCCAGAGGCCAAACACTCAGCGGCAATAGAGCCGAATACTGACTTCACCTCCTACGAGACCTGTGTTGCCGGACCTATGGATTCGTCTCCGGCCATGGTCTTCAAACCGCCTGCATCCATACCTATCAATCTGATTGGGCGCCAACCACGGAGTTTTCCTCCATGGATATCTTTCAGCACTCGCCCTTGGGCAATGCGCTAAATTCATTAAGGTCTCTCTCCTTGTCAGGAGGCCCTTGGCCGAACTGTGTTCGGCTCGAGTGGGAAGGGGACAATGAAGAAATTCGTTCCCCACCCACCACCCACTTAATAGCCACTGTCGATGACTTAACTGACATGCTTGATTTCAGCTCCGAAGACATCGATGGTATGGATGACGATGCGAGAAACAAACAGGAACCACCACCCGCAGGGCACTGGACTGCCACTTTATCACATGATACGTACATGGTGGATACACCCCAAGAAAATGATGATGAGGAACGGGAAGAAGCAGCGAAGGACAATTCCCTCGAGAAGCAACAAAGCGACAGCCTAAGCACCGCTCCAAATCCGGCCCCGGCAAAAACAGTGATAACATTGCAAGAAAGAGTAACACCCCGGTCGACCCCAAAGGAGACAACGACCACATGAACCCAGCGGTGGAGCAGGGTGAACCAGCGGACGACGAACATAGTACGGAGCTGCTGACAGGTCATGACGACCCCGAGGGTAAAACCCATCAACCTGTCTCCGGAGACATGAATAGTCCGGACGATGATGCACACATCATCCCTGAAAGACACTTGGAACAAGAGAACCTTCATAAAAGGCTCATTGAAACCGCACGGAGCCTGTAGAAGCAGAAGCAAAGGCTTAAGACCGCGCAGAATACGCTCAACAGCAGATGGAATAAAGTGCTTGACACGGAAGAAAAGTATGGCGGTAATCGCCGCACAAAAAGCTATCCAAAGCGCAAGTTGTTGCCTGAATTCGACGATGAGGCCTTAGCGCCCACTCAGCCGGAAAATAAAATGGCTGATCAACCGGACCGGCCACCCCGTGGTCGCGATAGGGCGGCTAACGATGACGTACACAAGTCAGCACACGAGCTACATGAGGACTTACACAAAAAAGCCGGTTTGACCAGGTCCATTTATGGACCTAGGAAGCGCGTTCTGGCACAGAATCATCGCCGCCCAAATGACTATACTGACAGAATAATGGTTCGGAATCAAAACCGAACACTACAACCGTCAGACACACCCAAATACAGGGGTGCTGCGCACCCCCTATGCTTCACCGACGAGGTACTGGATCATGAATTCCCAGAAGGATTCAAACCCGTGAACATAGAGTCATACGACGGAACAACAGACCCTGGGGTCTGGATTGAGGATTTTATCCTTCACATCCACATGGCTCGTGGAGATGATCTCCACGCCATCAAATACTTGCCCTTAATGTTGAAAGGACCAGTAAGGCACTGGTTGAAAAGCCTCCCCGAAAACTCAATTGGAAGTTGGGAAGCGCTCGAGGACGCTTTCAGGGCCAATTTTCAAGGGACCTATGTCCGACCTCCGGATGCAGATGATTTAAGTCACATAATTCAACAACCCGGAGAGTCAGCCCGAAAGCTTTGGAACAGATTCCTAACTAAGAAGAATCAAATTGTTGATTTCCTGGATGCCGAAGCCTTAGCAGCTTTCAAACATAGTGTCCGGGACGAATGGCTTGCCAGACACCTCAACCAGAAAAAACCAAGGACAATGGCAGCCCTAACAAGCCTTATGACCTGCTTTTGCACGGGCGAGGATAGTTGGCTGGCTTGCAGCGGCACCAGCGACCCAAGCACATCCGAAGTCAGGGATGGCAATGGAAAACCACGACGCGATAAAAGCAAGCGTCGAAGTAATGAAGACAGCCCAGACAACACGGCGGCAAACGCCGGATTCAGGGGCTCTCGACCCGGTCAACGGAAAAAGCCATTCAAAGGCAGCAGAGATGGACCGTCCAGCCTAAACAAGATTCTGGACAGATTATGTTAGATTCACGGCACCTCCGATAAACCTGCAAATCACACCAATAGAGAATGATGGGTCTTTAAGCAGGCCGGCAAACTAAACGCCGAACACAAGGGGAGGGAGACACCAAGTGAACACGAGGATGAGCCTCACCAACAAAACACTGGGGGACAGAAAAAATTCCCACCAAAAGTCAAAATAGTGAACATGATTCACGTAACGAAGAGGAGCACACGCGCGCTCCGAGACGTATGCACCATAGAGCCCGTTACCCCCATGTTCAACCCTTGGTCGGCCTGCCCAATCACTTTTCATCGCAGGGGTCATCCGACTAGTACCTGGGACGGAGGATCGGTTGCCTTGGTACTAGACCCAATAATTGACGGATACCATCTCACCCGAGTCCTTATGGACGGCGGTAGTAGTCTTAATCTGATATATCAAGACACAGTCCGCAAAATGGGGATAGACCCCACAAGAATCAGCCAGAGCAATACTACCTTTAAAGGAGTAGTACCAGGCCTAGAGGCCCGCTGCACGAGCTCTATAATACTAGAGGTTGTATTCGGTTCTCCTGACAACTTTCGAAGCGAAGAATTAACCTTCGACATTGCTCCATTCCGAAGCGGCTATCAAGCACTACTCGGAAGAACAGCCTTCGCTCGTTTTAATGCAATACCGCATTACGCTTATCTTAAGCTCAAGCTGCACGGTCCACATGGCATCATCATAGTTAGCAGAAACTCAGAGCGTTCCTTACATGCGAAGGAATGTACGGCGGCTTTCATAGCCGAACACTGAACGACCCCCCCAACCAGAATAAATGATCGGTCGTCAAGACTGCGGACACGGCTAGATGAGTCCGGCACCCCCCTCGCTGTAACAGTTCAGATAAACCTGAGATTGGGCCGATAGATATACCCCCATAGGTGGCGCTAGGGGCTTCCCGCATGTAAAAAGGACTATAGTTCGGTTTGACCTTACTTAGGGGCTTCCCGCGTGGCCGTTTGGAACTTGCCTAAAATTGAGGAGTCGTACTAACGAGCATGATTGGGTTACCCACACCCGTATTGATGAGAATCCCATGATAAGGGGACATGATCTCTGCTTCAACAAGATGTGCCAATAAAACCGCCTCGCAACACGTGCAGTGGCTGGTTGGGAAAAACGGTTCGAATAATGACCGAGGCCAAGGCGTGATGTCACGTTATGAAAAGTTGTCAGCAGATTAGATTTGTGGAAATATTATACTCTCTACGGTGGTATGTGGAATTTGTTTTGCAGAGCCGGACACTATCCTTGTGTTCAAAATCTTCTATGGAGTATTCGGAGGAGGAACCCGCCTTGCAATGGCGGAGACAATCTGCGCGCCGGACTCATCATCATTGAAGCCTGGTTCAGGGGCTACTGAGGGAGTCCTAGATTAGGGGGTCCTCTGACAGCCGGACTATATACTTTGGCCGGACTGTTGGACTATGAAGATACAAGATTGAAGACTTCGTCCCGTGTCCGGATGGGACTCTCCTTTGCGTGGAAGGTAAGCTTGGCGATTCAGATATGTAGATCTCCTCCCTTGTAACCGACTCTGTGTAACCCTAGCTCCCTCCGGTGTCTATATAAACCAGAGGGTTTTAGTCCGTAGAACAACAATCATACCATAGGCTAGCTTCTAGGGTTTAGTCTCTCCGATCTCGTGGTAGATCAACTCTTGTAATACTCATATCATCAAGATCAATCAAGCAGGAAGTAGGGTATTACCTCCATCGAGAGGGCCCGAACCTGGGTAAACATTGTGTCCCCCGCCTCCTATTACCATCCGCCTTAGACGCACAGTTCGGGACCCCCTACCCGAGATCCGCCGTTTTTGACACCGACAGGCTTCACATTTCATGACGAGCTCAACTGCATCTTGGAGGGTTGTGGGTTAATAGAATCCTTGCCGGAATGCTTTCCCAACTAATGCCCTTGATCCAATGTGTGAGCCGCACATTCCTCTGTGAATATCAGCCAGCAGTTCCTTTCCATCCTCCCGGCAAACACACTTCAATTTCACACCGTTGGGCCTCCTTCTGTACAGAGTGTCATCGACAAACTAATACATACTGGCCCTCCGGGCTACTGTTTCAACTTCATCATGATTGCTAGGGAGTTCTCCGGTTTTTGGGAAGTGGACAATGTGCCTTGCCCAAGTTGGAGCCTGGGGCTCGGCAACGAGCACTAGCGGCACCTCCTCGGCTGCGGAAGCACCAGCCTTGTTCGCAGGGTCCATAGGCCCGCTGGAGGGGGTGGTCCGGCAGGTTGTGAGGAGTTGTTTCCGGTAGGGTCTCTGCCTGGAGTGGATGGCTCTGCTGGGAGAGGCTTATTGTAGTCCATCTTTGTCCTTTTACGAGCCATTTGTGGCTAGTGATATGGAGGGCTGAGAGAGATGGAGAACAAAAGTTCCTGGTTCCACAGGAAGCTTTTGCACAACACACTTTGACAGGTGATCAGCTATGTTGTTTTCTGCACGGGGTACATACTCTGTTTGCATCCTGTCAAAGTGCTCCTCCAATCTCCTTACTTCCTCGACGTATGCTTCCATCAATGGGCTTTGGTAATCCTTGTTGACTTGTCTCACCACGAGATGTGAATCTCCTCGAATTACCAGCTTCTTAATTCCCAATTCTGCTGCAATCCCGAGACCGGCAAGGAGCCCTTCATACTCTGTTGTATTGTTGGTGGCCTCTTCCTGTGCAAAGTGCATCTGGACGACGTACTTCAAGTGCTCGCCAGAGGGGGCAACAAGAAGCACGCCAGCCCCTGCACCTTGTAGGGAAAAAGCACCATCAAAATACATAATCCATTCTTGGGGTGATTCCTTGCCAGTGAGAGTTGTCTCTGTCCTTTCCTCATCAAGGGACGGCATCCATTCTGTAATAAACTCTGCCAATGCCCTACTCCGAATAGTTGGAGTGCTCTCAAACTTCAAACCAAAGCTGGATAACTTCAAAGCCCATTCCACTATTCTGCCAGTTGCCTCAGGGTTTCGGAGTATCCTTTGCAATGGAAAACGAGTAACAACCGTAATCTCATGGGCTTGGAAGTAGTGGCGCAGTTTCCTTGAGGCCATAATGAGACCAAAGATCAACTTTTGCACACCAGAGTACCTCGATCTAGCCCCCTGTAATAAGGAGCTGACAAAGCACACTGGGCGCTGCACCACTTTCTTCCTTGACACGTCCTTGGGGTTGCTCTCGTTGCCATGCTCATTGCTATCCTGGTCCTTTTCTGACTCTACCGTGATCTGGCCACTTTCAGCCTCATTCACCTCTCGCTACGCTACCAAAGGTGCACTGACCACTTGGTTGGTTGCCGCCAAGTATAGCAACAATGGTTCTTGGGGTTTGGGTGCAACCAAGGTGGGCACAAACGATAGGTGGGCTTTCAATTCTTGCAGAGCTGCATCTGCTCCCGGGGTCCATTTCATAGGCCCCGCCTTCTTCAAAACCATGAAGAATGGCAGGGCACGCTCGGCAGACTTGGGGATGAATCTGCTCAGCGCGGGAACACATCCCGTCAAGCGCCTCACATCCTTAACTGTCATTGGTGCTTGGATCTGCTCAATGGCCTTGATCTTTTCGGGGTTGGCTTTGGTCCCCCGATGGGACACGAAGAACCCAAGTAGCTTGCGGAGGGAACACCAAATACACATTTCTCCGGATTAAGTTTCAGATTGATCTTGCGCAGATTAGCAAATGTCTGTTCCAAATCCTGGATAAGAGTGGCCTTTTCCTTGGTTTTGACCACAATATCATCCATATAAGATTCTATATTTTTGTGCAACTGTGGCTCAAAACCAATCTGGGCTGCCCTTGCAAAAGTGGACCCAACACTCTTTAATCCGAACGGCATGCGGACAAAGCAGTACGTACCACATGGAGTGATGAATGATGTCTCCTCTTCATCTTCCTTAGACATGAAGATCTGATGATATCCTGAGTATGCATCTAGAAAGGAGAGAAAATCACATCCCGAAGTAGAATCCACAATCTGGTCGATGCGCAGCAAGGGAAATGGGTCCTTCGGGCAAGCTTTGTTGAGGTCTGTGAAGTCAATGCAAAGATTCCACTTCCCAGTAGCTTTCAGGACCACTACTCGATTTGCCAACCATCTAGGATGCAGTAATCCTCTGACCAAACCAGCTGCCTCCAACTTCTTGATCTCTTCAGCAATGAACTTCTGCCTCTCCAAGGCCTGCTTCCGTACTTTCTGCTTGATGGGTCGGGCATGCGGGAAGACAGCAAGGTGGTGCTCAATTACCTCCCTAGGAACACTGCTACCTCTTGAGCACTGTGTTGGTTTTCCCCGAAGAGGAAGGGATGATGCAGCAAAGTAGTGTAAGTATTTCCCTCAGTTTTTGAGAACCAAGGTATCAATCCTGTAGGAGGCTATGCACGAGTACCTCGTACCTGCACAAAACAAATAAATCCTCGCAACCAATGCAAATAGGGGTTGTCAATCCCTATAAGGCCACTTACGAGAGTGAGATCTGATAGATATGATAAGATAATATTTTTGGTATTTTTATGATAAAGATGCAAAGTAAAATAAAGGCAAAGTAAATAGCAAAGGAAATAACTAAGTAGTAGGAGATCAATATGATAAAGATAGACCCAGGGGCCATAGGTTTCACTAGTGGCTTCTCTCAAGAGCATAAGTATTCTACGATGGGTGAAAAAATTACTGTTGAGCAATTGACAGAATTGAGCATAGTTATGAGAATATCTAGGTATGATCATGTATATAGGCATCATGTCCGAGACAAGTAGACCGACTCATGCCTGCATCTACTACTATTACTCCACTCATCGACCGCTATCCAGCATGCATCTAGAGTATTAAGTTAAAAACGGAGTAACGCCTTAAGCAAGATGACATGATGTAGAGGGATAGACTCACGCAATATGAAGAAAACTCCATCTTGTTATCCTCGATGGCAAAAATACAATACGTGCCTTGCTGCCCCTACTGTCACTAGGAAAGGACACCGCAAGATTGAACCCAAAGCTAAGCACTTCTCCCATTGCAAGAAAGATCAATCTAGTAGGCCAAACCAAACTGATAATTCGAAGATACTTGCAAAGATAACCAATCATACATAAAAGAATTCAGAGAAGATTCAAATATTATTCATAGATAGACTTGATCATAAACCCACAATTCATCGGTCTCAACAAACACACCGCAAAAAGAAGATTACATCGAATAGTTCTCCACAAGAGAGGGGGAGAACGTTGTATTGAGATCCAAACAGAGAGAAGAAGCCATCAAGGTACTAACTATGGACCCGTAGGTCTGAGGTAAACTACTCACACTTCATCGGAGAGGCTATGGTGTTGATGTAGAAGCCCTCCATGACCGATGCCCCCTCCAGCGGAGCTCCAGAACAGGCCCCAAGATGGGATCTCATGGATACAAAAAGTTACGGCAGTGGAATTAGGGTTTTGGCTCCGTATCTAATAATTTGGGGGTACGTGGATATATATAGGAGTAAGGAGTACGTCGGTGGAGCAACAGGGGGCCCACGAGGGTGGAGGGCGCGCTTGGTGGGGGTGGGCGTGCCCCCTACCTCGTGGCCTCCTGTTTCCTTTCTTGACGTAGGGTCCAAGTCTCCCGGGTCTTGTTTGTTGAGAAAATCACGTTCCCGAAGGTTTCATTCCGGTTGGACTCCGTTTGATATTCCTTTTCTTCGAAACCCTAAAACAGGCAAAAAACAGCAATTCTGGGCTGGGCCTCCGGTTAATAGGTTAGTCCCAAAAATAATATAAAAGTGGATAATAAAGCCCAATAATGTCCAAAACAGTAAATAATATAGCATGGAACAATCAAAAATTATAGATATGTTGGAGACGTATCAAACACCGAGGATATCAGATGGCTACCAAGCAAACACATCGATATTTGCCCGTAGGAAGGCAACGAGCGTGCTTTCCTATTTGTCATCGAGGGTGGCGCTGATAGTGAAAGTACCATCAATGCCAGCGAGCCTTGTCGGGACCTTCTTCACTTGGGGTGTCGCAACCTTGGATCTCTTGCTATTGGAACACTCCGGCACGTCGTCAACGGGTGTCGTGCACTCGGAGGGGGCATGCTTCTCAGACTCCTTGCCGGAGGTCCTACAATCCCTCTTCTTTCCTTTGCTTTCCTAGGCAGGAACTGCTGCCGCCGCAGCCTTTGCTGTGACTGCATCCCGATACATCTTGTCCACACAGATAATTGAATCCTTCTCATCTGACGGGATAGTGAGTGAGGGAGTCCTAGACTAAGGGGTCCTCGGGCGTCCGGCCTGTTATCAATGGGCCGGACTGATGGGCTATGAAGATATGAAGACCGAAGACTGTACCCGTGTCCAGATGGGACTCTCCTTGGCGTGGAAGGCAAGCTTGGCAAAAAACTATGAAGATTCCATATTATGTAACCGACTCTATGTAACCCTAGATCCCCCCGGTGTCTATATAAACCGGAGGACTTAGTCTAGATAGGGGATACTCAATACTGTAGTCATACAGGGTAGACTTCTAGGGTTTAGCCATTACAATCTCATGGTAGATCAACTCTTGTAATACCGGTATTTATCAATATCAATCAAGCAGGACATAGGGTATTACCTCCATCAAGAGGGCCCAAACCTGGGTAAAGCTTTGTGTCCTTTGTCTCCTGTTACCATCAACCTTAGATGCACAGTTCAGGACCCCCTACGCGAGATCCGCCGGTTTTGACACCGACATTGGTGCCTTCATTGAGAGTTCCTCTGTGCTGTCGCTGAAAGGTTTGATGGCCCCTTCAATCACTAATAATGCCGCTGTCTACGAAGAAACTTTCCTCCCCAGGCAGATCTTTGTGTTCGGCGGCTTCAGACTACGGGCCAACTCATTTGGCTATCTGGAGCAGATCGAAAGCTACGCCCTTCCCATCAGGTTAGATTCGGGAGCTTAAACTACGTCGCGGACATCCGTCGAGACTTGATCTTCGCCGGATTCGATACTGCGGTAGCCGCTCCCGACCACCCCGATGCTCATGACTTAAATCTATCATCGGGCCGCATCCAGGAGATGGCTCTTGTAACCGCTCTAGACCTAGAGTCGGAGCAGGCCGCGTCATCCAAAGATGGGAGGATTAACCCCACCACGGAGGTCACAGATTCCATGACGTTGGAGCCACACAAGGACCTGGTCTCACTCAATGCCTATGCCACCTGAACACCAGACTCGTCTTCGGCTGTAGGTTCCGAACCACGTGAGCCCGCGGACGCCGAGCTTGATCGTTTATCGATCTTCGAATTCAGCGCCGCAGACATCTTCGAGCACCCGAATCTGGGCGATATGCTAAACTCGTTAAAAAGTCTGTCCTTAGCGGAGGACTCTCAGCCGAATTATATCCGGCTCGAACTAGGGGCTGAAGATTGAGAATTTCACTTCCCACCCGCCACCCACTTTATAGCCACTGTCGAGGATTTGACCGACGAACTTGATCACGACTTTGAGGACATCAACGGTATGGACAACGATGCCGGAGAAGAAGAAGACCAGAACCCACCGTTCACCGGACGCTGGACAGCCACTTCCTCGTATGACGTATACATGGTGGATGCACCAAAGGAAAACAACGACGACGACAAGGAAGACCCAGTTGAGGATAAACCTTCTCAAATACAGTCCAAGCGCTGGTGTCAGCGGTGCCACTCTAAGTCAGGCCGCATTAAAGTTAGCAACACCGGCACATGAGAAGATGACACTCCGGAAGGTGCCGAAGACAACGAAGACCCCATCGACACAACAAACGAACAAGATGGATGGGAATATGCGCATGTTAGCCCTATTAAACAGGCCACACACAAAGATTCGGAGGACGATAGTTACCTTCCGCTCTCCGAGGACAAGGTGAGCCTCGGCACTGAGGATTTCATCGTGCCTGAGGAACCTCTTGAGCTGGAGCGCTTCAAGCGCTAGCTAATAGCCACTGCAAGGAGCCTGAAGAAGAAGCAGCAGCAGCTTCAAGCTGACCAGGATCTGCTCAACGATAAATGGATTGATGTCCTAGCAGCCGAAGAATACGGCCTCAAGCGCCCAACCAAAAGCTACCCAAAGCGTAAATTGCTGCCTTAGTTCGACGAGGAGGCGCCAGAGTATATACCACCATCGTACAAAGAGGCTAACCGGCCACCGCGTGATCGGGACAAAACGACAACCCATGCCAAAGACTAGCCCGCCCCGCCTCATCACTCAGGCAAAAGTAAATTTGACCACGGCCATACATATGACCTCCGGCAGAACCTGAACAATAAAGCAGGACCTACCAGATCAATCTACGGATCGCGAGGACGCACCTCGACATGTGACAACGGCCGACTATTCGGACGTGACAAACCCAGTCATGCGCAGGCCGAACACCGCAGCCGGACTCCATCAGAGCCGCGTCATTATACGGCCCGATACAGAGGCCCCGCACACCCTCATTGCTTCACTGATGAGGTCCTGGACCACAAATTCCCCTAAGGATTCAAGCCCGTGAACATAGAATCATACGATGGGACCACGGACCCCGTGGTGTGAATCGAAGACTTCATTCTCCACATCCATATGGCACGCGGAGATGACCATCACGCCATCAAATACCTCCCTCTAAAACTCAAGGGCCGAGCTCGGCATTGGCTAAACAATCTGCATGAAAATTCCATCAGCAGTTGGGAGGACTTGGAAGAGGCTTTCCTCGATAACTTCCAAGGTACATATGTTCGACCTCCGTACGCCGATGACTTAAGCCATATAGTCCAGCAGCCCGGAGAGTCCGCCAGGAAATTCTAGACAAGGTTCCTACCTAAAAAGAACCAAATCGTTGACTGTCCGGACATTAAAGCTCTAGCAGCTTTCAAACATAGCATCCGCGATGAATGGCTCCTTGGCCAAGAAAAGCCAAAATCCATGGCGGCCCTCACGGCACTAATGACCCGCTTTTGTGCGGGCGAGGACAATTGGTTGGCTCGTAGCAAAAACACCGAAGACACGATGGTCAACACCAGATTCCGTGGCTCTAAGTCTGGTCAGCGGAAGAAGCCGTTCCAAAAGAAGAATTTGGGCCCATCCAGCTTGGACCGCATACTTGATCGTCCATGCCAGATTCATGGCACCCCCGACAAGCCTCCTAATCATAAAAATAGAGAGTGCTGGGTTTTCAAACAGGCCGACAAATTAAACGCCGAGATTAGGGAAAACGGATCACAAAGCGAGGACGATGACGAAGAGCCATGGTAGCGGAACACAGGGGGACAGAAGAAGTTTCCCCCTCAGGTAAAAATGGTGAACATGATATATGCCACCCACATCCCCAAGAGGGAGCGCAAGCATACGCTTAGGGACATCTACGCGTTTGAGCTAGTCGCCCCCAAATTCAGTCCATGGTCGTTGTGCCCGATCACTTTCGATCACCGGGACCACCCGACCAGTATCTGTCATGGGGGCTCAGTCGCACTAATCTTAGACCCAATAATTGATGGGTTTCACCTGACTCGCATCCTTATGGACGGTGGTAGCAGCCTCAATCTGCTCTATCAGGATACAGCACGGAAAATGGGCATTAACCCATCAAGGATCAAGCCTACAAGGACTATCTTTAAAGGAGTCATACCAGGTGTAGAGGCCTGCTGTACGGGCTCAATCACATTAGAGGTTGTCTTCGGATCTCCGGACAACTTCTGAAGCGAGGAGTTTATCTTCGAGATCATCCCATTCCGCAGCGGCTATCATGCACTGCTCAGACGAACTATGTTTGCTCGATTCAACACAGTGCCACACTATGCTTATCTCAAGCTCAAGATGCCTGGTCCACGCGGCGTCATAACAGTCAATGGCAATAGAGAACACTCTCTCTGTACAGAAGAGCACACAACTACCCTAGCAGCAGAAGTACAAAGCGGACTTCTCAAGCAGAACCTTCATTTAGCTATCGAGCCCGTGGATACCCTTAAGAGGGTCCGAACTACTCTGCAGCAGGAGAGCTCGGCTCGTCAGGAGCTTGACTAGCAGTCCGGCCTCCGTCTCAGTGCCGACCAAGTGGTGGCATTCGTGTCGTGCATACATAACTACGCACTTAAAATTCCATGGGCATTAACGGATAACTTGTGACCCATGGCACGGCTCAACGACATCAGATACACACATACTGTCACTTTTACTTATTTTCCTTTTAGGTCTCAATCCCACAGGCCCCATCGGGGGGTCTGGTCATCAGTCCTCTTGTAGGATAAATACACCAAGAGGCGAGAAGCGTGGACATATGGGGAACTTTTTAGGTGATTCTGTTAATGATAACTCTACCTGTTTTCTAGGACCCATATGTAGCTCTCCCCTGGTTTCTGCATGTTAAATAGCCTATTGCTTATTGCACTATTTGTATCAATGCGCCTTGACGTACTAATTACATTACAATGAAAACAGTTTGTAGCTGGAGCTTTAGGACCCCAGTTGTTTACCTTTATGTCTTTTCTATTTTCTTTCTCTCTTTTCTTTTTCAGATTCCCTATGGATAACCCCATCAGGTAGCACCCATACACTTTGGTACGTTTGACGTTTGCCAGGGGCTTTATAGCACCTTACACTACGGCAACAAAAGTCCAAACACTTTCTATAAGTATAGTTCGGCACCCCGAATTTAGCATTATATGCATTGGCTCCGAATCATGTGTTTGGTCAATAGTTGGGTGGCCCGGATCCTATGCTTGCTACCCTACGTTCCGCTACATCGGCTAGGGTAGTAAAGGAAGAACTATTGTGATTGTGTCCTGGTCTAAACCGGATGAGCACCTCAGTAGAGAAAGCCTAAAACTGGCTGTCATGATGCGGCGAGAGCTGGTCAGCTGTTCGGAGGTCTCAAATCGTCGGAGATTTTTCTGCATTTCGTGAAGGATCGGTACTGCCCGATCAGACGCCGACAGCACTCTGGTTCGTATACTAGGGGCTACGCCTATGTTTTATTATAAAACTCCAATGGCTAAGTGGGGGCGTTCAAGCCGTATAGTTTGGTTGCCTGGTTCGTTGCGCTAAAGAACTCCTTCAAGGACCATATAATTGGATCAAGATTGTTTAGATTCCATCCCGAACACCTCCGTACTACCTACGCGAGGGCTGAAGCCGACGACTGGTTAACCCTCAAATTTCATACAACACGGCCGCACAGGAGGAAAGAATCAAAACATAATAAAAATTATATATTACAAAGCGGATTTGTTGTCATCATACAAGACAAAATACGAGTGTATTCACTCGAAAATAACGTCTTGCCCGCACCGCGTGGCTACAATATGATACCCCTCGAGGATATCCGCAAAATAACGCTCGGGTGTATGGTGCTCCTTTCCCTTCGGCGGCCCCTTGGTCAGCTCAATGGCTTCCATTTTCGCCCACCACATCTTGTAGCGAGCAAAGGCCATCCGGGCACCTTCAATACAGAGCGATCAATTTACGACCTCAAGTCGCGGGTAGGCACTAACAAGCCGCTTCACAAGCCCGAAGTAGCTGCGGGGTACCGACGCAGCAGGCCATAGCCGGACTATCAGGTCCCTCATGGCCAGCTCGGCTGCCTTGTGTAGCTCGACCAATTGTTTCAGCTGGTCGCTGAAGGATACCGGATGTTCTGGTCCAAGATATTGAGACCAGAATAGCTTCTCCATAGAACTCCCTTCCTTGGCTCGATAGAATTCAGCAACATCGGATACACTGCGCGGCAAATCCGTAAATGCCCCTGTGGAGCATCAAATTCAGGTAAGCGACACGAGCGTTCCCTTCATCAACTTGCTTTGCATAATGAGAAACTTACCCGCCGCAATCTTCTTAGCCGCCTGGAGTTCTTGAAGAGCACTCTGGGCTTTGGCTCGAGCCTCTTGTGCGCTCTAGCGAGCCTTGGCAAGTTGGGACGCCTGTGTCTTAGAATCATGCTCCAGGGACTCGTACTTCTTAACGGCATCGTGCTTTTCGCATGCAGCGCGTTCCTTGGCCGCTTTGTCCTCGGCCTCCGCTAATGCCTTCTTGAGGGCCGCCACCTCGGTCGTGGCCCCTAGCATAGTCCATGACACTTTAGTCAGCACGAAGTATTCATCCTTCCTAACATACACGCACAAGTTATTGCATACCCTTGCTGTCCTCCATCCGTGTCTTCACAAGACTGGGCTCTTCCAAGGCCCGCTCCAGGCTCCGCTACAGTTCGGAGAGCTCTGCAGTATGAGCGGCAGCAGCCAGCAGGGACGCCTGCTTATTCACATAGACATCATATGTTAGACTCCTGCGAAACTTGTTTTGATCCTTTGTTTGGCTTTTCTTTCCGAACACCGAACAGAGCATCAGGGGCTACTGTCTATGCTGTGATATTCTTTCTACAATTATTATTACCTCAAAGCCTGTTAAAAGGCTAGTGCAAGCTTCGGTCAGTCCACTTTTGGCAGACTGAACCTTTTTTATCACCGTACCCATGAGGGCACGATGCTCATCTACAATGGAAGCGTCTCGCAACGCTTCCAGTAGATCGTCCGGTGCCTCTGGTCAGACAGAGGTCACTAGCGTAACAGGCACACTCCCTCCTTTCGTGGAAGGCCGTTCGCTAGACTCCAGAGGCATATAGGTTTCCGGAATGATATCCAGCTGAGGGCCGAATGGAACTCGGTCCCCACCATCAGTATCCATGGGGGTTTCTTCCCCCGTGTATCCGGCGGTCGTGGAGTCACCCTTGGACGCCGCCCTGACGATCTACGGAGCCTCCCCTTTGTTGGGGAAGGCCCTTTGGGACACCACCTCGTCATCACCCTTGGGCGAGGCAGAGTGAGCAGGTGGCGGCGACATGCTAGCCATCTCCTTTGAATCTAGCAAGCCCTTTGTCGAGGACTGCGGAGAACCATCATGGGCCGGACTGTAATAGCATAAATTTAACATATTAATATTACAAAGGGGAAGGGCCGAACATTTGGACGAGCATAAGGTCTTGGGTACTTACGAAGCGGCCCGAGGCTTGGTCCAGGGCATTCGTTCCGGACTGCTATCGACATCCCACGCGAAGTTATCTACGAGGGAGCCCTTCCCCCTCTTGGGTGCCTTCGCCTCTAGGTTTGTGGAGGCCACCCTTTTCTTCCTTCCCCTTAGGGGGGTAGTTGTCTTCCTCCTCCTCCTCATCGCCGTCTTAGGAGACCGAAGGGTCAGTCTCATCTTCGGACGATAGTTCCGAAGAATCCTTTCGACGAAGGCCACTCCTGGTCCCCTTGGCTGCCTTTTTGGTCTTTTATTCTGGCACGTCATAAGGCGCCGGGAACAACATCTTCGTCAGGAGTGGGGTCTCTTCGTCTTCGGGTAGCGGGGCTGGACAGTTAATCCTCCTCGCTATGTCGACCCAGGCCTAAGGAAAAAATTGATAGGAGAGCTTAGACTTCTTTCTCACACTAGTAAAGGTTATGCCTTGAGAGCGTGAAAAAACTTACCAAATTAGCTTGGCACTTTGAGCTAAGCCCAAGATCCTCGGTTGTAGGCGGTGGCGTCTCGCCGGCCGTGAAGAGCACTTTCGAGATATCCTCGTGCATTGTGCCGAAGAGCTCTAGCAGCGTCTGGTGCTTGGCCGGAGCGAATTCCCATAAATAACAAGTCTGGCGTTGGCACGGGAGGATCCGGCGGATGAGCATAACCTGGATCACATTGACAAGCTTAATCTTTCTGGATATCATGTTCTAGACGCATGTCTGGAGCCCTGTCAGCTCGCCCGGAGCACCCCAGGTTAGGCCCTTCTCTTGCCAGGAGGTGAGCCGCATCGTTACTCCGGGTCGGAATTGGGGGGCCGCCGTCCAGTTAGTGTCGCGCGGCTCGGTGATATAGAACCATCCTGATTGCCAGCCCTTCACCGTTTCCATGAAAGAACCTTTGAGCCAGGTGACGTTGGGCATCTTACCCAACATAGCTCCACCACACTCTGCCTGTTGGCCTCTCACCACCTTTGGCTTCACATTAAAGGTCTTCAGCCATAGGCCCAAGTGAGGTGGAATGCGGAGAAAGGCCTCGCACATGACTATAAATGCCGAGATGTTCAGGATAAAGTTCGGGGTTAGATCATGGAAGTCTAGCCCATAATAAAACATCAATCCGTGGACAAATGGGTGGAGAGGGAATCCCGGCCCGAGGACAAAATGCGTGAGGAACACCACTCTCTCATGAGGCTCGGGGGTGCGGGCGATCTGTCCCTTGGCCGGGAATCGGTGAACGATCTCCTTGGCCAGGTATCCGGCCTCTCGGAGCTCCTCTATATTTTCCCTCTTAACAGAGGAGGTCATCCACTTGCGGCCGGCTCCGGATCCAGACATGCTTGGTGCTGGTTTTAATGAGGACTTGGGCGTTGGATCTCAAGGACGGAGAGGCAGGAGGAAAGCATGGGGGAAGAAAGGGGAATCTTATCTCCTTATAAGGGCGGTGAATATCGAACCCCCCCCCCCCGCATTCGCCTTAAAATTCGCCTGCTCCCAAGGCTTTGTAAACGGCACGGTCGGGATACCCACACCCGTATTGATGAGAATCCTGTGATAAGGGGACACGATCTCTGCTTTGACAAGACGTGCCAATGACAACCGCGTCTCGAAAGGTGGGGCAAAAAACGGTTCGAAATTATAACCGGATAGGCATGATGTCACATTACTAAAGTTGTCAGAGGATGGGGCTTGTGTGTTATTATATTCTGTCTACGATTGTGTGCGATGTGTGTTACAGGTCCGGACACATTCAATTTGTCTGAAGACTATTCGGGAGTTCGGAAGGAGGAACCCGCCTTGCAATGCCGAAGACAGCACTACGCGCTGGATACCTTGTCATTGAATCCAGGTTCAGGGGCTACTGAGGGAGTCCTGGACTAAGGGGTCCTCGGGCGTCCAACATGTTATCTATCGGCCGGACTGATGGGCTGCGAAGATATGAAGACCGAAGACTGTACCCGTGTTCGGATGGGACTCTCCTTAGCATGGAAGGCAAGCTTGGTGAACAACTATGAAGATTCCATATTATGTAACCGATTCTATGTAACCCTAGATCCCCCAGTGTCTATATAAATCGAAGGACTTAGTCTGGATAGGGGATACTCAATACCGTAGTCATACAGGCTAGACTTCTAGGGTTTAGCCATTACGATCTCGTGGTAGATCAACTCTTGTAATACTCATATTCATCAATATCAATCAAGCAGGATGTAGGGTATTACCTCCATCAAGAGGGCCCGAACCTGGGTAAAGCTTTGTGTCCCCTGTCTCCTGTTACTATCAACCTTAGACGCACAGTTCGGGACCCCCTACCCGAGATCCGCCAGTTTTGACACTGACGGTGTGGAGTCCCAATGGCCCAGGCATTTTCAGTGTTTTGTAGGCATAGTGGGATGCTGCCATGAACTTGGCCAGGGCTGGTTGTGCAAGGATCCCATTGTACGGCAGGAGGAGATCAACCACATCAAACACAATCTTCTCAGTCCAAAAGTTTAGCTCTCCCCCAGACGTCATCGGCAATGTAATCTTCCCCTTAGGATGACTCCTGCCGGGGTTAACTCCTTGAAACGTGCTGGTGGCCACTAGCTCCTCCTCTCCTATCTGAAGCTTGCTAATAACTGCTGGGGAAATCAGATTCAATCCGGCCCCGCCATCCACTAACATCTTTGTGACCTTGAGGTTGCGAATTATTGGGGAGACCAACAACGGCAAACACCCTACCACTGTGGTGCAGCAAGGGTGATCCTCCTCATCAAAGATGATGGGCGTGCGGGACCACTTGAGCGGCTTCCCGGCCTCTGGTGCTGGTTCCACAGCATTGACCACTCGTGCCCATCGCTTGAGTTGGTGATGAAAGGTGTGCAAAGATGCACCTCCATTAATGCATAGGGCGTCAGTGGCCTTCTGAAATTCCTGCTCACTTGTTTCCTCTTCATCCCCTCCATCACTGGCATCATCACATGTTTCCTTCTCTTGGCCCCTAGCGAGCTTTCCTTGGTTCCGAAAGGGTTTGCCGGGGCGATTTGCTTCACCGCCTCGGCCCTTACCGCCAACAGCATTCTGACCCTTTTCCTTATCACACTTATCATACTCTGCCCTCTGCTTCTTGACGAGCTGCTCAACCTGCTAACACTCTTGAAGGTTGTGGCCTTTGGTCCGGTGGATCTTGCAGTATGGCCCATCACCTTTCCCAACCTTTTCCACGGCAGCGGCTTCCCGGCAGGCAGTGCACACGGCAACCTCCTTGTTGGTGGCCTCAGCCTTGGCCCTCTTGTCGGTACTAGGTGTGCCCAAACCTTCTACAGTCATCACTACCTTATCTCTTGTCTTCTTACTATGCTTCTTTCCCTTCCTCTGACTGGTTGATTCGTCCTCATCCTCTGAATCAACACTAATGCAATCTTCCTCTCCGGGTAATTTCCTTCCTTCTTCCATTCGGGCACATTTATCCTCCAGTGTATATAGTTCTTTCACAGTCTTGGGCAACCGCACGTTCATTTTGGAACGAATGCGGCGGTTGCGCACATTGGACTGGAAAGCTTCTATAACAGTTGCCGGATGGATATTTGGAATATTTCTATGAACTTTATTGAATCTGCGTAAATACTTACGGAGGGTTTCTCCTTCCTTCTGCTGGAGAAGCTGCAGGTCGCTGGGCCTGTCGGGCTCTTGGTGGCCACCGATGAAGGCACCGATGAACTTGTGGCACAGGTTTGCCCATGACAAAATGAAGTTCTCCAGCAACTGCATCAGCCAAGACCTCACACTGGACTTGAGGGCCAAAGGGAAGTAGTTGGCGAACACCTTCTCATCTCTTCCCTTGACAGCCTGAATAGTAATGGTATAGATGCTCAGGAACTCTGTCGGGTTCAGCCTCCCGTCATACTTCTCAGGTATCTCTGGCTTGAACGTGCGAACGGACGGCCAACGGACTTGCCGTAGATCTCGTTTAAAGGCAGGGCAGCCAACCTCAAAGGGAAAGCACCCGCCAACACTAAGCGCAAGTTCATCGACGTTGAGGCTGTCGCACCCGTCGGTCTGGAGGGGATTGTCGCGGCGCCATTCAGCGACGACGTGCGCGTGCCCTCGGTGCCTGTCTTCCGGGGTTCGACGTTGGCCCGGACATGCTCGAGGGTCAGAGGAGGCCATCGAGACGTCGTCGGGGTCGTGATTCTGCTGTGCCCTCGCTGGCTGCCATGGCGGGGACTGGACCGTGGGGATGGCCCCCTTCGTACGGCTAACGGCGCGGGAGGTGGCTGTTTCTTGGGGAGGTTGCAATGGGCAAGCTCATCGGGAGCCCCCACCTTTGGCGAACTGAGCAGGCTTTGAATGGTGGCACGCCACTCATCCAGCTTCTTGGCTGCTGGCGGGAACCTCGGTAATAGCTGAGCTCGCGCCATGGCCTCCGAGGCCGTGCTTGGCATGGACGTCGATGATGTCGACCGCATCGTCGCTTGTCACCGAATGGTGCCAGCGGCGGCGGTGGCGACGGTGCCCCGCCCATGCTGCTGTGGGACGACCTCTGGGATAGCGTGTTTGCGCAGCGGTGGCGCTAGAAATTAGTGGCTCTGTTGAGTGCAGCGGCCTGGTTGGCTCGCCTGGGAGGAGGCGCATGCGCCGTGGTCGTTCCCGTGATAGGGGCGACTGGAGGGCGATGGCTCGCCCCGGACCGAGCACCATTGATGCGACTGTGCTCGTCGGGGGGGGGGGTGTGCGGATAGAGTGACCCTCTCACCCGCACCTTGCAGAGCTTGACCGTCGAGATGTTGCTGATGTTATTCTCCACTGGTAGCTCCGGCCACTATGTCGGCCGAGGGGGAGGTGGTAATGGTGCCACCTGCTCCAACCACGCCCCCAGCAGCGTCCACATCCTCGCGAGCTCCCATGTCCCCGCGGCGTTGGAGACCGCGGGTGGAGGAACCTTCGAGGTGGAAAGATGGGCCGATGTGCCAAATTTCTTCTTGGGCGCCATGGTCGATGGAGCCGTCGAGGATGAAAATGTCGATGAAGATGACGCGCGGCGTACACTTTTAGGTTCGAGCAAACGCTCCCCCTACCTGGCACACCAAAGATGTCGCGGAATTTCCGTAGCCACCTATGGGACCTGGTGGCCCCTTGTTGGTTCGGTAGGGGGGCGTCGTGTTGCACTAAGAGCAGACCAGCGTACGGCAGCGCGATAGAGGGCACACAAGTGATTTACCCAGGTGCGGGCCGCCGCGAGGCGTAAGACCCTACTCCTGCTTTAGTGGATTGATGGAAGAATAAATGTGGGGGTGCATAGTACACTTGCCCGACAAGGTTTGCATGTGGCGACTATGCGCGTGTGGTGGCTTGGGGTTGTCAACTTTCCAACCTTCTAACCCCTCCTACGGGTACCATGGGCCTCCTTCTATAGATTAAGGGGTCACCATAGTGACAAAGTGATCATTGTCCATTGATATGATAGCAAACAGTGCTATCATACCTAACTCTGTGGGCTGACCATGTGCATTAAATGCGCCACTTAGTGTCACATCATTGTGCTCTTGGCAAGGCCTATTGGGATATCTCACCAGCTCCGCACCTATTCTCTTGACACGTCGCGGGACGGTTGTCATCTGCAGGCTTCTCTATAGGAAATGGCTGCCATGTGGCGAATGGCTGCCACTTAATCATCTTGCGGCTTGACACAGCACTGATTGATGATGTGAGTCGTGCTTGAGTGGTTGGTGGGGTGGTTATGCCCCCGCGAGCCCTGGCAGGTTCTGTCGGGGAGCCTCGGTTGCTTGCTTCTGGTGGTGGCCTCGCCCCTTGCCGGGCACGCCTGCCCAGCAAGGGAGGCCCTTCTCTTGACGATATCCTGTTCCTTAGGCTCAATCTTGGTCCTTCTGAGATGCATGTTGGTTCTTCGAATCTCTGACTTAAGCTGGTGCTTCAATCTTGATCTTGTGCCTGTGCATAGTTGGTCAACAGACCAAGGGTTTGTTGCACCGACACATTTGTTTTGGGACCATCCCACGATACCGCATTTCATGAGCTTAAGAATTTGCTTACACATGCTCCTTTGCTTGCCTCGGCCAATTTTGATAAAACTTTTGAAGTTCATTGTGATGCTAGTGACAACGGTATAGGAGGGGCGTTGATGCAAGAGAAGCACCGAATTGCGTATTTCAATGAAAAACTTTTTGGCGCGCAACTCAACTATCCCATCTATGACAAAGAGTTGTATGCTTTGGTTCGAGTGTTGCATGTGTCGGAGCATTATCTCCGTTGTCGGGTGGTAGGTGCGACATATGCCAGCGGGTGGCTTATCATTGTGGGAGCCAGTAAAACAACGTCGGTGCCTGGAAACGGGATGAGGCGAAGACATGCACGCCGGCGAATCTTACCCAGCTTCGGGGCTCTCCGTGGAGATAACACCCCTACTGCTGCTCTGCGGGGTCTCCGCATGATCACTAGATGAACAAGTAGCTACACAAAGCTCCTTGAGCTGTTTGGCGAGAGGATGAAGAAGGGCTCTGCTTGCTCTCTTCTCCTCCCTACGTGGTGTCTAAAACTAGCAGGGATCGACCCTTTGCATGGGTGTCCCGGGGGGTTTATATAGGCCTACCCCCCGGGGGTACAATGGTAATCCGGCTGGGTGTGGGGCCCAGCCATCCGTGTCTTCGCTCTCCGGCTTCTGCGCCGGCTGCTGGGGCCCATCGGCTGGTGGGTCCCGCCGGCTGCCGGCTCCCTGGTCGACAGGCAGGCCCCACTGTCCAGGGCCTTGTCGGTGGCTGGTGACTGTTGCTCAATCTTGGTGACGAGGGCTTCGCTGAGGTAAGCATGGCTACAGTGCTACCGCCCGGCGGGTGACCACTGTAGCCTCACCGCGTCTTGTCTCCTTAATGGGGCGTCTCCTTCGAGGGGGTGGCAAGCCGGCTGGAGAGAGCCGGCTCCGTCTCGGGCCGACTGGGGGAGGCCAGGCCGCCTTCAGGTGTCTCTTTGCCTGAAGGGGCCCACCGCCCGTGGGCCGTACTGGTAGCCCGTCGTGGATGACATCAGGGTCAGTGTGGCAACAGTGCCGCGCCGGACGGGTCATGGCCACCCGTACGGCGCACTGTGCCAGGCGAGCTCCGGGATTCGGGGGTGGCAGGCTTCACTGTAGCCACGCCCTGTCACATTGCCGTTATGTGGATGCAGACTTCGGGGGTACGGTCTTGACCGATTTATGGGAGCCGGCTCCTTGGAGTCGGCCTTCTCACAGCCGTCTCCTTGGAGCCGGCCCTCCCGCGGCTTTCTTCATGAGGGCTGAAGTCGGGCCGCCTTCCAATAGCCGGCCTGGGAGACAGCCAGCCAGGGGAAGGCGGCCCCATGTCTTGGATTCTTAAGAGCCGGATCGGCTCGTAAATTTTTCAGAAAGGCCAGGGGGAGCCGGCTAGGCTACCCGTGGTCACTTACTCCGACATCCGTCCTCATGAATTTGTCATCCATGCCGACCATGAGACACTCAACTATCTTAAGGGTCAAACTCAATTGAATAAGAGACATTCCAAATGGAGTGAGTTTATTGAGTCTTTTCCTTATGTCAACAAATACATTAAGGGTAAAGAGAATGTTGTCGTGGCTGCTCTTTCCCGCAAATGCATGCTTGTCACAAAACTTGGATTGAATGTCATTGGCTTTGAGCACATAAAAGACTTGTATGCGCATGATCCTACCTTTGGTATTCCTTTTGCCAAATGTTTGACGCATACATTTTGGGAATGCTACTACATCAAACATGATTATCTTATGAGAGCTAACAAACTATGTAACCCCGAGTCTTCTCTTTGTTTGCTACTTTTGCGAGAATCTCATGGAGGTGGACTTATCGGACACTTTGGATGCGACAAGACATTCTCTATGCTCTCCAAGAGTTACTTTTGGCCCAAGATGTTCCGCGACGTCTCTTGCTACACCAATCGATGCTCTACATGTCGCAAAGCTAAGTCTAAAGCTGAATCCCATGGTCTCTATATGCCACTTCCTATTCCATCTCACCCATGAGAAGATATTAGTATGGACTTTGTGCTTGATTTTCCTATAACTCGAAATGGCAAAGATTCAATGTTTGTTGTTGTGGACCGTTTCTCTAAGATGACACATTTTATTTCATGCAACAAGATAGACGATGCTTCACATGTTGCCAATCTCTTTTCTAGGGAAATCTTGTGTCTACATGGAGTGCCAAAGACTATCGTGTCGGACCGTGATGTCAAGTTCCCAAGCTACTTTTGGAAGACGTTATGTGCCAAGCTCATAATCAAGCTCCTATTCTCCTGGGCATACCATCCATAAATCGACGGCCAAACAGAGGTCAAGAAATGGACGTTATCTACTCTCCCGCGTGTGTTAATCAAAAAGAACATCAAGGAGTGGGAAGAGTGAAGAGTGCCTACCCATCACCGAGTACGCCTACAACCACGCAAGAAATTCGACTACCGGCAAGTCCCCCTTCGAGGTCGTCTAAGGCTTCAATCTGTTGTCCCCATTGGACATTCTACCTCTACCCCAACAAGAGCGCATCAACATGGATGCAAGCGCTAGAGCAAACTATCTCAAGAAGGTGCATGAAGATACAATGCACACAATCGAGCGCCAAGTCCAATGCCTCGGACCAAGATCAACATCAACAAGAACCCCATGATATTCCATAAAGGATATCTTTTGTGGCTACACCTTCGCAAGGAACGCTTCCCCAATGAACTGTTGGGGAACATAGTAATTCAAAAAAATTCCTACGATCACGCAAGATCTATCTAGGAGATGGATAGCAACGAGACGGGAGAGTGTGCCCATGTAACCTCGTAGACCGAAAGCGGAAGCGTTTAGTTAACATGGTTGATGTAGTCGAACGTCTTCACGACCCAACCGATCCAAGTACCGAACGTATGGCACCTCCGTGTTCAGCACACGTTCAGCATGATGACGTCCCTCGACCTCTTGATCTAGTAGAGGGTCGAGGGAGAGTTCAGTTAGCACGACGGCATGGTGACGGTGTTGGTGATATGATCTGCACAGGGCTTCGCCTAAGCACTATGACAATATGACCGAGGTGGTAAACTGTGGAGGGGGGCACCGCACACGGCTGAGGAACAATTGTTATGCCTTTTGGGTGCCCCTGGCCATGTATATAAAGGAGGGGAGGAGGAGGCCGGCGGCCAAGGAGGGCGCGCCAAGGAGGGAGTCCAACTAGGATTCCCAATCCTAGTTGGATTCCCTTTCCTATTCCAAGAGGGACAAGGAGGGAAGGAGAGGAAGAGGGAAAGGAAATAGGGGGGCGAGTCCCCTCCCACTAGTCCAATTCGGACTGCCTTGGGGGGGCACCTTGTGGCCTACCCTCTCCTACTCCCTTATGGCCCATTAAGGCCCATAACTTCCCCGGGGGGTTCCGGTAACCCCTCGGTTCCCCGATAAATATCTGAAACGTCCCGAAACCTTTCCGGTGTCCGAATACCTTCGTTCAATATATCAATCTTTACCTCTCGACCATTTCAAGACTCCTCATCATGTCCGTGATCTCATCCGGGACTCCAAACAAACTTAGTCACCAAAACACTTAAGTCATAATACAAATCTTCATCGAACGTTAAGCATGCGGACCCTATGGGTTCGAGAACTATGTAGACATGACCGAGACACATCTCCGATCAATAACCAATAGCGGAACCTGGATGCTGATATTGGCTCCTACATATTATACGAAGATCTTTATCGGTCAAACCGCATAACATCATACGTCATTTCTTTTGTCATCGGTATGTTACTTGCCCGAGATTTGATCATCGGTATCATCATACCTTGTTCAATGTCATTACCGGCAAGTCTCTTTTACTCGTTCCGTAATGCATCATCCCGTAACTAACTTATTAGTCACATTGCTTGCAAGGCTTATAGTGATGTGCATTACCGAGAGAGCCCAGAGATACCTCTCTGATACACAGAGTGAAAAATCCTAATCTCGATCTATGCCAACTTAACAAACACCTTCGGAGACACCTGTATAGCATCTTTATAATCACCTAGTTACGTTGTGACATTTGATAGCACATAAAATGTTCCTTTAGGAGTTGAATAGTCTCATAGTCAGGGGAATATGTATAAGTCATGAAGAAAGCAATAGCAACAAAACTAAACGACCATTATGCTAAGCTAACGGATGGGTCTTGTCCATCACATCATTCTCTAATGATGTGATCCCGCTGGTCAAATGACAACAGATGTCAATGGTTAGGAAACTAAACCATCTTTGATTAATGAGCTAGCCAAGTAGAAGCATACTAGGGGCACTCTGTTTGTCTTTGTATTCACACATGTACTAAGTTTCCGGTTAATACAATTATAGCATGAATAATAAACATTTATCATGACATAAGGAAATATAAATAACAACTTTATTATTGACTCTAGGGCATATTTCCTTCAGTCTCCCACTTGCACTAGAACCAATAATCTAGGTTACATAGCAATGATTCTAACACCCATGGAGTCTTGGTGCTGATCATGTTTTGCTCGTGGAAGAGGCTTAGTCAACGGGTATGCAACATTCAGATCCGTATGTATTTTGCAAATCTCTATGTCTCCTTCCTTGACTTGATCGCGGATGGAATTGAAGCGCCTCTTGATGTGTTTGGTTCTCTTGTGAAATCTAGATTCCTTCGCCAAGGCTATTGCTTCAGCATTGTCACAAAAGATTTTCATTGGACCCAATGCACTAGGTATTACACCTAGATCGAATATGAACTCCTTCATCCAGACTACTTCATTTTCTGCTTCCGAAGAAGCTACGTACTCCACTTCACACGTAGATCCTGCCGCGACGCTCTGCTTGGAACTGCACCAACTTATAGCTCCACCATTCAATAGAAATACGTATCCGGTTTGTGACTTAGAGTCATCCAGATCAATGTCAAATCTTGCATCGATGTAACCATTTACGACAAGCTCTTTGTCACCTCCATAAATGAGAAACATATCCTTAGTCCTTTTCAGGTATTTCAGGATGTTCTTGACCACTGTCCAGTGATCCACTCCTAGATTACTTTGGTACCTCCCTGCTAAACTTATAGCAAGGAACACATTAGGTCTGGTACACATCATTGCATAGATGATAGAACCTAAGGCTGAAGCATAGGGAATGACCTTCATTTTCTCTCTATCTTCTGCAGTGGTCGGGCATTGAGTCTAACTCAACTTCACACCTTGTAACACAGGAAAGAACCCTTTCTTTGACTGATCCATTTTGAACTTCTTCAAAACTTTTTCAAGGTATGTGCTTTGTGAAAGTCCAATTAAGCATCTTGATCTATCTCTGTAGATTTTTATGCCCAATATGTCAGCAGCTTCACCGAGGTCTTTCATTGAAAAATTCTTATTCAGGTACCTTTTATGCTATCCAGAAATTCTGTATTATTTCCAATCAACAATATGTCATCCACATATAATATTAGAAATGCTACAGAGCTCCCACTCAGTTTCTTGTAAATACATGCTTCTCCAAAAGTCTGTATAAAACCATATGCTTTGATCACACTATCAAAGAGTATATTCCAACTCCGAGAATCTTGCACCAGTCCATAAATGGATCACTGGAGCTTGCAGACTTTGTTAGCACCTTTAGGATCAACAAAACCTTCTGGTTACATCATATACAACTCTTTTTTAGATATCCATTAAGGAATGCAGTTTTGACATCCATTTGCCAAATTTATAATCATAAAATGCAGCAATTGCTAACATGATCCGAACAGACTTAAGCATCGCTACGGGTGAGAAGGTCTCATAGGTAGTCAACTCCTTGAACTTGTTGAAAACCTTTCGCAACAAGTCGAGCTTTGTAGACATTAAAATTACCGTCAGCGTCAGTCTTCTTCTTGAAGATCCATTTATTCTCCATGGCTTGCCGATCATCGGGCAAGTCAACCAAAGTCCACACTTTGTTCTCATACATGGATCCCATCTCAAATTTCATGGCCTCAAGCCATTTCGCGGAATCTGGGCTCATCATCGCTTCCTCATAGTTCGTAGGTTCGTCATGGTCAAGTGACATGACCTCCAGAACAGGATTACCTTACCACTCTGGTGCGGACCATACTCTGATTGACCTACGAGGTTCGGTAATAACTTTGTCACCGTCCTGGGAATAGGGGTACCCAAACTTGCCTGCCTGCGGCCCAGGGCATGGCTCCACCAGTGGTCTGGTACGGCCCATCTTCATCAACAAACGCCCAAGACCCTCGCGAGGGGCCATGCCTCGTGAGGCGGATGACATAAGACCTCGTCAGGGACAACCTCACTAGGTTGGCTCGCGAGGAGCGGAGAGATCAAGGCGAGGGGCAGCTCATGAGGTCCCCTTGACATGAGCCATGACGACCAAGGCCAGGCAGGTGCTAGTGGGCGCAGTATGCCAGTTTCCTCTTTGATGCTAAAGAGGCAGGCGCAGGCGAGGAGTCCCGAGGCGTCAGGCAAAGGTTTCATTATCGGTGCAAATAGACCAAGACCAGCAGGACGGCAAGATGGAGGTTATCACAGAGCCCACGAGGGTGTCACCACCAGAGCCTTTGGTAGGCGAAGACCACCTTTTGTCAGGATAACTTGTACTCGTTATCCCCCTTCAAATTGGCCGTTGTAGTATCCCTTCCCGCCTAATATTTGGGGAGAGGACCTGAGCCTCTATAAATAGGGCTAGCCACCACCATAGCAAAGGACAGATCATTCAGATCATCCCAGCCACACAAGCTCATCGAGCTCAAGAACACCTCTCCTCAGGAGGCTGTTCTTTCTTTGTACTTGTTCATCCCCAGCCTACAAGGCAATCCACCACACCACACTGGAGTAGGGTATTACACCACAACGGTGGCCCCAATGTTGCTCGGGTTCGGTGAGCTAGGCTTTGAGATTGTTGCGAGAGTGTGAGCTAGGGGGAGAGATACCTTCGGGTGCACCCCAATGTCCGAACCTCAAGGGTTTGCCAGAACCCGTAATCCGACATTTGGTGTGCCAGGTAAGGGTGCGCTGAAGCTTTCCCTCTGTCGATCCACATTCCGCAGCTCCATCGCATCCATGTCAGACGCTCGCTGAGCCCGTGCTAAGCGATGCGCCGCACGCATCGCCCTGGCGGTGTCCATTGGCGGACATCCCGGCCATTCTCCATCACCTGCTGCCAACGCTGCCACCGGCCCGGCAGCGAACAAGCAGCAAGCATCATCGATGCACCCCTCTGTGCGGCGGGACGGCCGCACCGCCACCCTGTCATTGACTCCGGCTGGCTCGTCGTCCCACGCTCGCTACGCGCCCACAGATGCACAGGCCATGTTGCTCATGGCAGGCGAGCTCCTACGTTACCGCCCGGTCGACGACCTCTATGAAGACTCGCTGGACCGCATCGCTGAGCTTGTCAGCGCCGCTAGGGGCTCTCCTGCACCACCCCTCTCACTGCCTCGCCCGCCTCCAGCCACGGGGGACGTATCTCATGGAGAGCCTCCGCCGCCCCTCCATCAAGACGGCGCCCTCGCGCCGAGACGCGTGGCTCACGGAGCGCCCCCGCCTCCTCCGCATCAAGACAGTGTCCTCGCCCCAAGACGTGTGGTCCCGTGGCATGATCCGCCACACCGTGTGCCCGCGCACGAAGAAAGAAGCTGCCAGGAGGTCCCTCGACCGCAAGAAAACGCTCCCGCACTCCCCGCACCACCACGTCAAGACCGCGCGCCACTTGCCATGGCGGTGCGTGGGTACCAAGACCAGATTCCACCGCCATGACGGGCTTTGGTGACCACAGCAGGCTGCCGAGCCTTTACTCCCGAGCTACGCACTATCGTTTGGCCAGGCAAGTTCAAGCCGGATTTCCTCCGCGCTACTACGGTGCGCGGAGTTCTTGCAGCTCTACGAGCTGAGCATCGAGGCAGCCAACGGCAACAAGGAAGTCATGGAGAATTGGTTTCCCATGGCTCTCAAGGATGGCGCTCGCTCATGGCTCCTGAACCTGCCCGTAGGATCGATCTCCTCCTGGGGCAAGATGCGCGAGCGTTTTGTCGCCAACTTCCAGGGCACTCGCGACCGCCCGCCAACCACAGGCGACCTACGACGCATCAAGCAGCAACCAGGGAAACCCTGCAAAAGTACATCCAGCGCTTCGACAGCGTCCGCATCAAGATCCCCAAGGTGACAGATGAGGCCATCATCTCCGCGTTCTCCGATGGCGTCCGCGATGTCAAGATGAAGGAGGGGCTCGCCATCCACGTAGAGCTATGCTCAGCCCTGGAGATGTTCAACATGGGGACCAAGTGCGCAAGAGCTGAGGAGTGGCGCTTCTCCCTTCTCGAGCTCCCTGCTGCTGACCCCGAAGAGAAGAAAGCCAAGGCCAAGGACGTGAAGAGCAAGGGAGTAGCCGTGCTCACTGCGGAGCCGGACTCGAAGCACGGCTGGGACCACCCTGAGTCATCTAAGAGCAGTCGACCATTCTGCACCTTCCACAACGTACATAGCCACAACACTAACGACTGCCAAGAGCTCAGAGCCATTCGAGATGGACGCTTCGGTCAACGCCCCAAGCGCAACGACCGGGGCTACGGCCAAGGAGGATGAAGTGGGGGACGCTGGGACGACCGCGGCCCCCGGCAGGAGTGGCGCGACCGGCCTCGTGAGGACCACTGGCAGGGCCAGCCTCGCGAGGGCGCCTGGAGGGACCAACCTCGTTAGAACCGTCCTCAGGGCAATGCTAGCCTCCCTCCGTTGTCGCCACCACCGAGGAGGAATGATGACCACCATCAGGACGAGGGGGATGGGGTTTTCCTGGAGCCGCCCGCTAACGCCTGCATCCTGGATGGTGCTCAGGCCCTAGCTTCCTAGTGCATCTTCAAGCAGTTTGCTCATGAGGTGAACGCGGCGCTTCCCAGGCTCGAGGCCACGCGCCCGCTCAGGTGGTCCAAGTGCGCCATGACCTTCATCTCGGCGGACCAGCTCAAGTGTGCGACGATGGTCAGCATCCTTCCGATGCTTTGTTCACCTATGATCAGCAACATCCAAGTCACCAAGACCCTCATCGACGGCGGCTCAGGGCTCAATGTCCTGTCCGTCGAGACATTCAATAGCCTCCAAGTGCCATACGATCAACTACAGCCTACCAAGCCTTTCTCAGGAGTGACCGATGGCTCCACCACCCCAATAGGGCAGGTCCGCCTCCCTGTCACCTTCGGCTAGTGTAACAACTACCGCACCCAGCTCATCAACTTCGACGTCACCCACATCTGTCTGCCGTACAACGCCATCCTTGGGGTATCCAGCATTGGCCACATTTATGGCAGTGACCGACCACGGCTACAACGTCCTCAAGATGCCAGGGAGTGGAGGCATCATCACGGTCCCCAGCAAAGAAAGAGATGCAGTGTGCTCCCTTGAGCGCGCCTTCCAAGCCGCTGCGATCAAAGACCCCGACAACGAAGGCATCATGTACCCTCCCGAGGTCATCCCCAAGAAGAAGAAATAGCTACTCCTCCCGGGGCCTCAGGAGAGCAGCGTCTCCAGCGGCACCACCTCAGGACCTGCACCCACAGCTAGGGCGCCTCCCTCCCTCGCATAGGAAGGCGCGCCCGGTGCCCTCCTCGGGCAAGGCTCGGGGACTCTCTTCTAGAGGGCCTCGGACCTAGCCAACATCACGAGGGAGGCGCTCGGGCACCACGAGGAGGCATGCTTTTCCGCATGTTTCTCTCAGGCGGGCACTGGGCGAGGAGCGCCCGGTGCTTAGGAGTTCATTGTCAAGGCGACCCAGGAGCTTCAAGAGGCAAGGGCCATACGTGGCGACCACCACCCACCACCCAGGGTAGCCCCCCATCCTGGCGAGGACGGTGGGCTGCGCGTCTGCGTTGACATTCAAGGGCTCAACAGGGCCGCATCTCAGGAGCGCTTCTGGGCTTCGCGCATTGGTCGGTGCGAGGGTCCACCTCACAGCTACGTTCGCATGCCATTTGGCTTGCCGAATGCGGCTGTCACCTTCGAGCGCCACCTGCGGAGCATCCTGGCGGCTCAGGAGGCCAGGCATCACACTGTCCTGGCAGAGATGATGACGGTCCTCAAGGAACCACCCGAGCCCCAGGAGCCTCCTGAGGCTTAGGGCCCTGGGGGCTCGTGAGGAATGACTCTTCGGCACGCATCATCGGTTACTCCGACACCACTCCAGCGGCGTTATCAGGTGACTCTTTTCAGTTCATTCAGTTGGGGGCACCCCTCGGGCTGCATTATCCCCAAGTCGCACAGGTCTATCCCTGCGACGTGTATCCATTTGCATCTCTAGCTTACCCTGCTGGGGGCGCCCTTTGGGCTGCATCATCCCCAGGCCTCTCAGGTCCGTCCCAGTGGCATGTATCGTTCTTGCATCTATCTGATCTAACCTGCCTCTTTGCTTGAGTCATTTCATGATTATCACTTGCTCGTCTATTATCCATTGCGGCCACCCGTGCTGCCCATCGCCCCCCTCCTCATCCCTCAATGGGGGCTACACATGCTGGCACGGTGCTTGGGCTCGGGTCCGTCCCTGCAACACTGACAAATCTGAGCGGTCGAGCTCTGGCTCGCGGCATGCCCCACGCACGTCACCTCACCAGGCCCTCAGTGCCTTCTCCTTCTTGTGGAACGACTAGTGGCAGACCGGCAAGCGCGGTTGCAGCCCATATTCCTCCTTTGCGCTAACCTGCAGGAACCACCGAAGGCTAATGGCGGACGACACCGCAGGCTCCTCCGTTTTCACACAATTCGCTTGCGCGCTAAAGGGGGGCTCCTGAGCATCGCGCCTCAGGAAATCTTACTGGCCCTCCAGCCCTCACCCCTTGGCCTTGACCGTGGCATCGCGACCTGGCATACCGGCGGCGGCTGAGCTCGCTCAAGGGCCAGGACCCGAGGACGTAGAGCACATAGAAGGACATGAAAGGAGGGGGATGCTCGCGCGAGCTGGATCCAGTTGACGCACGAAGCTGGTGCGGCACAAGGAATCGACTTTGGACCGCTAAGATAAGTCTCACACCCAGATCAGCCAAGCGCTGCGACACATGATAACCATCTCTTGCAGCCTTCCTACGGTAACGTCGCCTTCCTTTCCTACCTTCAGGTAGTGGCTTGCACGCTAAAGAGGACCTCTTGAGCATCGCGCCTCAGGAGCTCTTACTAGATCTCGGGCCGCTCTCCTCCTGACCTTGACCACGGCATCGTGACCTGGCATACCAGCGACGGCTGTAGCCTGCCTGGGGACCGGGACCTATTGGCGTAGAGCACTAGGCTACCGCGAGCATAGAAAGGGGGACTGAGCCGAAGCAAGATACGTAGGCATAGATCTTCATAATAAGGAAAATATTAACAAAAGACACTACATACCCTTTACACGCCTCCATGGGGTTCATCTCAACTCCTTGCAGGGAACAAAAGAAGAAGGTTTCTAGGAGCCCTATCTACAGGCGTCACCGCCGACGCCATTATCAACAGTGGGCCATGTGGGGCTGACGCCAACCCCATCCAAATCAACGGTGGCGACGGGCGGACGCCGTTGCTGCACTCCGGGCACGGCGCGAGCTTAGGGGCACATAGCTGTTGTCACTCGTCTCCGGAGTCTCGTCAGGCTCGGGAGAGTCGCTGGACCACCAGGAGCCACCGCTGCTGCTGGAGGAGCTGTCGGCAGGTACAAGGGCGGGTCGAGCGCCTGCCGCCGCGGCGTCCTGGCGCCCCCCTCCAGGACAGCCCTCCATGCGATTGCCCTTCTCGTCGAAGACCTTGAAGAATAGCATGGAGACATCGTCGTACTCGAAATGGATGGCGAGCGCCCCCTCTGCACGGCACATGCGGGCGACCTCACCCCACCCACGGGTCATGAAGACCTTGCCGATGGAGACGACCTCAACCTCCGCCCCCATCGCCGGTGTGTCGCACCCAGCATACTACAGCCACAACTCCAGTGGCCCCCTCAGCGGCATCTCTTCGGTGAAGAACAGCGGGAACCGGATCCACGTGCTCGGTGGCATCGCCGCCCACACCACGAGTTCACGCAAGGAGCTCTCGGTGTGGGTTCGCGGGGCGGTAGCGCGCACCACCACTACACGGCCACCGCAGCCGTGGCGCGAGGGGCGTTGGTCCCTGCTACCTCTTCTGGAGCCCTCTGTCTGGGCGTACAAAGGCAACAGATAGCGCGGCAGAGGCCATTCGTGCCAAGGCCTCATCTCCTCCGGCCTCACAACAACATCACACGAGCGAGCCAGCCTCTTCTTCGGGGGAGAGGCCCAATCTCCTCGTGGGGGGCTTTTCCCTTCTCGGCGGCGGAGAACCTCCGTATCGGCGCCATGGATGACGCGGCGCAGCAACGAAGCAAGGAGGAAGAAGAAGAAGCAGGAGGAGCGGAGGAAGAGATGGGCGACGGGGCTCCGCACCCCCCCTTCCATTTATAGCCCGGAGGAGGCCAACCGCCGGCCTCCATGATCTAAGGTAATAAGGACTCGTCAAGTCGGGCAGTTGCCGAGGCAGTGTGGCGAAGCGGAGACGCCCACATTCCATCAATCACCACGCGTCATCAAGGCCGCAGGATGTTAGGGCCCACGGCGCTCCGCACTTGACCCTAGGCTTCGCCGCGAAGCCAAGCACGAGCGCTCCTTGGGCCCAGGGGCTACAGTCGGCGTCTTGGGAATGGGGGTACCCAGACTTTCCTGCTTGCGGCCCAGTGCATGGCTCCACCAGCGGCCTGGTACGACCCATCTTCATCAACCAACGCTCAAGACCCTCGCGAGGGGCCAAGCCTCACAAGGCAGACGACACAAGACCTCCTCAGGGACAGCCTCACTAGGCTGGCTCGCGAGGAGCGGAGAGATCAAGGTGAGAGGAACCTCATGAGGTCCCCGTGACGTGAGCCATGATGACCAAGGGCAGGCGGGCGCCAACGGGCGCAGAGTGCCAGTTTCCTCTTTGGTGCTAAAGAGGCAGGCGTAGGCGAGGAGTCCCGAGGCATCAGGCAAAGGTTTCCATATCGGTGCAAGGAGACCAAGACCAGCAGGACGGCAAGATGGAGGTCATCACGGAGCCCACAATGGCGTCACTACCAGAGCCTTTGGTAGGCGAAGACCACCTTTTGTCAGGATAAATTGTACTCGTTCTCCCCCTTCAAATTGGACGTTGTAGGATCCCTTCCCTCCTAATATTTGGGGAGAGGACTCGGGCCTCTATAAATAGGGCTAGCCACCACCATAGCAAAGGACGGATCATTCAGATCATGCCCAGCCACACAAGCTCATCGAGCTCAAGAACACCTCTCCTTAGGAGGTTGTTCTTCCTTTGTACTTGTTCATCCCCAGCCTATAAGGCAATCCACCACACCACACTGGAGTAGGGTATTACACTGCAATGGTGGCCCGAACCAGTATAAACTCTTGTGTCCTTTGTTCCTTGGGTTCAGCAAGCTAGGCTTTGAGATCATTGTGAGAGTGTGAGCTAGGGGGAGAGAGACCTTCATGCGCACCATAGTGTTCAAACCTCAAGGGTTTGCCGAAACCCTTAATCCGACAAACTTGATCTGGAGTTTCACGACCATCATCATTAGCTTCCTCACTGATTGGTGTAGGAATAACTGGAACTAATTTCTGTGATGAACTACTTTCCAATTCGGGAGAAGGTACAATTACCTCATCAAGTTCTACTTTCCTCCCACTCACTTCTTTCGAGACAAACTCCTTCTCTAGAAAGGATCCATTCTTAGCAACGAATATCTTGCCTTCGGATCTGTGATAGAAGGTGTACCCAACAGTCTCTTTGGGTATCCTATGAAGACACATTTCTCCGATTTGGGTTCGAGCTTATCAGGTTGAATCTTTTTCACATAAGCATCGCAGCCCCAAAAGAAACGACAGTTTAGATTTCTTGCCAAACCACAATTCATAAGGTGTTGTCTCAACGGATTTAGATGGTGCCCTATTTAACATGAATGCAGCCATCTCTAAAGCATAACCCCAAAACGATAGCGGTAAATCAGTAAGAGACATCATAGATCGCACCATATCTAATAAAGTACGGTTATGGCGTTCGGACACACCATTATGTTGTGGTGTTCCAGGTGGTGTGAGTTGTGAAACTATTCCACATTGTTTCAAATGAAGACCAAACTCATAACTCAAATATTGACCTCCACGATTAGATCGTAGAAACTTTATTTTCTTGTTACGATGATTTTCCACTTCACTCTGAAATTCTTTGAACTTTTCAAATGTTTCATACTTATGTTTCATTAAGTAGATATGCCCATATCTGCTCAAATCATCTGTGAAGTTCAGAATATAATGATACCCGCCACGAGCCTCAATACTCATCGGACCACATACATCAGTACGTATTATTTCCAATAAGTCAGTTGCTCATTCCATTGTTCCGGAGAACGGAGTCTTTGTCATCTTGCCCATGAGGCATGGTTCGCAAGCATCAAGTGATTCCAAAATCCCATCAGCATGGAGTTTCTTCATGCGCTTTACACCAATATGACCTAAACGGCAGTGCCACAAATAAGTTGCACTATCATTATTAACTTTGCATCTTTTGGCTTCAATATGATGAATATGTGTATCACTACAATCGAGATTCAACAAAAATAGACCAGTCATCAAGGGTGCATGACCATAAAAGATATTACTCATATAAATAGAACAAGCATTATTCTCTGATTTAAATGAATAATCGTCTCGCATTAAACAAGATCCATATATAATGTTCATGCTCAACGCTGGCACCAAATAACAATTATTTAGGTCTAAAACTAATCCCAACGGTAGACATAGAGGTAGCGTGCCGACGGCGATCACATCGACTTTGGAACCATTTCCCACATGCATCGTCACCTCGTCCTTAGCCAATCTTCGTTTAATCCATAGCCCCTGTTTCGAGTTGCAAATATGAGCAACAGAACCAGTATCAAATACGCAGGCGCTACTAGAGAATTAGTAAGGTACACATTAAAAACATATATATGACATATACCTTTCACTTTGCCATCCTTCTTATCCACCAAATACCTGGGGCAGTTCCGCTTCCAGTGACTAGTCCCTTTGGAGTAGAAGCACTCAGTCTCAGGCTTAGGTCCAGAGATGAGTCTCTTCCCTTGAGCAGCAACTGGCTTGCTGTTCTTCTTGAAGTTCCCCTTCTTTCCTTTGCCTATTTGCTTGAAACTAGTGGTCTTAATAACCATCAACACTTGATGCTCCTTCTTGGTTTCCACCTCCGCAGACTTTAGCGTCGCGAAGAGCTTGGGAATTGTCTTTTCCATCCCTTGCATATTATAGTTCATCATAAAGCCTTTATAGCTTGGTGGCAGTGGTTGAATGATAAGGACATCAATACCATTGTTACACCCATAGCCCCTACTGCTACATATACTGGACCAATTACTAGAGCTCGTGCACACCAATTAAATTATCAGGTAGTTTCATTTCTTGGTAATGATTCTAATGTTCATGAGAATATGATGCTGCCTAAATTGGATACATTTGTTTTGCTTACAAATGAAGGGCCTGGCATGGATAAGGGGGATGAATACTGGAGCAAGACCAAGCATGGAGATGATGGCATGCGCAAGGGGAACAAGAACGGAGTTGCAAGTGATGATTTCAGGACTTTGAAGCCACCATAAGGAGGGCATGAAGCCTTGGACGAAATATACAAGATACCACTTCATAAATTTCGTCCAGAGGCTATCCTAGGTGCTGCGTCACCTTATTATTGGGCCAGGCCCATGTAATTTCGAAATACTTAAGTATAGGCTGTTTTTAGTGTCCGTATGTGTGGGGAAACAAGAGTTAGGGTTGGTTTCGGACCCCTCTTCCAAGGGCCATGAAATTCCTCCCCCTCTTCCTCCAAATATACAGCCTTTAGGGCGTCGTTTAGACTTTGGATTTTGTTATATTAAAGTTTGCCATAGTTGCAACTTCGCGTACTATGTTTGTGTTCAACGACCAGACAAAGGCGTCACAGAACCCCACCTTTGATCAATAAAGCTTTCCTCTTATATTCGCAATATCCATATTGCAATCTTAGTTTCTTGCTTGTTCTTCGTTTGCCTGCAGGAAACAGACCTTCGTGGTCAGGTTGATCGTGCTCCGGCGTGGTCAATAACCTCTCGGAGTTGGTTTAGCGATTGCTAAGGCACGACATCCTCGCACGTTCGTAGTCGGATCGTCAAAGTCGACTTCCCCCAAAACGATAGCAACCATCTCAGTGATAGACGGGACAACTTTGCCTCTATCAAGTAGTATCAGATTTTCAGGTTGTTCGGTGAAATTTTACAGTTTTTCGTAGTTTAGATTGAGTCTGTTCTTCATACCTACAGTCCACGAAAAAGCCAAAAATAAATTTAGGGTTAGTTCATCATATCCGAACAAGTCTGAGCCTTTGCATAGTCTTTTCAGTATTTTGCTTTGTTGAATTTGCGGTTGCATCGTCGTGCCTAGTTGCTGGTCTTAGTGTCTAGTCCCTTATAGTTTCGAGTTCTGTTCACAGGTTGTCACGCCGCTGCCGCACCATTGTCATCATCATTACCATATATCACCATGGCATCATCCTCACCATTGTTGCTGCTGTATACCACCACCGCACCAACTTCATCGCCGCTGCCATATACCAGCACCACATATTCACCGCCAATCCGAGTCCATATACGCCACCACCTATCCGCCGCCATCACGCCAATCCAAGTCGACCTGCAACATATATCTGCCACAAGTCCGAGTTCCACCAGATTTGTCGCCGCCACCAGTCCGAGTTCCACCAGATTCATCTCCGCCACCAGTCCTAGTCCGAGTCCAATATTTTCTTACTCTATTTTGGATTTCCAGATCACGCCATACTCCGAGTCGTGACAAGGTCGGACTCCCCAACTTCCGTGCTACCCGCAGTAGGAAAATAGTTCCAAACTAAAAAAACTAAGTCCGGAAAATTCTGGCTAGGCAGTTTTTAGACCATTTGTAGACTTTTTCGGAAAAAAATTGTTGCAGAGCAAAAAAAGAAAAAGAGGGAAAAAGTGGAAAAAAAGAAAAAAAATCAGAGTGTGCTCCTCCCTTGTTTACATGCAGCATCGTGATTTTGTTAGTGGTCTAGGCTCGCGTCTCTAGCACGTCTAGCCTAGGACCAGCACAGTACCGTCACTGAGCATTTATTCAACTTTGCATCTCTAAATTGATTATTGCTGGCCCTTTTGCTACCATATTATAAGCCTTCCCAGCTCCAGATACATCTACATCGTGCGTTTGACTCTCCCTGGTAATTGCTCTATCCAAGCTTTGAGATTTTTGACTACGACGGTTGCCGATCACCGCCTGCTGCTGGATAAGAACTGGTAAGAATTTGAGATTTGCTTGACGGATTTGTGACACCCACCACCACCTCTTGTTAGTAGTCTATAGGATCATATTATTGTGTGCTTCTATTGTTGCTAACCATGGCAGGATCACAAGCCGACGAGACTGACTGGGAGAACATGACAAATAAGGAGTTGCATGATAAATTTCAGCAAATGATGAGTGGACAGGTGTAAGATGTGCTAAACAGATTTGAAGAGGCCATGGAGAAGATAGATGGCATAGAGAAGAAGTTCGAAACAAAGCTCGATAACAAGTTTAATGAATTGCTCGTGCGTCTTCCACCACCACCACCGGCTGCACCTAACGCACCTCTAAAACAACAACAACAACAACAACAACAACAACAACAACAACAACAACGACGACGACGACAAGAACAACAACAACGACGACGACGACTACCTCCACATCACGAAACAGCCCTCCGCCGAGCGAGCCGTGTCCCTCTTGCGCCTGGCCAAACTGTTGGTGCTGCTGCGGATACTTCTGTGGCTCCTGCTACTGATGCGGTGGACGATAATTATGCAGGAGATTACGAGGATGAGGTTGCTCAAAATCAGAACTACGTGCAACCACCAGCAGCACAACCACCAGGTTTTCCACATGCAAATATTGGCAATGGTAGGGCTCCCCCTCTGGTACGAGATCATGACCATCTCCCTAAACTGAAATTGAATATTCCACCATTTGAGGGTAGATATGTTCCTGATATATATCTTACTTGGGAGTTAGAAACTGAACAATGATTTACATGTTTACAATATCCTGGGGAGAGACGTGTTCCTGCTGCTGTTTGTGCTTTCACTTGCTTTGCATGTGTTTGGTCGTCTGAACATTGTAGATTATATCCTATTCTAGCTACTTGGGCTGCTTTGAAAACTGCTATGTGTATTCGTTGGGTACCACCATATTATCAATGTGAATTAATTAAAAAATTGCAGTGTTTAAGACAAGGTAAAATTTTTGTAGAAGAATATTATCAGGAATTACAAACTGGCATAATTAGATGTGGTACTGTTGAGGAGAATGAAGCTATGCTTGCACGTTTTATGGGTGGATTAAATAGAGAGGTTTAGACCATTCTAGAGTATAAGGAGTATAATAATGTCACTCGTTTATTCCAACTTGCTTGTAAAGCTGAACGTGAAGTGCAGGATCGACAAGCATTGGCGCGAACTAACTTTTCTACAGGTCGATATTCATCATGGACACCACGTGCATCCTCTACTTCCACTACACTAGCACCTCCATCAGGTGCCACCTCCAGGAGGGATACAAGAAAGCAGGCACAACCACCACTATCTGCCAAGAGCACACCAGCCAGGCCTACGTAGAGCTCTTCTTCTTCCCTGGCATCAACAGGTCACACAAGTGATATTATTTGTCGTCGTTGTAAGGGAAGAGGACATTTTGCAAGAGAATGCAAATCTCAGCGTGTGATGATTGCTACTGAGGATGGTGGGTATGAGTCCGCTAGTGACTATGATAAGGAGACTTTGGCCCTTATTACACATGAAGAACACGGTGGAGATGATTCTGATCATGAGACGCAATACATGGCTACTGAAGATGCTGACAGGTATGAATGTTTAGTTGCTCAACATGTTTTGAGTGTGCAGGTTACACAAGCTGAGCAAAATCAGAGGCATAATTTGTTGCATACAAAGGGAGTTGTGAAGGAACGTTCTATTCGCGTCATCATAGATGGAGGGACTGCAACAACTTGGCTAGCATGGAGATGGTGGAGAAGCTCTCTCTCACCACAAGACCGCATCCACATCCTTACTACATCCAATGGTTCAACAACAGTGGCAAGGTTAAGGTAACATGGACTATTCGTGTGCATTTTAGTATCTCTACATATGTTGATTATGTTGATTGTGATGTGGTACCTATGCAAGCATGTTCCTTATTACTTGGTAGACCATGGAAATTTGATAAAAAATTTGTACACCATGGTAGAAACAATCAGTATACTCTTGTTGATAAGGACCAAAACATTACTTTGCTTCCTATGACTCTTGATTCCATTTTGAAAGATGATATTAATAGAGCTAATAAAGCAAAACAGGAGAAAAAAGAGTGAAAATCAGATTGTGGCAAAAGAATTTGAGCAACAAATGAAGCCTAATAATAAACCATCTAGTGTTGCTTCTGAAATTAAATTGAAAAGTGCATGTTTACTTGCCACCAAATCTAATATTGATGATCTAGATTTTAGCAAATCTGTTTGCTATGCTTTTGTGTGCAAAGAGGCATTATTTTCATTGAGGACGTGCCTTCCTCTTTGCCTCCTATTGCTCCTAACATTTTGCAGGAGTTCGTTGACATCTTTCCACAAGACGTGCCACCAGGATTACCACCTATTCAAGGGATTGAGCATCAGATTGACTTAATTCCCGGTGCTTCGCTACCCAACCGTGCACCATACCGTACCAATCTAGAGGAGACGAAGGAGATTATGCGTCAAGTCCAGGAGCTCCTCGACAAAGGTTATATTCACGAATCCCTTAGTCCTTGTGCTATTCCTATTATTCTAGTGACGAAAAAGGATGGTACATTGCGTACGTGTGTTGATTTTAGAGGCATTAATAATATTTCTATTCTTTATCGTCATCCTATTCCTAGGCTAGATGCTATGCTTGATAAATTGAGTGTCTCTACAATATTCTCCAAAGTTGATTTGCGTAGTGGATACCATCAAATTCGTATGAAATTGGGAGATGAATGGAAAACAACATTTAAAACTAAGTTTGGTTTATATGGGTGGTTAGTCATGCCTTTTGGGTTAACTAATGCACCTAGTACTTTCATGATATTAATGAACGAAGTTTTACGTGCTTTCATTGGACGATTTGGGGTAGTCTATTTTGATAATATATTGATTTATAGTAAATCTTTGGAGGAACATTTGGAACATTTACGTGCTGTTTTTATTGCTCTACGTGATGCACGTTTGTTTGGTAACCTTGGAAAGTGCACCTTTTGCACCGACCGAGTATCTTTTCTTGGCTATGTTGTTACTCCACATGGAATTGAGGTTGATAAAACCAAGATTGAAGCTATTGAGAGTTGGACGCAACCCAAAACGGTCACTCAAGTAAGGAGTTTCCTTGGCCTCGCTGGTTTCTATAGGCGTTTTGTGAGGGATTTCAGCACCATTGTTGCACCTCTCAACGAGCTTACAAAGAAGGATGTGCCTTTTGTTTGTGGTACCACACAGGAAGAAGCCTTCATGGTATCGAAAGATAAGTTGACACATGCTCCTTTACTCCAACTTCCTGATTTTAATAAGACTTTTGAGCTTGAATGTGATGCTAGTGGAATTGGATTAGAAGGTGTGTTATTACAAGATGACAAACCTGTTGCATACTTTTCTGAAAAATTGAGTGGGCCTAGTCTGAATTATTCTACTTATGATAAAGAATTATATGCTCTTGTTCGGACTTTAGAAACATGGCAACATTATTTATTACCAAATGAATTTGTTATACATTCTCATCATGAATTGTTGAAACATATTAAAAGTCAAGCTAAACTGAATCGTAGACATGTTAAATGGGTTGAATTCATTGAGACTTTCCCTTATGATATTAAACACAAGAAGGGTAAAGAAAATGTTATTGTTGATGCATTGTCCCGTCGATATACTATGCTTTCACAACTTGACTTCAAAATATTTGGTTCGGAGACCATCAAAGATCAATATGTGCATGATGCTGATTTTAAAGATGTAATGTAGAATTGTAAAGAAGGAAGAACGTGGAACAAGTTCGTCGTTAATGATAGATTTTTGTTCCGTGCTAACAAGCTATGCATTCCAGCTAGCTCTGTTCTTCTTTTGTTGTTGTAGGAGGCGCATGGAGGAGGACTAATGGGACACTTTGGCGTGAAGAATACGGAGGACATACTTGCTACACGTTTCTTTTAGCCAAATATGAGACGGGATGTTGAGCGTTTTGTTGGTCGCTGCACTACATGTCAAAAAGCTAAGTCACGACTCAATCCTTATGGTATATATATGCCTTTGCCTGTACCTAGTGTTCCGTGGGAGGATATATCTATGGACTTTGTTTTAGGTTTACCTCGAACAAAGAAGGGGAGGGCTAGCATATTTGTTGTCGTGGATAGGTTCTCGAAAATGGCACACTTTATACCATGTCATAAAAGTGATGATGTTGTTAATGTTGCTGATTTGTTCTTTTGTGAAATTATTCTCTTGCATGGTGTGCCAAATACTATAGTTTTAGATCGTGATACTAAATTTCTTAGCCACTTTTGGAGATGTTTACGGGCTAAGTTGGGGACTAAACTACTTGTTAGTACTACTTGTCACCCCCAAACTGATGGACAAACTAAAGTAGTCAATAGAACTTTGTCTACTATGCTTAGGGCTGTTTTGAAGAATAATAATAAAATGTGGGAAGAATGCTTGCCTCATATTGAATTTGCTTATAATCGTTCATTGCATTCTACTACTAAGATGTGCCCTTTTGAAATTGTGTATGGTTTCCTACCTCGTGCTCCTACTGATTTGTTGCCTCTTCCATCTTTGAAGAAGGTTAATTTTGAAGCTAAAGAACGTGCTGAATTGGTTTTAAAAATGCATGAGTTAACTACGGAAAACATTGAGCGTATGAATGCTAAATATAAACTTTCTAGAGATAAGGGTAGAAAACATGTTGTGTTTGCACCTGGAGATCTTGTTTGGTTACATTTGCGTAAGGATAGATTTCCTAATTTGCGCAAATCAAAGCTAATGCCACGTGCTGATGGTCCTTTTAAGGTGTTAGAGAAAATAAATGATAATGCATATAAACTTGAGCTGCCTACAGATTTTGGGGTTAGTCCCACTTTTAACATTGCAGATTTGAAGCCTTATTTCGGCGAGGAAGATGAGCTTCCGTTGAGGACGACTTCATTTCAAAAAGTGGAGGATGATGAGGACATCAATACCATTTTTACACCCACAACCCCTACTACTACATATACTGGACCAATTACTATAGCTCGTGCACACCAATTAAATTATAAAGTACTTTCATTTCTTGGTAACGATTCTAATGTTCATGAGAATATGATGTTGTCTAAATTGGATACATTTGTTTTGCTTACAAATGAAGGTCCTAGCTTGGACAACAAAGATGAACCTTGGAACAAGTTCAAGCATGGAGATGATGGCATGCGCAAGGGGAACAAGAACGGAGTTGCAAGTGATGATTTCAGGACTTTGAAGCCACCATAAGGAGGGCATGAAGCCTTGGACGAAATATACAAGATACCACTTCATAAATTTCGTCCAGAGGCTATTCTAGGTGCTGCGTCATCCTATTATTGGGCCAGGTGTTGGGGAGCATAGCAGAAATTTAAAATTTTCTACGCATCACCAAGATCAATCTATGGAGTCATCTAGCAACGAGGGGAGAGGAGTGCATCTACATACCCTTGTAGATCGCGAGCGGAAGCGTTCAAGAGAACGGGGTCGATGGAGTCGTACTCGTCGTGATCCAAATCACCGAAGATCCTAGCGCTGAACGGACGGCACCTTCGCGTTCAACACACATACGGAGTGAGGACGTCTCCCGCGCCTTGATCCAGCAAGGAGGAGGGAGAGGTTGAGGAAGAGGGCTCCAACAGCAGCACGACGGTGTGGTGGTGGAGCTGGAGTACTCCGGCAGGGCTTCGCCAAGCTCTTGCGGAAGAGGAGAGGTGTTGGGGAGGGGAGGGGCTACGCCTTGGATGGTGTGTGCAACCCTTCCCTTGCCCCTCTATATATAGGGGAAGGAGGAAGGGGGCTGGCCCCCTCTAGATGAGATCTAGAGGGGGGCGGCGGCCAAGGGGAGGGGGCTTGCCCCCAAGCAAGGGGGGTGCCTCCCTTAGGGTTTCCCCCCAACCCTAGGCGCATGGGCCCAAGGGAGGATGCGCCCAGCCCATGTAGGGCTGGTTCCCTTTCCTCTACAGCCCATTAGGCCCTCCGAGAGAGGTGGCCCCTCCTGGTGGACCCTCGGAACCCCTCCGGTGGCCCCGGTACAATACCGATATGCCCCCAAAAGTTTCCGGTGACCGTACGACAACTTCCTACATATAAATCTTCACCTCCAGACCATTTCGGAACTCCTCGTGACGTCCAAGATCTCATCCGGGACTCCGGAGAACATTCGGTAATCACATACAAGTCTTCCTAATAACCCTAGCGTCATCGAACCTTAAGTGTGTAGACCCTACGAGTTCGGGAACCATGCAGACATGACCGAGACAACTCTCCGGCCAATAACCAATAGCGGGATCTGGATACCCATGTTGGCTCCCACATGTTCCACGATGATCTCATCGGATGAACCACGATGTCAAGGATTCAAGCAATCCCGTATACAATTCCCTTTCTCAATCGGTACTTTACTTGCCCGAGATTCGATCGTCGGTATCCCAATACCTCGTTCAATCTCATTACCGGCAAGTCACTTTACTCATTCCGTAATGCATGATCCTGTGACCAACTACTTAGTCACACTGAGCTCATTATGATGATGCATTACTGAGTGGTCCCAGAGATACCTCTCCGTCATACGGAGTGACAAATCCCAGTCTCGATTGATGCCAACGCAACAGACACTTTCGGAGATACCTGTAGTGCACCTTTATAGTCACCCAATTACGTTGTGACATTTTGTACACCCAAAGCACTCCTACGGTATCCGGGAGTTGCACAATCTCATGGTCTAAGGAAATGATACTTGACATTCAGAAAAGCTCTAGCAGACGAACTACACGATCTTGTGCTATGCTTAGGATTGGGTCTTGTCCATCACATCATTCTCCTGATGATGTGATCCCATTATTAATGACATCCAATGTCCATGGTCAGGAAATTGTAACCATCTGTTTATCAACGAGCTAGTCAACTAGAGGCTCACTCGGGACATGTTGTGGTCTATGTATTCGCACATGTATTACGATTTCCGGATAACACAATTATAGCATGAACAATAGACAATTATCATGAACAAGGAAATATAATAATAACCATTTTATTATTGCCTCTAGGGCATATTTCCAATAGTCTCCCACTTGCACTAGAGTCAATAATCTAGTTACATTGTGATGAATCGAACACCCATAGAGTTCTGGTGTTGATCATGTTTTGCTCGAGGAAGAGGTTTAGTCAAGGGATCTGCGACATTCAGGTCCATATGCACTTTACAAATATCTATGTCTCCATTTTGAACATTTTCACGAATGGAGTTGAAGCGACGCTTGATATGCCTGGTCTTCCTGTGAAACCAGGGCTCCTTGGTAAGGGCAATAGCTCCAGTGTTGTCACAGAAGAGAGTCATCGGGCCCGACGCATTGGGAATAACTCCTAGGTCGGTAATGAACTCCTTCACCCAGATTGCTTCTTGTGCTGCCTCTGAGGCTGCCATGTACTTTGCTTCATATGTAGATCCCGCCATGACGCTTTGCTTGCAACTGCACCAGCTGACTACCCCACCATTCAAAATATACACGTATCAGGTTTGTGACTTGGAGTCATCCAGATCTGTGTCGAAGCTAGCATCGACGTAACCCTTCACGACGAGCTCTTCGTCACCTCCATAAACGAGAAACATATCCTTAGTCCTTTTCAGGTACTTCAGGATATTCTTGACTGCTGTCCAGTGTTCCATGCCGGGATTACTTTGGTACCTTCCTACCAAACTTACGGCAAGGTTTACATCAGGTCTAGTACACAACATGGCATACACAATCGACCCTATGGCCGAGGCATAGGGGACGACATTCATCTTTTCTCTATCTTCTGCCGTCGTCGGGCATTGAGCCGTGCTCAATCTCGTATCTTGCAACACAGGCAAGAACCCCTTCTTTGACTGATCCATATTGAACTTCTTCAATATCTTGTCAAGGTATGTACTCTGTGAAAGACCAATGAGGCGTCTCGATCTATCTCTATAGATCTTGATGCCTAATATATAAGCAGCTTCTCCAAGATCCTTCATTGAAAAACACTTGTTCAAGTAGGCCATTATGCTTTCTAAGAATTCTATATCATTTCCCATCAATAGTATGTCATCCACATATAATATGAGAAATGCTACAGAGCTCCCACTCACTTTCTTGTAAACACAGGCTTCTCCATAAGTCTGCGTAAACCCAAACACTTTGATCATCTCATCAAATCGAATGTTCCAACTCCGAGATGCTTGCACCAGCCCATAGATTGAGCATTGGAGGTTGCACACCTTGTCAGCATTCTTAGGATCGACAAAACCTTCCGGCTGCATCATATACAATTCTTCCTTAAGGAAACCATTAAGGAATGCCGTTTTTACATCCATTTGCCATATCTCATAATCAAAGAATGCGGCAATTTCTAACATGATTTGGACGGACTTCAGCTTCGCTACGGGTGAGAAAGTCTCATCATAGTCAACCCCTTGAACTTGTCGATAACCCTTAGCGACAAGCCGAGCCTTATAGATGGTCACATTACCATCCGCGTATGTCTTCTTCTTAAAGATCCATTTATTTTCTATGGCTCACCGATCATCGGGCAAGTCAGTCAAAGTCCATACTTCGTTTTCATACATGGATCCTATCTCAGATTTCATGGCTTCCAACCATTTGTCGGAATCTGGGCCCGCCATCGCTTCTTCATAGTTCGAAGGTTCACCATTGTCCAACAACATGATTTCCAGGACAGGGTTGCCGTACCACTCTAGTGCGGAACATGTCCTTGTGGACCTACGAAGTTCAGTAGCAACTTGATCTCAAGTTTCATGATCATCATCATTAACTTCCTCTCTAGTCGGTGCAGGCACCTCAGGAACATTTTCTTGAGCTGCGCCACTCTCCGGTTCAAGAGGCAATACTTCATCAGGTTCTACTTTCCTCCCACTTACTTCTTTGGAGAGAAACTCTTTATCTAGAAAGTATCCATTCTTGGCAACAAAGATCTTGCCTTCGGATCTGAGGTAGAAGGTATACCCAATAGTTTCTTTAGGGTATCCTATGAAGATGCATTTTTCCGATTTGGGTTCGAGCTTTTCAGGTTGAAGTTTCTTCATGTAAGCATCGCATCCCCAAACTTTTAGAAACGACAGCTTAGGTTTCTTCCCAAACCATAATTCATACGGTGTCGTCTCAATGGATTTCGACAGATCCCTATTTAAAGTGAATGCGGCAGCCTCTAAAGGATAGCCCCAAAATGACAGCGATAGATCGGTAAGAGACATCATAGATCGCACCATATCTAATAGAGTGCGATTACGACGTTCGGACACACCATTACACTGAGGTGTTCCAGGCGGCGTGAGTTGTGAAACTATTCCACATTTCCTTAAGTGCATGCCAAATTCGTGACTCAAATATTCTCCCCCATGATCTGATCATAAGAACTTGATTTTCCTGTCACGTTGATTCTCAACCTCACTCTGAAATTCCTTGAACTTTTCAAAGGTCTCAGACTTGTGTTTCATTAAGTAGACATACCCATATCTACTAAAGTCATCAGTGAGGGTGAGAACATAACGATAGCCACGGTGAGCCTCAACACTCATCGGACCGCACACATCAGTATGTATGATTTCCAATAAGTTGGTTGCTCACTCCATTGTTCTGGAGAACGGAGTCTTGGTCATTTTGCCCATGAGGTATGGTTCGCACGTGTCAAATGATTCATAATCAAGAGACTCCAAAAGTCCATCTGCATGGAGTTTCTTCATGCGTTTGACACCAATGTGACCAAAGCGGTAGTGCCAAAAGTATGTGGGACTATCATTATCAACCTTACATCTTTTGGTATTCACACTATGAATATGTAACATCACGTTCGAGATTAAATAAGAATAAACCATTGACCAGTGGAGCATGACCATAAAACATATCTCTCATATAAATAGAACAACCATTATTCTCGGATTTAAATGAGTAGCCATCTCGTATTAAACGAGATCCTGATACAATGTTCATGCTCAAAGCTGGCACTAAATAACAATTATTGAGGTTTAAAACTAATCTCGTAGGTAAATGTAGAGGTAGCGTGCCGACGGCGATCACATCGACCTTGGAACCATTCCCGAGGCGCATCGTCACCTCGTCCTTCGCCAGTCTCCGCTTATTCCGCAGCTCCTATTTTGAGTTACAAATATGAGCAACCGCAAAGGTATCAAATACCCAGGAGCTACTACGAGTACTGGTGAGGTACACATCAATAACATGTATATCACATATACCTTTGGTGTTGCCGGCCTTCTTGTCCGCTAAGTACTTGGGGCAGTTCCGCTTCGAGTGACTACTTCCCTTGCAATAAAAACACTCAGTTTCGGGCTTGGGTCCATTCTTTGGCTTCTTCCCGGTAGCTTGCTTACCAGGCGCGGCAACTCCCTTGCCGTCCTTCTTGAAGTTCTTTTTACCCTTGCCTTTCTTGAACTTAGTGGTTTTATTCACCATCAACACTTGATGTTCCTTTTTGATTTCCACCTCCACTGATTTCAGCATTGAATATACCTCAGGAATGGTCTTTTCCATCCCCTACATATTGAAGTTCATCACAAAGCTCTTGTAGCTGGGTGGGAGCGACTGAAGGATTCTGTCAACGACCGCATCATCCGGGAGATTAACTCCCAGCTGAGACAAGTGGTTGTGCAACCCAGACATTTTGAGTATGTGCTTGCTGACAGAACTATTCTCCTCCATCTTACAACTGTAGAACTTGTCACAGACTTCATATCTCTCGACCCGGGCATGAGCTTGGAAAACCATTTTCAGCTCTTGGAACATCTCATGTGTTCCGTGTTGCTCAAAACGCTTCTGGAGCCCCGGTTCTAAGTTGTAAAGCATGCCGCACTGAACCAGGGAGTAATCATCAGCACGGGACTGCCAAGCATTCATAACTTCTTGGTTTGCTGGGGGTGGTGCTTCACCTAGCGGTGCTTTAAGGACATATGCTTTCTTGGCAGCTATGAGGATGATCCTCAAGTTCCGGACCCAGTCCGTATAGTTGCTACCATCGTCTTTCAGCTTGGTTTTCTCTAGGAACGCGTTGAAGTTGAGGACAACATTAGCGTGGGCCATTTGATCTACAAGACATATTGTAAATATTTTAGACTAAGTTCATGATAATTAAGTTCATCTAATCAAATTATTTAATGAACTCCCACTCAGACAGACATCCCTCTAGTCATCTAAGTGATACATGATCCGATTCAACTAGGCCATGTCCGATCATCACCTGAGACGAACTAGTCATCATCGGTGAACATCATCATATTGATCGTATCTTCTATATGACTCATGTTCGACCTTTCGGTCTTCCGTGTTCCGAGGTCATGTCTGTACATGCTAGGCTCGTCAAGTCAACCTAAGTGTTTTGCGGGTGTAAATCTGGCTTACACCCGTTGTATGTGAACGTTAGAACCTATCACACCCGATCATCACGTGGTGCTTCGGAACAACGAACCTTAGCAACGGCGCACAGTTAGGGGGAACACTTTCTTGAAATTATTGTGAGGGATCATCTTATTTATGCTACCGTCGTTCTAAGAAAAGAAGATGTAAAACATGATAAACATCACATGCAATCAAATAGTGACATGATATGGCCAATATCATTTTGCTCCTTTTTGATCTCCATCTTCGGGGCGCCATGATCATCGTCGTCACCGGCATGACACCATGATCTCCATCATCATGATCTCCATCATCGTGTCTCCATGAAGTTGTCTCGTAAACTATTACTTCTACTACTATGGCTAACGGTTAGCGATAAAGTAAAGTAATTACATGACATATAAGTTGACACGCATGTCATAAATAAATTAAGACAACTCCTATGGCTCCTGCCGGTTGTCATACTCATTGACATGCAAGTCGTGATTCCTATTACAAGAACATGATCAATCTCATACATCACATATATCATTCATCAGATCCTTTTGGCCATATCACATCACACGGCATATACTGCAAAAACAAGTTAGACGTCCTCTAATTGTTGTTGCAAGTTTTTACATGGCTGCTATAGGTTTCTAGCAAGAACGTTTCTTACCTACGCCAAAGCCACAACGTGATATGCCAATTTCTATTTACCCTTCATAAGGACCCTTTTCATCGAATCCAATCCGACTAAAGTGGGAGAGACAGACACCCGCTAGCCACCTTATGCAACTAGTGCATGTTAGTCGGTGGAACCAGTCTCATGTAAGCGTACGTGTAAGGTCGGTCCGGGCCGCTTCATCCCACGATGCCGCCGAATCAAGATAAGACTAGTAACGGCAAGTAAATTGACAAAATCGACGCCCACAACAACTTCTGTTCTACTTGTGCATAGAAACTACGCATAGACCTACCTCATGATGCCACTGTTGGGGATCGTAGCAGAAATTTAAAATTTCTATGCATCACCAAGATCAATCTACAGAGTCATCTAGCAATAAGGGGAGAGGAGTGCATCTACATACCCTTGTAGATCGCGAGCGGAAGCGTTCAAGAGAACGGGGTCGATGGAGTCGTACTCGTCGTGATCCAAATCACCGAAGATCCTAGCGCCGAACGGACGGCACCTCCGCGTTCAACACACGTATGGAGCGAGGACGTCTCCCGCGCCTTGATCCAGCAAGGAGGAGGGAGAGGTTGAGGGAGAGGGCTCCAACAGCAGCACAACGGCGTGGTGGTGGTGGAGCTGCAGTACTCCGGCAGGGCTTCGCCAAGTTCTTGCGGAAGAGGAGAGGTGTTGGGGAGGGGAGGGGCTGCGCCTTGGATGGTGTGTGCAGCCCTCCCCTTGCTCCTCTATATATAGGGGAAGGAGGAAGGGGGCTGGCACCCTCTAGATGAGATCTAGAGGGAGCGCGGCGGCCAAGGGGAGGGGGCGCCCCCCTTAGGGTTTCCCCTCCAACCCTAGGCGCATGGGCCCAAGGGGGGATGCGCCCAGCCCATGTAGGGCTGGTTCCCTTTCCTCTACATCCCATTAGGCCCTCCGAGAGAGGTGGCCCCTCCCGATGGACCCCCGGAACCCCTCCGGTGGCCCCGGTACAATACCGATATGCCCCGAACCTTTCTGGTGACCGTATGACAACTTCCTACATATAAATCTTCACCTCCGGACCATTTCGGAACTCCTCGTGACGTTTGGCATCTCATCCGAGACTCCGAACAACATTCGGTAATCACATACAAGTCTTCCTAATAACCCTAGCGTCATCGAACCTTAAATGTGTAGACCCTACGGGTTCGGGAACCATGCAGACATGACCGAGACAACTCTCCGGCCAATAACCAACAGCGGGATCTAGATACCCATGTTGGCTCCCACATGTTCCACGATGATCTCATCGGATGAACCACGATGTCGAGGATTCAAGCAATCCCGTATACAATTCCCTTTGTCAATCAGTACGTTACTTGCCCGAGATTCGATTGTCGATATCCCAATACCTTGTTCAATCTCGTTACCGACAAGTCACTTTACTCGTTCCATAATGCATGATACCATGAACAACTACTAAGTCACACTGAGCTCATTATGATGATGCATTACCGAGTGGGCCTAGAGATACCTCTCCGTCATACGGAGTGACAAATCCCAGTATCGATTCATGCCAACCCAACAGACACTTTCGGAGATACCTGTAGTGCACCTTTATAGTCACCCAGTTACGTTGTGACGTTTGGTACACCCAAAGCACTCCTACGGTATCTGGGAGTTGCACAATCTCATGGTCTAAGGAAATGATACTTGACATTCAGAAAAGCTCTAGCAGACGAACTACACGATCTTGTGCTATGCTTAGGATTGGGTCTTGTCCATCACATCATTCTCCCGATGATGTGATCCCGTTATCAATGACATCCAATGTCCATGGTCAGGAAATCGTAACCATCTATTGATCAACGAGCTAGTCAACTAGAGGCTCACTAGGGACATGTTGTGGTCTATGTATTCTCACATGTATTATGATTTCCGGATAACACAATTATAGCATGAACAATAGACAATTATCATGAACAAGGAAATATAATAATAACCATTTTATTATTGCCTCTAGGGCATATTTCCAACACCAGGCCCATGTAATTTTGAAATACTTAAGTATAGGCTGTTTTTAGAGTCTGTATGTGTGGGGAAACAAGAGTTAGGGTTGGTTTCGGACCCCTCCTCCAAGGTCCAAGAAATTCCTCCCCCTCTTCCTCCATATATACATCCCTTAGGGCGTCGTTTAGACTTTGGGTTTTGTTTAGATTAAAGTTTGCCATAGTTGCAACTTCGCGTACTTCGTTTGTGTTCAAAGACCAGACAAAAGCGTCACAGAGCCCCACCTTTGATCAATAAAGCTTCCCTCTTATATTCGCAATATCCAGATTGCAGTCTTAGTTTCTTGCTTGTTCTTCATTTGCCTGCAACAAACAGACCTTCGTGGTCAGGTTGATCGTGCTTCGGCGTGGTCAATAACCTCTCGGAATTGGTTTAGCGATTGCTAAGGCGCGACGTCCTCGCACATTCGTAGTCAGATTGTCAAAGTCGACTTCCTCCAAAACGATAACCACCATCTCATCGAAAGACGGGACAACTTTGCCTCTATCATTGAAGAACTCTGTCGATGACACTATCATCAGGAAGATTAACTCCCAACTGAGTCAAGTGGTTGTGGTACCCAGACATTCTGAGTATGTGTTCACTGACAGAACTATTCTCCTCCATTTTGCAGCTATAGAACTATTTGGAGACTTAATATCTCTCAACTCGGGCATTAGCTTGAGATATTAACCTCAACTCCTGGAACATCTCATATGCTCCATGACGTCCAAAATGTCTTTGAAGTCCTGATTTTAAGCCGTAAAGCATGGCACACTGAACTATCGAGTAGTCATCAACTTTGCTCTGCCAAACATTCATAACATCCGGAGTTGCTCCTGCAGCGGGTCTTGCACCTGGCGGTGCTTCCCGGACATAATTCTTCTCTGCATCAATGAGGATAATCCTCAAGTTACGGACCCAGTCTGTGTAGTTGCTACCATCATCTTTCAACTTAGCTTTCTCTAGGAATGCATTAAAATTCGAGGGAACGGTGGCACGGGCCATTGATCTAGAACAACATCGATATGTAAAAACTATCATGTACTAAATTCATGATAAATTAAAGTTCAATTAATCATATTACTTAAGAACTCCCACTTAGATAGACATCCCTCTAGTCATCTAAATGATCACGTGGTCTATGTCAACTAAACCATGTCAGATCATCACGTGAGCTGAAGTAGTTTTCAATGGTCAACATCTCTATGTTGATCATATCTACTATATGATAGAGGCTAAGGTGTCCCAATGTTTCGATGAGATAGATATCATTTTCTGTGGGAGTCGACTTTGACGATCCGACTATGAACGTGCGAAGACGTTGCGCCTTAGCAATCGCTAAACCAACTTCCGAGGGTTATTGACCACGCCGGAGCACGATCAACCTGACCACGAGGGTCTGTTTCCTGCGAGCAAACAGAGAACAAGCAAGAAACTGAGATTGCAATCTAGATATTGCGAATAAAAGAGGAAAGCTTTATTAATGAAGGTGGGGTTCTGTGACGTCTTGGTCTGGTTGTTGGACACAAACATAGTACGCGAAGTTGTAGCTATGGCAAACTTTTAATCTAAACAAAACCCAAATTCTAAACAACGCCCTAAGGGTTGTATATATGGAGGAAGAGGGGGGAATTTCGTTGCCCTTGGAGGAGGGGTGTCGGTGTCAAAACTGGCGGATCTCGGGTAGGGGGTCCCGAACTGTGCGTCTAGGCCGGATGGTAACAGGAGGCAGGGGACACGAAGTTTTACCCAGGTTCGGGCCCTCTCGATGGAGGTAAAACCCTACGTCCTGTTTGATTAATATTGATGATATGGGTATTACAAGAGTTGATCTACCACGAGATCAGAGAGGCTAAACCCTAGAAGCTAGCCTATGGTATGATTGTTGATGTGTATGTTATCCTACAGACTAGAACCCTCCGGTTTATATAGACACGGGAGAGGGTTAGGGTTACATAGAGTCAGTTACAATGGTAGGAGATCTGGACATCCGTATCGCCAAGCTTGCCTTCCACGCCAAGGAAAGTCCCTTCCGGACACGGGACGGAGTCTTCAATCTTGTATCTTCATAGTCTAGGAGTCCGGCTGAAGGCATAGTTCGGCTATCCGAACACCCCCTAATCCAGGACTCCCTCAGTAGCCCCTAAACCAGGCTTCAATGACGACGAGTCTGGCGCGCAAATTGTCTTCGGCATTGCAAGGCGGGTTCCTCCTCCAAGTACTTCATAGAAGATTTTGAACACAAAGATAGTGTGCGGCTCTGCAAAATAAGTTTCCACATATTGCCATAGAGAGAATAATAATATTAACACAAATCTAATCTGCTGACGTATTCCGTGGTGCGACACGCCACGGCCAAACCTTTATCCATTTAATTATCCCACCTCATCGTGTTGTGCGAGGCGGTTTCCATGGCACGTCTTGTTGAAGCGGAGATCGTGTCCCCTCATTTTGGGATTCTCATGAATACGGGCATGGGTAACCCAACCGCGCCTTTGATTACGGCGCTTGGAGATAAGCAAGTTTTACCAGGCTGGTGGGGACACATAACTGCGTCCACCCATATAAGGGGATAAGGATGCACCTTTTCACCTACGCCTTCTTCCTCCTCTGCCTATCCATTCTTGCGCACTCGAGCTCCAGCACCCAAGTCCGCACTACCACCTCGACCTTCTCCAGTCATGTCCGGAGCGGGAGGCAAGTGGATGGTCTCCTCCATCACGGAGGGACACATAAAAAAGCTGAGGAAGGCCGGATATATGGCCAGCGACATCACGCACCGACTCCTCGAGAAGGGGCAGCTCATCCCCACTCCTAGGCCCCATGAGAGGGTGGTATTTCTCCCCCATTTCCTCTGCGGACTGGGCTTTCCTCTGTATCCATTTGTCCAGGGGCTCATGTTCTAGTACGGCCTGGATTTCCACGATCTGGCCCCGAACTTTGTCCTCAACATCTCGGCGTTTATCGTCGTGTGCGAGGCTTTCCTCCGCATCCGCCCTCATTTCGGCTTATGGCTAAAGACCTTCAACGTCAAGCTGAAGGTGGTGCGCGGCAGCCAGGCGGAGTGCGGCGGTGCCATGGTTGGCAAGATGGCCAACATCCTGTGGCTCGAGGGCTCCTTTGTGGAGACCCTGAAGGGGTGGCAATCGGGGTGGTTTTACATCACCGAGCCGTGCGACCCCGAATGGGTCGCAGCCCCCAAGTTTCGATCCGGACCCCCTACACGGCTCACCTCCTGGAAGGAGACCGGCCTGTCATGGGGTAAAAAGGGAGAGCTGGCCGGACTCCAAACATGCAACCAAACCCTGGTGGACAAGAAGCTCAAGCTTGTCAACGTAGTCCAGGTTATGCTCATCCGCCTGATCCTCCCGTGTCAACGATGGGCCTTCAACCTGTGGGAGTTCGACCCGGCGCAGCATCAAACTCTAAACAGGCTCTTTGACACGATGTACGAAGATGCCTGGAGGATGCTTTTCAAGGGCGCCGAGGCTCCCGCATCCACTGCTGAGGATCGCGGATTCAGTACTCAGCATCACGCTCATGCGGTAAGCCGTTTTTATCCTTTTACAGGGTATCAGTTTTTCATAGTTTGACTCTATGCGGGATCTAAGCTCCTTTATATTTGACAGGATTGGGAGGTGACGTCCAGACAGATCGACTGTCCGGCTCCTTTGCCCGAAGGCAAAACGGACGCCCGCTTGGAGAAGCTGCTGGTTCCGGCACCCTACGTGGTGCCGGAGAAGAAGGCCAAGAAGAAGGCCGCGGGGACTCGAAGGAGTGCCTGGCGCCAGGAGGTGTTGGATTCATCATCCGGCGGCTCCGAGGCGCATTCCTCCCGTGAAGACAAGGAGGAAGGAGAAGAGACCTCTCCCCCTCCAACGGGAGGAGAGAAGAAAAGGAAGGCCGCCCTCTTTGAGGAGGCCGGAGGGTCCAAGAGAGGAAAAACCCATCCTCCGGACTACTCCCCCGACGCCAACGACGGCGGAGAGGAGTGGCAGCCCAGGGCCAAGCCCCTGGCGAGATCGTAAGTATCCGGATACCGGAGTAATTCATAGTATTCGTTTTATGCACAACTTTCCCTTATGTCGAAATATGTTTATGCAGCCCACCCCAAGACCGGCTCGACGCATCGTCGAGCGGCTCACTGGATCCGTCGGATGTGAACTCGCTTCCAACGGCTTCATCCCCCCGCCCTACGGACAACACCGAAGTGTTGTCCCAACAGGTTCCAAGCCAAGAGGAGGTGGTCCTTGAGGAGCCGCAAGGCGACCTCCTGGACTCCAGGAGTGAAGGGAATGAAACCCCCCAAGGCTCCAAGTCCGGCTCAAGGCTGAACGCCGCTCCGGAACCTTCAAAGGTTCTAGAGTCCGGCGAGCGACCTCCTTCCAAGAGGAGCAAGCCCACCGTGCCGGTGACCTCTGTTCAACCGGAGGCGCCGGACAATATGTTGGAGGCGCTCCAAGGTGCCTCCATCGACGAGGGGCACCGCACTATTATGAGTGCGGTGATCCAGAAGGTTCAGTCCGCCAAAAGCGGACTGACTGAAGCGTGTACAAGCCTTTTAACAGGCTTTGAGGTAAGTAAAGAATGTTCAAATAATATTACCGCATAGACAGTAACCCCTGACACTCTGTTGGGCGTTCGGGAAGAAAAGCCGAATAGAGGATGAAAGAATTCGCAGGAGTCTAACAAAAGGAGTCAATATGTGTATGGAGGCTTCTCTGCTAGCGTCCGCCACACTGACTGCGGAAGTGGACGTGCTGAAGCAGAGCCTCGAGAACTCCGAGCAAGAGCTCGGGCATGCCAAGAAGCAGCTCGAGGAGAAGGAAGGTAAGAAATACCTTTGTTGAGTGTGTATATAAAAAAGGTGCAATTGCAAGAGATGACAGGATTAACATGGCTATTTGCAGGGGCCACATCTGAGGTGGCGACCCTTAAGCAGGCGCTGCTCGAGGCCGAGAAGAGTGTGGCCGCGGAGCACACCGAGCGGGAGAGATATGAGGCCGAGGTTGGCAAGGTGCGGCAAGAGCTCCAGGTTCTCATGAAGAAACTATTGGGGATCGTAGCAGAAATTCAAAATTTTCTACGCATCACCAAGATCAATCTATGGAGTAATCTAGCAACGAGGGGAAGGAGAGTACATCTACATACCCTTGTAGATCGCTAAGCGGAAGCGTTCAAGTGAACGGGGTTGATGGAGTCGTACTCGTCGTGATCCAAATCACCGATGATCCTAGTGCCGAACGGACGGCACCTCCGCGTTCAACACACGTATAGCCCGGCGACGTCTCCTACGCCTTGATCCAGCAAGGGGAGAAGGATAGGTTGGGGAAGATTCCATCCAGCAGCAGCACAACGGCGCGGTGGTGGTGGAGGAGCGCGGTACTCCAGCAGGGCTTCGCCAAGCACCGCAAGAGACGAGGAGGGAGAGGGGTAGGGCTGCGCCAAGAAGGAGATGTTCTCGTGTGTATGGCAGCCCAATACCCCACTATATATAGGGGAAAGGGAGGGGCTGCGCCCCCACCTAGGTTTCCATCCCTAGGGGTGGCGGCCAGCCCTAGATCCCATCTAGGGGGCGGCCAAGGGGGAAGAGAGGGGGGCGCACCACTAGGTGGGCCTTAGGCCCATCTGAGCCTAGGGTTTCCCCCTTTTCCCTTCTCTCTTTGCCTTGGGCCCTGGTGGGGGCGCACTAGCCCACCTGGGGCTGGTCCCCTCTCACACTTGGCCCACGCAGCCCTCTGGGGCAGGTAGCCCCACCTGGTGGACCCCCGGGACCCTCCCGGTGGTCCCGGTACGTTACCGATAGCACCCGAAACTTTTCCGGTGACCAAAACAGGACTTCCCATATATAAATCTTTACCTCCGGACCATTCCGGAACTCCTCGTTATGTCTGGGATCTCATCTGGGACTCCGAACAACATTCAGTAACCACGTATATCTATTCCCTATAACCCTAGCGCCATCGAACCTTAAGTGTGTAGACCCTACGGGTTCGGGAGTCATGCAGACATGGCCAAGACAACTCTCCGGTCAATAACCAACAACGGGATCTGGATACCCATGTTGGCTCCCACATGTTCCACGATGATCTCATCAGATGAACCACGATGTCAAGGATTCAATCAATCCCGTATACAATTCCCTTTGTCCATCGGTATGGTACTTGCCCGAGATTCGATCGTCGGTATCCCGATACCTTGTTCAATCTCGTTACCGGCAAGTCTCTTTACTCGTTCCGTAACACATCATCCCGTGATCAACTCCTTGGTCACATTGTGCACATTATGATGTCCTACCGAGTGGGCCCAGAGATACCTCTCCGTTTACACGGAGTGAAAAATCCGAGTCTCGATTCGTGCCAACCCAACAGACACTTTCGGAGATACCCGTAGTGTACCTTTATAGCCACCTAGTTACGTTGTGATGTTTGGCACACCCAAAGCATTCCTACGGTATCTGGGAGTTGCACAATCTCATGGTCTAAGGAAATGATACTTGACATTAGAAAAGCTTTAGCATACGAACTACATGATCTTTGTGCTAGGCTTAGGATTGGGTCTTGTCCATCACATCATTCTCCTAATGATGTGATCCCGTTATCAACGACATCCAATGTCTATGGTCAGGAAACCGTAACCATCTATTGATCAACGAGCTAGTCAACTAGAGGCTTACTAGGGACATGGTGTTGTCTATGTATCCACACATGTATCTGAGTTTCCTATCAATACAATTATAGCATGGATAATAAACGATTATCATGAACAAGGAAATATAATAATAACCAATTTATTATTGCCTCTAGGGCATATTTCCAACAGAAACATGAGAGTTTGGAGCTTGACTCGAAGACGCGAGCATCCGAGCTCACGGCGGCTATTGAAAATGCCAAGTCTGCCAAGGCCGAATCCTAGAAGACCCTCCAGGAGTTGGATGAGGTGAAGAGAATAGCGGCGGGTAAGGCATTTTTTATGCAAAGTAAACATATAAACGTGAGTTACCTGATACTTACCCGAATCCGGAGCTCTTCAGGGGCATTTGCAGATCTTCGCCTGAGTGTATCTGATGCCGCCGCATTCTATCGAGCCGAGGAGGGCAGCTCGATGGAGAAGGTGTTCTGGTCTCAGTATGCTGAGGCCGGACACCCCGTGCCCCTGAGCGACCAGCTGAAGCAACTAGTCAAGCTCCACAAGGCGGCCGAACATGCCATGAAGGGCCTCCTAGTTAGGCTATGGCCTGCAGAGGCTCTGCCTGGGAGCTATTTCGGGCTGGTGCGGCGGCTGGTGGAGGCCTGTCCGGGGCTTGAAGATATCAAGCGCTCCGTCTGCATTGAAGGTGCCCGTAGGGCCCTTGCCCATGCTAAGGTGCACTGGGGCAAGCTGGATGCGTAGAAGCTTGTGAAGGACGGGCCACCACCGGGGAAAGAGCATCGCAAGCCCGAGAATTATTATAAGGATGTTCTGAAGCGTGCCCGCCTTGTTGCGGATGAATGTACCAAGGATGTATTTTTTGAGTAAAACCCGCTCGTGTTATCCTGTGCGCTGAAAACTTGTTCATATGCGCTAAGCAATGCTGCTTGAATTTAAAATATTACCTTCTGTGTGCCTGTATATCAATACTGAGAGATGGCGAGTCGTCGGCTTCGGCCCCCTTGCCGCTAGTGCTAGGGTGTTCGGGGATAAACCTGGGCGCTCTTTTTCCCATATTTGGGTCCTTCGTGGGAGGCGCTCAGCCCAACGAACGAGGCAATTAGACTATAATGCGTGAACACTCTCACTTAGCCATAGAATTCTATAATTTTAAATTTCGGCGAAGCCCCTAGTATTCGGAAGACCGAGTTCGGGGCGCTATCCACGCCTTGGACGGACAGAGTCGACTCCTCGCCCTAAGCGGCATAAGACTTTAAGGACTCGAAAAGACCTCTCGAACAGCGACCAGCTCTCGCCTTATCATGACGGTCAGTTTTAGCTTTCTCCACTGAGGTGCTCGACCCAGCTCAACCGGGGCACAATCGTAGTGGTTCTCCTAGTGCTACCTTAGCCGATATAGCGGAACGTAAGGCACCAAAACATAGGAGCCGGGCAAACCCAACTATTGACCCAAGACATGATTCGGAGCCGATGCATATAGTGTTATAAGTTCGGGGTGCCGCACTTATGAAAGTGTTCGGACTTCTCACACCATCTTGAGGGGTACTGAAGCCCCTGGCGTATTTTGGCCATACCAAAGTGTACGGGTGCAACATGTCATTAAGGAACATATATATATAAAAAAAGGGTAATACAAAAAATAGACAAAAGCTATGCATTGTTCATTAAAATAGCTGCGATCAAAGCAGAACGATACAAGTAATGCGATGAACAAAAAAGTTGGACTATTTAACATGTCTGTTCCAGGGGCAAGCTGCGGAATAGTATGCGAAACAGGTATATTGCTCGTGATAGAGACCACCTGGGATTTCCGTAATGCGGCATGGCTTGTTTGCTTCCCTGGTCCTTGCATCGTTTTGTGCGGCAGTTGAACTGCCGAACAGGCCTTCCGAAGAGTAGAGTCCTGGAAGTAAGAGAAAAGGTAAAAATCGGCAGCCCCTGGTGCGGTTGAAGCCGTGTTTTCGGCGTGCCGTGATGGTGCCCGCCCCCTATGCCCATGGTATTTCTAGAGCGTAGTTATGTACGCGAAGTACTGGCGTCGCCTTTTTGCGGGGGTTGGGGTTGGGGCCGCATTGCTATGCCTGCTCGGAACGTGCCAGGCGGTCTTGTTGTAGGTTACTCCGGGCGCGCTTGACTGTGTCCGGACGTTTAATGGCCGGACTGGAGAACTACCTGGAGAGGCTGCTTTGTACTTCCGCTGCAAGGGCCGCCGTGTGCTCCTCCGTTCGGAGGGAGCGTTCGGTGTTTCCATTGACCATAATTACTCCTCAAGGGCCTGGCATCTTGAGCTTAAGGTATGCGTAGTGCGGGACCGCATTGAACTTGGCGAATGCGGTTCGCCCGAGCAGTGCATGGTAGCCACTTCGGAACGGGACTATGTCAAAGATTAACTCCTCGCTTCGGAAATTATCCGGAGATCCGAAGACCACTTCAAGTGTGACTGAGCCTGTACAGCTGGCCTCTACACCTGGTATTACGCCTTTAAAGGTCGTTTTGGTGGGCTTAATCCTCGAGGGATCTATGCCCATTTTCCACACTGTATCCTGGTAAAGCAGGTTCAGGCTATTGCCGCCGTCCATAAGGACTCTAGTGAGATGAAATCCGTTAATAATTGGGTCGAGAACCAATGCGGCGAATCCGCCATGACAGATGCTAGTGGGATGGTCTCTTCGATCAAAGGTGATCGGGCAGGAGGACCATGGGTTGAACTTTGGGGCGACTGGCTCTACCGCGTATATGTCCCTTAACGCGTGCTTCCGCTCCCTCTTGGGGACGTGGGTGGCATATATCATGTTCATCGTCCGCACTTGTGGGGGAAAACCGTTCTATCCATTGTTGTTCGGCGGCCGGGGCTCCTCGTCGTCATTGTTGTGCAGCCCCTTGTCCTCATTGTCGGTGCTTAATCTGCCTGCCTGCTTGAACACCCAACAGTCCCTATTGGTGTGATTGGCCAGGTTTTCAGGGGTGCCATGTATTTGGCACAAGCGGTCGAGTATTCGGTCCAAGCTGGACGGGCCCCTAGGATTCCTTTTGAATGACTTTTTCCGCTGACCGGATTTAGAGCCTCTGAATCCGGCATTAACTGCCGTATCCTTAGCATTGTAGCCGTTGATGCGGCGCTTCTGCTGGTTGCGACGCAACCTCCCACTAATGTCCCTGGTGTCCGAACGACCAGGGTTCTTGGTCATATTGTTTATACGAGCAAGCCAGTTGTCTTCTCCCGTGCAAAAGCGGGTCATGAGTGCCGTGAGTGCTGCCATAGATTTCGGCTTCTCCTGTCCTAGGTGCCGGGCAAGCCACTCGTCACGGATATTATGCTTGAAGGCTGCTAAGGCCTCTACGTCCGGACAGTCGAGTATTTGATTTTTCTTTGTTAGGAACCGTGTCCAGAATTGCCTGGCCGATTCGTCTGGCTGCTGAATTACGTGGCTTAGGTCGTCAGCGTCTGGGGGTCGCACATAAGTGCCCTAGAAATTGTTGAGGAATGTGGCTTCCAGGTCCTCCCAACAGCTGATTGACCCTATTGGCGGGCTGTTAAGCCACTGCCGGGCTGGTCCTTTAAGCTTGAGTGGGAGGTATTTGATGGCGTGGAAATCATCGCCGCGGGCCATGTGGATATGAAGGAGATAATCCTCAATCCATACCGCGGGGTCTGTTGAGCCATCATATGATTCGATGTTTACGGGTTTGAAACCCTAGGGGATATGATGATCCATTATTTCGTTTGTGAAGCACAATGGGTGTGCGGCGCCTCTGTACTGGGCTATATCATGACGTAGCTCCATTGAGCTTTGTCTACTATGTTCGGCCCTGCCGAATTTGTGACCGGCGTGATGGTTACCGTCTCGAGCCGTGGGGCGCCCACGCGATCCTTAGATCGATCTTGTTTGCCTTGCCTTTTCCTCCAACATATTACATAAGTCCGGCGCATATTCCCGTGCCTTGGTACGGGCTGCGGCTTGGGTGGAGGGCCATGAGGCCTCTCTGTCGCGGCCACGAGGTGGCCTGTTGGCCGCGTCGAGTGCTTCCTCCTCTAATCGGGGTAGCAACTTGCACTTTGGGTAGCACTTGGAGGGGCGTTCGGGTTTATGCTCTTCGGCCGCAAGGACTTCAGTCCATCTATCGACTAGCTGCTCTTGATCAGCTTGAAGCTGTTGCTGTTTTTTCTTGAGGCTTCTTGCCGTGGCCATAAGCCTGCGTTGAAAATGCTCTTGTTCGATGGGATCCTCTGGCATGACGAATTCGTCGTCGTCGAGGCTTGCCTCGTCTTCGGAGGGAGGCATATGATTATCGTCCTCGACCTCTCTGTCAGCCGCTCTCCCATGGGGGCTGGTTTCTCCATCCCCCTATGCTAAATCTTGCTTGGGGGGATGTTCTTCGGCGCTTTCCGGGGTATTATTATCTCCCATGCTTGAATCGTCGTTTTTGTGTTGGCGGGATTTTGAGCTGCACCGCTGACGCCGGCGCTTTTGCTGTTTCATGGAGGGGTCATCCTCCGCTGTTCCATCGCCCTCTCCCTCTTTTGGGGTGTCCACCATGTATATGTCATATGACGAGGTGGCTTTCCAGGGCCTAGTCGGCGCTGGTTCTTCATCATCTCCTTCATCGGTGTCCATATCATCGATGTCTTCGGAGTCGAAGTCGAGCATGTAGGTTAAGTCGTCGACAGTGGCTACGAAGTGGGTGGTGGGTGGGTTTTTAATTTCTTCATCGTCCGTACCCCAACCTTGCTGACCATAGTCCGGCTAGGGCTCTCCTGACAAAGAGAGAGACTTTAGTGATTTCAGGATATCGCCGAAAGGCGAGTGCTGAAAGACGTCCGCGGTCGTGAACTCCATGATCGGCGCCCAATCGGATTCGCTCGGCAGGGGCACGGAGAGTTCGGAGTCCGGAGAAGAATCCGGTTCCATGGAGTCATGAGTCTTGCAGAGTACGGGGCTGGTGTTTGGCTCAACCGCAGTTGGGATCGCAGCCCCCGAGGTGGTGTCCAACCACCCATCCTCGATCGGCGCGGTCGGCTCCGAACTAAGGGTTGGAGCCGATGCGGGTGCGACCTCTAAGGCACTGTTCAGCGGCAGAGCTAGATCATGCTCGTCATGACAGTGCGGCGCGCTCGGCAGTGGTTCGAATCCGTCGAAGATCAAGTCCCCGCGGATGTCGGTCGTGTAGTTTAAACTTCCGAATCTGACCTGACGGCCAGGGGCGTAGCTTTCGATCTGCTCTAGATGGCCAAGTGAATCGGCCCACGGTGCGAAGCTGCCAAAGACGAAGATCTGTCCGGGGAGGAAGGTCTCACCCTAGACTGCATCACCATTGATGATCGTAGGAGCCATCGGGCCTGACGGTGACGGCACAGAGGAACTCTCAATGAAAGCACCAATGTCGGTGTCAAAACCGGTGGATCTCGGGTAGGGGGTCCCAAACTGTGCGTCTAGGCCGGATGGTAACAGGAGGTAGGGAACACGAAGTTTTACCCAGGTTCAGGCCCTCTCGATGGAGGTAAAACCCTACGTCCTGCTTGATTAATATTGATGATAAGGGTATTACAAGAGTTGATCTACCACGAGATCAGAGAGGCTAAACCCTAAAAGCTAGCCTATGGTATGATTGTTGGTGTGTATGTTGTCCTACGGACTAGAACCCTCCGGTTTATATAGACACCAGAGAGGGTTAGGGTTACATAGAGTCGGTTACAATGGTAGGAGATCTGAACATCCGTATCGCCAAGCTTGCCTTCCACGCTAAGGAAAGTCCCTTCCGGACACGGGGCAGAGTCTTCAATCTTGTATCTTCATAGTCCAGGAGTCCGGCTGAAGGCATAGTTCGGCTATCCGAACACCCCCTAATCCAGGACTCCCTCAAGGGGTCCGAAACCAAACCTAACTCTTGTTTCCCCACACATACGGACTCTAAAAACAGCCTATACTTAAGTATTTCGAAAATACATGGGCCTGGCCCAAAAATAAGGTGATGCAGCACCTAGAACAGCCTCTGGACGAAATTTATGAAGTGTCATCTTGTATATTTCATACAAGGCTTCATGCACTCCTTATGGTGGCTTCAAAGTCCTAAAATCATCACTTGTAACTCCGTTCTTGATCCCCTTGCGCATGCCATCATTTCCATGCTTGGTCTTGCTCCAGTGTTCATCCCTCTTATCCATGCTAGGCCCTTCATTTGTAAGAAAAACAAATATATCCAATTTAGGCAACATCATATTCTCATGAACATTGGAATCATTACCAAGAAATGAAAATACCTGGTAATTCAATTGGCGTGCGCGAGCTCTAGTAATTGGTCCAGTATGTATAGCAGCAGGGGTTGTGGGTGTAACAATGGTATTGATGTCCTCATCATCCTCCCCTTCTTGAAATGAAGTCGTCCTCGACGGAAGCTCATGTTCCTCACCCAAATAAGGCTTCAAATCTGCAATGTTAAAAGTGGGACTAACCCCAAAATCTGCAGGCAGCTCAAGTTTATATGCATTATCATTTATTTTCTTTCATACCTTAAAAGGACCATCAGCACGTGACATTATCTTTGATTTGCGCAAATTAGGAAATCTATCCTTACGCTAATGTAACCAAACAAGATCTCCAGGTGCAAACACAACATGTTTTCTACCCTTATCTCCAGCAAGTTTATATTTAGCATTCATATGCTCAATGTTTTCCTTAGTTAACTCATGCATTTTTAAAATCAATTCAGCACGTTCTTTAGCATCAAAATTAACATTCTACGAATATGGAAGAGGCAACAAATCAATAGGTGCACGAGGTAGGAAACCATACACAATTTCAAAAGGGCACATCTTAGTAGTAGAATGCAATGAACGATTATAAGCAAATTCAATATGAGGCAAGCATTCTTCCCACATTTTCTTATTGTTCTTCAAAACATCCCTAAGCATAGTAGACAATGTTCTATTGACTACTTCATTTTGTCTGTCAGTTTGGGGGTGACAAGTTGTACTAAAAAGTAGTTTAGTCCCCAATTAGCCCATAGACATCTCCAAAAGTGGCTAAGAAATTTAGTATCACGATCTGAAACAATAGTATTTGGCACACCATGCAAGCGAATAATTTCACGAAAGAACAAATCAGCAACATTAACAGCATCATCGCTTTTATGACATGGTATAAAGTGTGCCATTTTCGAAAATCTATCCACGACAACAAATATGCTATCCCTCCCCTTCTTTGTTCGAGGTAAACCTAAAACAAAGTCCATAGATATATCCTCCCAAGGAACACTAGGTACATGCAAAGGCATATATAAACCATAAGGATTGAGTCGTGACTTAGCTTTTTGACATGTAGTGCAGCGAGCAACGAAACGCTCAACATCCCGTCTCATCTTTTGCCAAAAGAAATGTGTAGCATGTATGTCCTCCGTCTTCTTCAGGCCAAAGTGTCCCATTCATCCTCCTCCATGCACCTCCTGCAACAACAAAAGACCAACAGAGCTAGCTGGAATGCATAGCTTGTTAGCACGGAACACAAATCCATCATTAATGACAAACTTGTTCCACGTTCTTCCTTCTTTACAATTCTGCGTTACATCTTTAAAATCAGCATCATGCACATATTAATCTTTGATGGTCTCCAAACCAAATATTTTGAAGTCAAGTTGTGAAAGCATAGTATAGCGACGAGACAATGCATCAGCAATAACATTTTCTTTACCCTTCTTGTGTTTAATGACATAAGGGAAAGTCTCAATGAATTCAACCCATTTAGCATGTCTACGGTTCAGTTTTGCTTGACTTTTAATGTGTTTCAACGATTCATGATCAAAATGTATAACAAATTCTTTGGGCCATAAATAATGTTGCCATGTTTCTAAAGTCTGAACAAGACCATATAATTCTTTATCATAAGTAGAATAATTCAGACTAGGCCCACTCAATTTTTCATAAAAGTATGCAATAGGTTTGCCATCTTGTAATAAGACACCTGCTAATCAAATTCCACTAGCATCACATTCAAGCTTAAAAGTCTTATTAAAATCAGGAAGTTGGAGTAAAGGATCATGTGTCAACTTATCTTTCAATACCGTGAAGGCTTCTTCCTGTGCGGTACCCCAAACAAAAGGTACGTCCTTCTTTGTAAGCTCATTGAGAGGTGCACCAATGGTGCTGAAATCTCTCACAAAACGCCTATAGCATCCAGCGAGGCCAAGAAAACTCCTGACTTGTGTGACCATTTTGGGCTGCGGCCAACTCTCAATAGCTTCAATCTTGGCTTTATCAACTTCAATTCCCTGTGGAGTAACAACATAACCAAGAAAAGATACTCGGTCGGTGCAGAAGGTGCACTTCCTAAGGTTACCAAACAAACGTGCATCACATAGAGCAATAAAAACAACATGTAAATGTTCCAAATGTTCCTCCAAAGATCTGCTATAAATCAGTGTATCATCAAAATAGACTACCACAAATCGTCCAATGAAAGCACGTAAAACTCCGTTCATTAGTCTCATGAAAGTACTAGGTGCATTAGTTAACCCAAAAGGCATGACTAACCACTCATATAAACCAAACATAGTTTTAAATGTTGTTTTCCATTCATCTCCCAATTTCATACGAATTTGATGGTATCCACTACAATAATCAAATTTGGAGAAAATTTGTAGAGCCACTCAATTCATCAAGCATATCATCTAGCCTAGGAATAGGATGACGATAACAAATAGTAATATTATTAATGCCTCTACAATCAACACACATACGCGACGTACCATCCTTTTTAGGCACTAGTATAATAGGAACAACACAAGGACTAAGAGATTCGCGTATGTAACCTTTGTCGAGCAGCTCCTGTACTTGACGCAAAATCTCCTTCATCTCCTCTGGATTGGTACCGTATGGTGCACGGTTGGGTAGCGATGCACCGGGAATTAAGTCAATTTGATGCTCAATCCCTCGAATAGGTGGTAATCCCGGTGGCACGTCTTGTGGGAAGACGTCAGGGAACTCCTACAAAATGTTAGTGACAGCAGGGGGCAAAGAGGAAGGCACGTCCTCGAATGAAAATAATGCCTCTTTGCACACAAAAGCATAGCAAACAAATTTGCTGAAATCTAGCTCATCAATATCAGATTTTGTGGCAAGTAAACACGCGCTTTTCAATTTAATTTCAGAAGCAACACTAGATGGTTTATCAGTACGTTTCATTTGTTGCTCAAATTCATTTGCCACAATCTGATTTTCACTCTTATCTTTCTCCTATTTTGCTTTATTAGCTCTATTAATATCATCTTTCAAAATGGGTTCATGAGTCATAGGAAGCAAAGTAATATGGCTATCCTTATGAACAAGAGTATACTGATTATTTCTACCATGGTGTACAGAATTTTTATCAAATTGCCATGGTCTACCAAGTAATAAGGAACATGCTTGCATGGGTACCACATCACAATCAACATAATCAGCATATGTAGAGATACTAAAATGTAGACAAACAGTACGTGTTACCTTAACCTTGCCGCTGTTGTTGAACCATTGGATGTAGTAAGGATGTGGATGTGGACTTGTGGTGAGAGATAGCTTCTCCACCATCTCCATGCTAGCCAAGTTGTTGCAGCTCCCTCCATCTATGATGACGCGAACAGAACGTTCCTTCACAACTCCCTTTGTATGGAAAAAATTATGCCTCAGCTTGTTTAACCTGCACACTCAAAACACGTTGAGAAACTAAACATTCATACCTGTCAGCATCTTCATCAGCCATGTATTGCGTCTCATGATCAAAATCATCTCCACCGTGTTCTTCATGCGTAATAAGAGCCAAAGACTCCTCGTCATAGTCACTAGCGGACTTATACCCACCATCCTCAGTAGCAATCATCACACGCTGAGATTTGCATTCTCTCGCAAAATGTCATCTTCCCTTACAACGACAACAAATAATATCACTTGTGTGCCCTATTGATGCCATGGAAGAAGAAGAGCTCTGCACAGGCCCTGCAGGTGTTCTCTTGGCAGATAGTGGTGGTTGTGCCTGCTTTCTTGTATCACAGCTGGAGGTGGCACCTGATGGAGATGCTGGTGCAGTGGAAGTAGAGGATGCACGTGGTGTGCATGATGAAGATCGACCTGCAGAGAAGTTAGTTCGCGCCAATGCCTGTCGATCCTGCACTTCAAGTTCAGCTTTACAAGCAAGATGGAATAAAAGAGTGATATTAGTATACTCCTTATACTCTAGAATGGTCTGAATCTCTCTATTTTATCCACCCATAAAACGTGCAAGCATATCTTCATTCTCCTCAACAATACCACATCTAATCATAACAGTTTGTAATTCCTGATAATATTCTTCTATAGAATTTTTTCCTTGTCTTAAACGCTGCAATTTTTCAAGTAATTCACATTGATAATATGGTGGAACCCAAGGAGTACGCATAGAAGTTTTCAAAGCGGACCAAGTAGTTGGAATAGGATATAATCTACAATGTTCAGACCACCAAACACATGCAAAGCTAGTGAAAGCACAAACAGCAGCAGGAACACGTCTCTCCTCAGGATATTGTAAACATGCAAATCGTTGTTCAGTTTCTAACTCCCAAGTAAGATATATATCAGGAACATATCTACACTCAAATGGTGGAATATTCAATTTCAGTTTAGGGAGATGGTCATGATCTCGTACCTGAGGGAGGGGGGGCTACCATTGCCATTATTTGCATGTGGACGACCAGGTGGTTGTGGCGCTGGTGGTTGCACGTAGTTCTGATTTTGATCAAACTCATCCTCGTAATCTCCCACAAAATCATCCTCCACCGCATCAGTAGCAGGAGCCACAGAAGTATCAACAGCAGCACCAACAGTTTGGCCAGGCACAAGAGGGAGACGGCTCGCTCGGCGGAGGGCTGTTTCGTGACGTGGAGGTAGTCGTCGTCGTCGTCGTTGTTGTTGTTGTTGTTGTTGTTGTTGTTGTTGTTGTTGTTGTTGTTGTTGTTGTTGTTGTTGTTGTTGTTGTTGTTGTTGTTGTTGTCGAGGTGTGTTAGGTGCAGCCGGTGGTGGTGGTGGAAGACGCGTGAGCAATTCATTAAACTTGTTATCAAGCTTTGTTTCAAACATCTTCTCCATGCCATCTATCTTCTCCATGGCCTCTTCAAATCTCTTTAGCACATCTTGCACCTGTCCACTCATCATTTGCTGAAATTTATCATGCAACTCCTTATTTGTCATGTTCTCCCAGTCAGTGTCGTCGGCTTGTGATCCTGCCATGGTTAGCAGCAATAGAAACACACAAGAATATGATCCTACAGACTACTAACAAGAGGTGGTGGTGGGTGTCACAAATCCGTCAAGCAAATCTCAAATTCTTACTAGTTCTTACCCAGCAGTAGGCGGTGATAGGAAACCGTCGTAGTCAAAACTCACAAAGCTTGGATAGAGCGATTACCAGGGAGTGTCAAACGCACGACGTAGATGTATGTGGAGCTAGGAAGGCTTATAATATGGTAGCAAAAAGGGTTAGCAATAATCAATTCAGAGATGCAAAGTTGAATAAACGCTCAGCGATGGTACTGTGCTGGTCCTAGGCTAGACCATGCTAGAGACGCGTGCCTAGAACACTAACAAAATCAGGGCGCTGCATGTAAACAAGGGAAAAGCACACTCTGGAACTTTTTTTCGATCTGTTTTTTTTTGCGCTCCTTTTTTGCGCTCCTCTTTTTTGCGAAAAATTACTATAATGGCGAGTGACTCAAAAATCTTCCCTCGTCAAACTGACAGAATGGGCACGAAATTTGTTTTTGACTTTTTTTTGGAAATCAGGGCAGCAGCGATGAAAAAGTGCGACAAAAAATCACTATGATAGCACGTGGCTCAAAAGACTTAGAAAAGCCTAAAAATAGGATAGGGAAAAATATTTTTGGTCGCCGAATATTTTTTTTCTGAGACCTACTCAGGCAAGGAAACACAAAACGAAAACTAGATGGATCTCGAAAACAAACCTAATATGAAAAGAACTCGGATTGGTGCTGGACAGGCGGATGTATATGTGGACTCGGATTGGTGGTGGACAGGCGGATGTATATGGCAGCGGTGAGGAATATGTTGGTGGTGGTGGTATGTGGTAGGAACGATGACGATGGTGCGGCGGCAGCGTGATAACTTGTGAATAGAACTCGAAACTCTAAAGGAAACTAGATGCTAAGATGAGCAACTAGACACGACGATGCAACCGCAAATTCAACAACGCAAAACCCAAAAAAGATTATGCAAAGGCTCAGATTGGTTCGGATATGATGACCTAACCCTAATTTTTTTTGGCTTTTTCGTGGACTATAGGTATGAAGAACAGACTCGATCTAAACTATGAAAAACTGTAAAATCTCACCGAGCAACCTGGAAATCTGATACCACTTGATAGAGGCAAAGACGTCGCGCTTTTGCAATCGCTAAACCAACTTCTGAGGGTTATTGACCACGCCGGAGCACGATCAACCTGACCACGCGGGTCTATTTCCTGGGAGCAAATTAAAAACAAGCAAGAAACTGAGATAGCAATCTGGATATTGCGAATAAAAGAGGGAAGCTTTATTAATGAAGGTGGGGTTCTGTGACGTCTTGGTCTGGTCATTGGACACAAACAAAGTACGCAAAGTTGCAGCTATGGCGAACTTTTAATCTAAACAAAACCCAAAGTCTAAACGACGTCCTAAGGGCTGTATATATGGAGGAAGAGGGGGGAATTTCATGGCCCTTGGAGGAGGGGTCCGAAACTAACCCTAACTCTTGTTTCCCCACACATACGGACTCTAAAAATAGCATGTACTTAAGTATTTCGAAAATACATGGGCCTGGCCCAAAAATAAGGTGACGCAGCACCTAGAATAGCCTCTGGACGAAATTTATGAAGTGGTATCTTGTATATTTTGTCCAAGGCTTCATGCACTCCTTATGGTGGCTTCAAAGTCCTGAAATCATCACTTGTAACTCCGTTCTTGATCCTCTTGCGCATGCCATCATCTTCATGCTTTGTCTTGCTCCAGTGTTCATCCCTCTTATCCATGCTAGGCCCTTCATTTGTAAGCAAAACAAATGTATCCAATTTAGGCAGCATCGTATTCTCATGAACATTAGAATCATTACCAAGAAACGAGAATACCTGGTAATTCAATTGGCGTGCGCGAGCTCTAGTAATTGGTCCAGTATGTATAGCAGCAGGGGCTGTGGGTGTAATAATGGTATTGATGTCCTCATCACTATATGATTCACGTTCGACCTTTCGATCTCAGTGTTCCAAGGCCATATCTGCATATGCTAGGCTCGTCAAGTTTAACCCGATTAGTCTGCATGTGCAAAAGTAGCTTGCACCCGTTGTATGTGAATGTAGAGCTTATCACACCCGATCATCATGAGGTGTCTCGGCACGACGAACTGTAGCAATGGTGCATACTCAGGGAGAACACTTATACCTTGAAATTTAGTGAGGGATCATCTTATAATGCTACCCTGAACTAAGCAAAATAAGATGCATAAAGGATAAACATCATATGCAATCAAAATATGTGACATGATATGGCCATCATCATCTTGTGCCTTTAATCTCCATCTCCAAAGCACCGTCATGATCTCCATCATCGCCGGCTTGACACTTTGATCTCCATCGTAGCATCGTTGTCGTCTCGCCAAGTATTGCTTCCACAACTATCGCTACTGCTTAGTGATAAAGTAAAGCAATTACATGGCGATTGCATTTCATACAATAAAGCGACAACCATAAGGCTCCTGCCAGTTACCGATAACTTTTACAAAACATGATCATCTCATACAACAATTTATATCTCATCATGTCTTGACCATATCACATCACAACATGCCTTGCAAAAACAAGTTAGACATCCTCTACTTTGTTGTTGCAAGTTTTACGTGGCTGCTACGGGCTTCTAGCAAGAACCGTTCTTACCTACGCGTCAAACCACATCGATTTTTCATCAAGTGTGTTGTTTTAACCATCAACAAGGACCGGCCGTAGTCAAACTCGATTCAACTAAACTTGGAGAAACAGACACCCGCCAGCCACCTGTGTGCGAAGCACGTCGGTAGAACCAGTCTCATGAACGCGGTCATGTAATGTCGGTCCGGGCCGCTTCACCCAACAATACCGCCGAATCAAAGTAAGCCGTTGGTGGTAAGCAGTATGACTATTACCGCCCATAACTCATTGTGTTCTACTCGTGCATATATCATCTACGCATAGACCTGGCTCGGATGCCACTGTTGGGGAACATAGTAATTCAAAAAAATTACTACGATCATGCAAGATCTATCTTGGAGATGCAAAGCAACAAGACGGGAGAGTGTGTCCATGTACCTCTTAGACCGAAAGCGGAAGCGTTTAGTTAACGCGGTTGATGTAGTCAAACGTCTTCATAATCCAACCGATCCAAGTACCGAACGTACGGCACCTCCATGTTTAGCACACGTTTAGCACGTTGACATCCCTCGAGCTCTTGATCTAGTAGAGGGTCGAGGGAGAGTTCCGTCAGCATGACGGCGTGGCGACGGTGTTGGTGATGTGATCCGCGCAGGGCTTCGCCTCAGCACTACAACAATATGACCGAGGTGGTAAACTGTGGAGGGGGGCACCGCACACCACTGAGGAACAACTATTGTGCCTTTGAGGTACCCCCTGACCACGTATACAAATGAGGGGGAGGAGGAGGCCGGCGGCCAAGCAGGGCGCGCCAAGGAGGGCGTCCAACTAGGATTCCCAATCCTAGTTGGATTCCCTTTCCTATTCCAAGAGGGGAAGGGGGGAAGGAGAGGGAGAGGGAAAGGAAAGAGGGGGCCGCGCCCCCTCCCCCTAGTCCAATTCGGATTGCCTTGGGGGGGTGCACCCCACCTTGTAGCCTGCCCTCTCCTACTTTCTTATTGCCCATTAAGGCCCATAACTTCCCCGGGGGGTTCCGGTAACCCCTCGGTTCCCCGATAAATATCTGAAACATCTCGAAACCTTTCCGGTGTCCAAATACCTTCGTCCAACATATCAATCTTGACCTCTCGACCATTTTGAGACTCCTCGTCATGTCCGTGATCTCATCCGGGACTCTGAACAAACTTCGGTCACCAAAACACATAACTCATAATATCAATCGTCATCGAACGTTAAGCGTGCGGACCCTACGGGTTCGATAACTATGTAGACATGACCGAGACACATCTCCAGTCAATAACCAATAGCGGAATCTGGATGCTCATATTGGCTCCTACATATTCTACGAAGATCTTTATCGGTCAAACCGCATAACAACATACGTTACTCCCTTTGTCATCGATATGTTACTTGCCCGAGATTTGATCGTCGGTATCATCATAACTAGCTCAATGTCGTTACCGGCAAGTCTCTTTTACTCATTCCATAATGCATCATCCTGTAACTAACTCATTAGTCACATTGCTTGCAAGTCTTATAGTGATGTGCATTACCGAGAGGGCCCAGAGATACCTCTGTGATACATGGAGTGAGAAATCCTAATCTCGATCTATGCCAACTCAACAAACACTTTCAGAGACACCTGTAGAGCATCTTTATAATCACCCAGTTATGTTGTGATGTTTGATAGCACATAAAGTGTTCCTCCGGTATTCGGGAGTTGCATAATCTCATAGTCAGAGGAATATGTATAAGTCATGAAGAAAGCAATATCAACAAAACTAAAGGATCATTATGCCAAGCTAACGGATGGGTCTTGTCCATCACATCATTCTCTAATGATGTGACCCCATTGATCAAATGACAACACATGTCTATGGTTAGGAAACTTAACCATCTTTGATTAATGAGCTAGTCAAGTAGAGGCATACTAGGGACACTCTGTTTTTCTATGTATTCACACATGTGCTAAGTTTTCGGTTAATAGAATTTTTATAGCATGAATAATAAACATTTATCATGACATAAGGAAATATAAATAACAACTTTATTATTGTCTCTAGGGCATATTTCCTTCACGAACGCTGGTCCAAGATTCCACCTTGAGTCGATGGGCCCTTCAAGGTGATAGAGCGCTACAACAACAATGCCTGCAAGATCGACATCCCACGCGACAAGTACTCCAAGAGCGACATATTCAACGTCAAGGATCTCTCTCCCTAC
>NC_041380.1:249564407-249579754 GCF_002162155.2 Triticum dicoccoides | reverse complement strand
CTACGGTCATCCCCGTGGACCTACCTTCATCTCCTACGATGCCACATGGACCAATGACAAGAGGTCAAGCAAGGGCTATCGAAACTAAGGTGAATTCATTCCTCTTCGAACTACCACTTACTACATGTGAGACATGGGTACTACCTCAAGCAGATACTCTATGGGGTTGTTTGGGTAAGAAGAATATACAAAACGCGATCTCTATAAACTAGGAAACAACTCTAACAGAATAAAATCTTGTTTGGATAGCCTAACGAACCCGTGGATACAAAAAACTCGGTTCTCCATAACCCAGGATTTTGCGTTTATGGAAAAACGACTATTGGTCGTTTTTGCAAAAACGCGATTAACATATACCTGCTCCTTGGTAGCATTGCCATTAGGCTCCTCCTCTTATGCGTTGTTGCGACGGCGGGTCAACGAGAAGTCGATGCCCGGTTAGCTCCTGAGTCTGCAACTCAGAGATGTGGCTGATAGCAGATGCGCCTCGTCGCCGTGTCCGCCGAAGACATGGAGGTTTCTGGCGAACCAACGGCCGTCGCACCAAACCAAACGCAGCTGAACCGACGCTTGGATCGAGCGGCATCAACGGGCTCAGCCACGGCAACATCGACGGACTCGGCAACGTCGACAGGCTCGGCAACGGCGTCGTATCTCCATCTGCATCCTCCCCATCGTCCTCTATGATGTCGACAGAGCAACCCCCAGTCGTCGTCTTGGCCTCGGCGTCGTGCCATGCCCGTCTTGGCCTCTACGAATATATGGCTTGCCATGCCCGGCTTGTCTGGCCATGCACCCATCTCCACCATCCGCCACTATGACATGCCCATGCTCAACATCACCATGCTCAGTTTGCCGCAGCTGGCACCGTGGCACATGCTCTCGTGCTTGGGATGGTGTTCAGTATCCTCACCGCTGTCGTGCTCCTTGCTGACATCGAAGGTATTGGTGTGCTCCAACAATGTCTCATTATGGTGCTGTTGTATATGCATAAGACAATCTCTTCTGATCAATCAACTATGGTACTAGTAGGCACGTGAGCATGTGTGAATAGCATGCCGGCATGCAAAGGAGCGGGATGCCAGGGGCACACAAAGTATGCATTCCATGATCTTGAGGTAAGGCGACGAGCAAGACGGAGCATCATGGCCTTGTGGGAGGAGCACGAAGCATCTGCGTATGATATGGCCAAACAAAGAATTGCGTAACTGTGTTTTCCTATTTTCCCCATCCACACAAGAAATTGTATAGACTCACCGTACCAGAAAAACTAGCTAAAACTGATTTTTCTAAAAATCCTCTAAAAACTCGTTTTCTAAAAGCTTGCATCTAATCCTAGTTATCCAAACAACCACTATGAGTGATTAGGTACTTGGAGGAGAGCCATGGAGAAACTACATCCAACGAACAAGATGACGAGGGCACCAAGTACAAGGACCAAGAGAAAGTGCTGCCAGAAGTTCTACAGCCACGGACGACCGGACTTTACCGGACATCCGATGCCTGAAGCACCAGCCCGCCAGCCAAGTCCTAGCCTGTGATCGCTACAGCAGCCGGACAACCGACATGGACCGGACGTCTAACACATCCCAGCGACCGGACAATCGAGCCCCTCTGGACGTCCTGTGTCACATCATAGAATGGAAATTAACGGAATTCCGAAGACTCTGGACGACCGACAACCCCTCGACATTCGGACCCTCGTGAGCCACCGCACGTCCGAGACCTACGGACGATAGACGGCTGTCTTTGCACAGTGTATTGGGTCGTGGCCCATGTACCCTTTTGTGACCTTAGACTATATATACTCCTCCTCCTCCCTGTTTCTAGGGTTAGCATTTGTTTAGCTCATATAAGAGATAGAGCTTTGCTCATCCACTTCATATCTACTCCATTGGAGGCCAAGTCCTCCATCTAGGAGAATATCCCCCAAGTGGATTCAAGCCCTCCACCTAGGAGAAGATCCCCTAGTGAATTCAAGACCTCCTCTTGGAGAAGAACTAGCTACTTGTATCCTTCCTTTGTTGTCTTTGGATCTTTGTGACCTCTTTGTGTTCATGGATCTAGAACATGTGTGATCGATTCTCATTGATTTGGGTGTTACTCTTCGTGTTCTTCATGGGATTCCCTCCAAATCGTGAAAGATCAGCCTTAGGGTACCCACCCTACATCACAATGGCTTGTCGATCATCGGGCAAGTCCACCAAAGTCTACACTTTGTTCTCATACATGGATCCTATCTCAGATTCCACAGCCTCAAGCCACTTGTTGGAATCTGGGCTCATCATAGCTTCTTCGAAGTTCATAGGTTCGTTTTTCTCTAACAACATGACTTCCAGGATAGGATTACCGTACCACTCTGGTCCGATATGTGTTCTGGTCGACCTATGATGTTCAATAGTAACTTGATCTGAAGTTTCATGATCATCATCATTAGCTTCCTCTCTAATTGTGTAGGCATCATGGGAATGGTTTTCTCTTATGTGCTACTTTCCAATTTGATAGAAGGTACAACTACCTCATCAAGTTTTACTTTCCTCCCCCTCACTTCTTTCGAGAGAAACTCCTTCTATAGAAATGACCCATTCTTAGCAACAAAGATCTTGCCTTTAGATCTGTGGTAGAAGGTGTACCCAATAGTTTCTTTAGGGTATCCTATGAAGATGCACTTCTCCGATTTGGGTTCGAGCTTATCAGGCAAAAGCTTTTTGACATAAGCATCGCATCCCCAAACTTTAAAAAATCACAGCTTAGGTTTCTTGCCAAACCAAAGTTCATACGGTTTCGTCTCAACGGATTTAGACTGTTCCCTATTTAACGTGAATGCGGTTGTCTCTAATGCATAACCCCAAAATGACAAAGGCAAAACGGTAAGATACATCATAGAACGCACCATATCTAATAAAGTACGACTACGACGGTCGAACACTCCATTACGATGTGGTGTTCCAGGTGGCATGAGTTGTGAGACAATTCCACATTGTAATAAATGAAGGCCAAACTCGTAACTCAAATATTCGTGATATAGGCAAGGTGTCCGATCTTTTGATGAGATGATAACTATCGATTTGGTGGAGTCAACTTTGACGATCTGACTACAAACGTGCCGATGTTGCGCCTTAGCAATCGCTAAACCAATCTCCCGAGGTTACCGATGATGCTAGAAGCACGATCAGCCTGACCACGAAGGTCTATTCCTGCATGTAATCAAAGAAGAAGCAAGAATATGATAAAGCAATCTGAATATTGAGAATATAGATGAAGTATTGATAATAGTGGGGATTCGGAAGCGGTCTTCGTCTAGTCATTGGACACAAACAAAGTACACGAAGTTGCGTTGGCTAACTTTTAACTAAACAAATCCCAAGGAAAAAGCTACTAGATGGATCTACTTATATAGGAGCAAGGGGTGGCAGCCAAGGAGGTGGGAGGACGTCCCAAGGCAGCCTAAAACTAACCCTAGGTCATACAAGGCTCATGGGCCCAAGTGGAGGTGATGCAACACCTTTGGGCTTGTAGTTTGACTCGGATTCTACTGCAACGTCAGATTGTTTCGTCCATAACTCAACGCTCTGGAAAAATTTGAAGGTAAATCCAATTGGAAAGAGCACGAAATCTACTTTCAAACAAAAAAAGAATCACCCAATTCGGAGTCCGTATGAGAAAGTTGTTGGCGTTTTGAGTCAGGTATGTCTCTGTAGTCCAATCTGAATCCAGAACGTGAGAGACTTTAACTCTACCTTCTCTTGGCCCAAAAGTGACATGAGAGGACTTTTTGAACAGAACCTAAACTTCTCTTTTTCCTTTATCTTCATATGTGGATTGTACAAATGTCCCATACACCTGCAATTAGACATGGCATAGAAGTTTGTGAAGTATTTTTATCCTGGATGACATAAATAAATTATTGCATAGTTTGCATTAGAAATCACCTCACAAATATACATGTATGGAATATTTTTGATCGTATCCAAGGTAGCCATGTCCTCATCATCCTCCCCTTCTTGAAAACAAAGCCGTCCTCGGTGTTGCTTAATCTGAAATGTGGCTAACAGAAGAGACAAGGTGTACATGTTGTATATGTATATGTCATCCATTTTTACTTCCCTTGGTTTTTACACAAATGGCACATGTATACATGAGTAACTTTCATAGCTCATAAAATCTGAAGCCGAAATATTATCACAAGAAATAGAAGACATGAAAATATTGCAACTCAGTTTGCACAAATAAGTGAATCTCTTATTCATATCAAAGGATTGACAATGTTCATCATTAAACCATCCCAACATTGGTGAATAAACCTTACTTGCACCAAATTTACATGCTACAACATGCTTAAATAAGCAAACATGCAATAAGTCATTTGACACAGAATCATCACCAAGATTAGAGGTCATATCAAAATGATTAAACATTGGTTCTTTTGCATCAGCGGTTAATTCAATGGGTGCACTCAAAATTGTTGGTATTTCAATTGTTTGATCACAAGACGCATTCATGACAGTAACAAGATTCTCTAAAATAGGTGGTGTGTTCAAATCAAGAGGTAACTCAACACATGATGCATTCAAGTTAACTAGGCATGCATCATTCTCATGTGAAGTTATATCATCAATACCTTTACTGTTACCTTGTCGCAAAGACGTAGCTGATGTAGGTATGGACGTTTAAAATGTACCATACTCTTGAGATGATGTTGCGCTCACAATCCGAGGTGTGGCTGCTCTAGTAGGTGCAACGGTGGAGGAACCAACCGGCGGTGGTCAGCATGAACTGGAATAGTAGTTGTTGTAGTCACCCAATGCATCCTCCTGTATCTGTCTCTCAAAGGTACAAGCACGAACATACATACCAGTAATGCAACGAAGAATATACTGAAATCTTGCCTGAATATCATGGTTCAAACCACCAAAAAATCTATTCATTGTATCATCCTCAGATTCTTGTATGTCACAATGATGCATATAAGATTTGAACTCTTGGTAGTAAGCATGAACAGTGTTGTTGACTTGTTTAAATTGTTCAAATTTGCGAAGCAATTCACGACGATAGTAAGGAGGGGAATTTTTTTGTCTCATTACATATTTCAAATCTTTCCAAGTTGTGGGTTGGTTATCAATGTTTTTCTACAATGCACATGATGCGGAGCATCCGACACTCATCCCCATGTACACTCCGACTACTCTCCAAGCCCCAAGAGGATATACGACGAGACCTCAAACATACGCCATCAGACACAAGGTGAACTCGCTCCTCTCTGAATCGTCACTTTCCAGATGTGAGACACAGCTACTACCTCAACGTGTGTGCTATGCATGATCAGGTACTTAGAGGAAAGCCACGGAGCCACCTCATCCAACGGACAAGCTAGCGAGGACGCCAAGTACAAGGACCAAGAGAAGTCTTCAGCCACCGGATGACCGGGAAACACTGGACGTCCGACGCCTGGGCACTCATCCAGCAAGAAGGGCCAGCCAACGGAAGCTACAGCGGTCGGACGTCCGACAAGTACCGGACGTCCGACACACCCCAGCGACCGGGCGTCCTATCGTCTCTGGAAATCCGGTGCCACCTCAACCGAGCCAAAACGCCGGACGTCCGACAAGTACCGGACGACCGGACCCTCGCGAGCCACCAGACGTCCGGTACTTGTCAGATGACCGGCCCCTGGCTGTGTCCAGTGTTGCGGGCCGAAGCCCATGTACCCCTCACTTACCCCTTCGTGTCCCTAGACTATCTCCTCCACCACCTCCTAGCTAGGGTTAGCATTGGTTTAGCTCCTATTTAGAGATAGAGCATTGCTCATCCACATCGGATCTACTCCAAGAGAGAAACCACGGCCTCTACGGAGAAGATCCCTTTGAATTCAAGACCTCCTTACGGAGAAGAACATCAAGACCTCCACATGGAGAAGACCGGTTACCTTTGTATTGTCCATTGTTGACTTTGGATCTTGTATCTCCTATCGTGTTTCGAGGATCTAGCACTTGTGTAATCATTCTTGTTGGATTGAGTGTTCTCTCATGTTCCCCTTGCATTTTCCCCTCGTTTCCCTCCCCGTGTTCTTCGTGTTCATCACGGGATCCGCTCCTTTCGTGAAAGATCGGTCGATTAGGGTTCCTACCGTACATCATCTTGGTATTATGAGCCACGTTGATCATGATTTTGGAGCCTCCCCTCTTCGTTTTCTAGCTTGATTTTGTTGTGTTCTTCCCTAATTTCGAAAATCCCCACCAAAAATAGCCCCAATTTTTTTTGTGATTTGTTGGTTTGACAAAGTTTTGTTAATTTTGATCCATGGATTTGCTTGGTTTCGAGTGGATCTAGCATTTCCCCAAGTTTTCCCATCTTTCATCCACGAAATCTCCTTAATTTTGACCCAAAATCATCATTTTCCGCCCAAAATCGCGCCCCGGATCTCGCATCTCGCGTTGACCCCAGCCCTTTACGGACGTCCGGAGCCCCTGGCCTGACCAGATGTCCGACCTTTTCCGGACGACCGGAACCCCTAACCCGAGCCGAATTTACGGACTTCCGAGCCCGCCCGGACGTCCGGCCCCCGGACATCCAACCTTGTCCGGACGTCCGTAACCTGTAAAAACTGATTTCGCTCAAATTTTGTTTCGGCCATAACTAATTCATCCGAACTCCGATTTTAACGTTCTTTAGCTCGTTTTGAAGCTCTTGACATCCCCCTTCCCAAAAAAATACCACCAACATCATTTGACTCCATCAAATTTTTGAAACTTTTGCATCTTTGCCTAGGGCTTGCACCACATCATCCGCTACACCACCACCGACTTCCGCAACCTAGCCAATATTGATCCCCATCGCATTAGTGGTTGCTTGAGGAGTGATTTGAGTCTCCTAAGGTGTCTAGGCTACTTAGGGATGGTTGCTTCTTCATCAAACACCACCACCACTTCCGCATAGGCTTACCAACATTCACTTCTTCCACACCGACTTAACCCAATTTTGTTTGTGTTGTGAGTTGTGTCTCCTAAGGTGTTTCGGCTACTTAGGGACCATGCTTCCAACTCCGACACCATGTATAGTCCACCACCTTACTCTCCATTTCCGCATTGCGTACTCCACAACCCATCATTGCATTTCCACAATCCCTTGGAGCTTCTGCAACCACCACCGCATTCCCGCTACCAGCATTTGACATTTGACATTTGAGATTTTGAGTTCGCGGTTTTTCCGTTTCCTAAGGTGTTTCGGCTACTTAGGGACGAGTCCCCATCATCTTGGTATCTCCATCAAGATCACCGCCACTCATCATCGACAGGGACGGTAACCTCCATATCATCTTGGTATCGTGGTATCCCTCCATTGTATATTCCCTTGCCATTGCATTGATAACCCCTAGCCCATTTTGCGTCACTTGCCTATCGAGACTAGCCATTTGAGTATTGCCGGCAACGTTACTTGTGCACATTAGTGATCTACACCATACATTGCATACATACCATACCATATCGGTATCATCTTGGTATCATATCATCCTTTGTGCCACAAGTTTGTTCCCGCATATATACAATTGCTATATTGGTTTGTGCATTGTGCAAAAGTGGCCACAAAAAAAGAATAAGCTTTTAAGCAAAGAAAAAGAGTGAGAAAACAAGCTTGTAAGCAAGTGCCATAGCATCATACCACATTGCATAAGATTGTCATATCCGATCATCTTGGATCATACCACCGGAACATCATATACATAGCGTACTTGGGATAGAAGTCGTTGCATTTTTGTCTACTATAGGTTGTGCACAAGTGTCGTATCCGCCTATTGAGAAATCGTGCTAGCGTCTCTCTAGAGTTGTGCAACAAGAGAATTTTCCATGGATTCCACATTTTGAGCTCATCCTTGGTTGCACGACCCCATTTATCTATCCGTGTGTGCGTTTCCGTGTGCCATTCATTGCTATTGGTCTACTTGTTTCACTTGCGAGTTTGTGAACCTCTTTCAACAATATTGACTCTTGCTAACACTTTGCATCAAAAAAAAATTGTGCCACTATCCTCACCAAGCTCCACCATAAGCCTTACTTGTGTAGCTGTGAGAAACTGACAAGAATTGGTACCAATTGTGCTATTTCCTTGTCCACATTTGAGTGATCATTGATCCACTTTCAACTTCGGTCAAGGTACATTTGGTATTCATTCTACTCTTTCTACCACTCACATTTTTCTCTTGGAGTGATGGATAGGCAATTCATTTCATCTCCGGTCTTCCACAACAACGACGGCGTGAACAACTACATCACCAAAGCGTCAATCTTAGATCAACAATGACAAATGAAAGGCGCACAATCAAGATTGCGAGAGCGCATCGAGAACCTCGCCATCGACATTCGTCACTCCGAAGCAAGGAAAAGGGACTACATTGACAACAAGCTTTCCGCACAAAAGGAGGAGCAAGATGCAAGGATGGAGGAGATTCGGACCTTGTTGATCAACCGTTCTTCGCCTTCATCATCCTTAAGGCGGCGACGTTCAAGTCAAAAGTCTTCGGAGCGCAAACAAGATGCAAGCGCAAGTCGTCCACGTCCACATCTCCATGGCGACCATCATCCACATCGTCATGAAGGGCAAGTCACCTCCAAGCATCATGTGCACGAAGACGATGAACACCATCGAGCTCAAGCACAACAACGACAACATCATCATGAAGATGCTCGCCAAGCGCAAATGCACAAGTCCCAACAAGCCCTACTTCACGCCAAGTCCAAGATTCCTGAGCACAAGAGAAGACCGCGAGACCAGCACCACCAAGACGGAGCTACGGCTACAACAACCACTTCGGCATCTTCGCCAAGTGCTATCAAGGCATCTGCGTCTTTGGGCGTATGGCATCTTCGCCTACTTCCCATGAGTTCGCCTACATCGACATCATAAAGTACAAGGCAACCACCTATGAGCGAGGGCGACAGTTCCATCTTCGGAAGCCCCTCAAGGAAGATGGTCGAGCATGGGAAATTCCCTTCGGTCATGGAGATGAGCTACGAGGTGCCACATCATATGGGCCTCCAACAACAAGACGGCGACAAGACGGTCGAGCTAGGGCCATCCCCTTCGACCACGGCGACGAGCACGAACCTCTTCAACAACATGAAGACGGCGCCCATATTGGACTCATACTCCGAGTCAAGCTACGAGACCGCACATGAGACCTTATCTTTGGTCTTAGAGGAGAGTGATGATGTGCCATCTTCGGCCTTCATCCACGTCTACAACTACTACATGATTGAGCATGGAGACATTTGCACCAACATCTCTCCGACACCCACATATAAAGAGATGCCCCAATTCCCATGTGAGGAGAGCCACCCCACCATGAGTTATATGAGTGACTCCACCATTTGTGACATTGAGTGCATTTCCTATGAGAGGATGAGTGTGACCACTACTAGCCCCACACTTGAGAGCATCCAAGAGGAAGTGAGTGAGCCACAACACTTAGTAAGTGAGGTAGTTCACATGACATGTGAGGCCACTATGATTTCTAACAACTTAACCTCTACTCCGAGTGTGTTTTCTTTGGTGCTAGGTCTCCTACATGATGATTCGCCTATCCTCTACGAGTCCATACCTCCAATGGAGACAATGATGTCCATGGTGGAAGAAGATGCACCCCCCACATGGTTCCATCAAGATGAAGATGACCATGTGAAAGTGCAACTATCCCTGGGTGGTTTTGATAATTCCTAACAACATATAGTTCATTGAGCTAATGCTATTTCAAGATAAACATTTCAGGAAAGCTCAATGATTGGCATGGCATGGATGAGAAAAGTGGACCCCTCAAAATGCTAAGGACAAACAATTGGCTCAAGCTCAAAGCTCAGGACTCTACATTTTTTCATTTTAAGTGATCCAAGATCACATTGAGTCCATAGGAAAAGCCAATACTATTAAGAGGGGATGAGGTATTGCCTAATGGCTTGCTTGCTCAAAGTGCTTAGTGATATGCTCCAAAACCCTCAACTACTTTCTCACATCCACATATGCCCCAAACCAAAAGTCAAACTCGGCCCCACTGAAATTTTCTATCCGGTGCCACCGAGTTCAATTGTCATAGCCACTGCCAGAAACCCTAGTCTTTTCGGTCTCACCGATAGGGATCCCGGTCTCACCAAGATGGGATTGTAATCTCTCTGTTTCCCTTTGTAATGTTTCGGTCAAACCAAGATGAGCGATCGGTCCCACCGAGATTGCAATGTAAACTCTCTGTTTCCCTTCCGTAACACTTCGGTCCAACCGAGATGAGCGAATCGGTCCCACCAAGTTTTCCTGACCAACTCTCTGTTAGTCCATTACCAAAATCGGTCTCACCGAGTTTGTGTAATCGGTCTCACTGAGATTACGTTATGCCCAAACCCTAACGAAATCGGTCCCACTGATTTGACATGTCGGTCCCACCGAGAATCCTAACATTCACATTTTGAACTAAATCGATCTGACCGAGTTTCATGATTCAGTCCCACCGAGTTTGGTGATTTGTGTGTAACGGTTAGATTTTGTGTGGAGGCTATTTATACCCCTCCACCCACTTTTCATTCGAAGAGAGAGCCATCAGAACATGCCTACACTTCCAATACATATTTTCTGAGAGAGAACCACCTACACTTGTGTTGAGGTCAAGATATTCCATTCCAACCACATAAATCATGATCTATAGCCTTCCCCAAGTTGCTTTCCCCTCAAATCTTCTTTGTACCAAATCCAATCCTATGAGAGAGAGTTTAGTGTTGGGGAGACTATCATTTGAAGCACAAGAGCAAGGATTTCATCATCAACACACCATTTGTTACTTCTTGGAGAGTGGTGTCTCCTAGATTGGCTAGGTGTCACTTGGGAGCCTCCGACAAGATTGTGGAGTTGAACCAAGGAGTTTGTAAGGGCAAGGAGATCGCCTACTTCATGAAGATCTACCCTAGTGAGGCAAGTCCTTCGTGGGCGACGACCATGGTGGGATAGACAAGGTTGCTTCTTCGTGGACCCTTTATGGGTGGAGCCCTCCGTGGACTCGCGCAACCGTTACCATTCGTGGGTTGAAGTCTCCATCAACGTGGATGTACGATAGCACCACCTATTGGAACCACGGATAAAAAATCTCTGTGTCAACATTGCGTTTGCTCCCTCAAACTCATCCCTTTACCTTCATATGCAATTGTTTTACATTCCGCTGCTATACTCTTAGAATTGCATGTGTAGGTTGATTGCTTGACTTGTGCTTTGTTGCTAAAATCTGCCAAGAACTAAAATTGGGAAAGGCTAGATTTTTATTTGGTGAAGTAGTCTAATCACCCCCCCCTCTAGACATACTTTCGATACTACACCATGACTCGGTCTTCGACACCTCACCTACAACACATGAGCGATGCTCCAAAAGTAACATAGGTGATGGTGCTTCTCTTGTCCCACTAGTGGATTATTTTATGAATGATTGCTTGCATGATGTTGACACACATATTCCCATGCTTCATGCTAGTGCGACTTCCTCATGTCATGACTTACCTATTTATGATGAATATGATGACGAGCATGTCGAGTTGCCTAGTTGTGATGTTATGCTCCATAGGATATCATGTGAAAATTCTTTTGGTCACATCATGTTCGACAACCCTTTAACCTTGTCATATGCTATGAGTGAGATATCCCATATTGCATCATTTCAATCTCAACATAGTAGCTATGCATGCCCCATTAGAATAAATCCCATTTGCACTTATGGCATAGATGACGAGATGATGGTCATTGGCTTTTGTTTTTCATGTGATGATATTGCCATGCTTCGTTTACATGATTTGCGCAATTCATCTACTATGCCATGCCATGATCACAATGTAACAACTATGCTTCGTTTTGGATGTTGTCAATATTCTCCATGTGATGTTTCCACTAATGATCATGAGGAGACCCCCATAGTTTCCTCATACATATTAGGATATTTTGATGCATTCCATACTTTGCATGATTCTCATAATTGCTTGCACCGTATGCATTCCATGAATAACAATGCTCTACATATTTCTTGTGATGCATTAGACAATTTGAGTCTCCATTATGCTATACATAACAATAAACCTATCATGATGGATGACATGTTTCTATATCACACATCTCATTTATTTGAGCATTGGATATTTTGTGCTAACCTGTAACACCCCGGATGTAATTTACCTTATATGTCTCCCAACTCTTGCCGTTTCCGGCGCTAAGTTATTTTACTTCCTCTGGTTCGGGTTATTGTATTCGTGTCTTGTTGCCTTTGTATTGCATCTCATATCATGTCATCATGTGCATTGCATTTGCATACGTGTTCGTCTCATGCATCCGAGCATTTTCCCCATTGTCCGTTTTACATTCCGGCGCTCCTATCTCCTCCGGTGCCCCTTTCTACCTCTTTTCGTGTGTGCGGGTTAAACATTTCCGGATTGGACCGAGACTTGTCATGCGGCCTTGGTTTACTACCGGTAGACCGCCTGTCAAGTTTCGTACCATTTGGACTTCGTTTGATACTCCAACGGTTAACCGAGGGACCGAGAAGGCCTCATTTGTGTTGCAGCTCAACACCCCTCCAATTTGGCCCCAAACCCACCTAAACCCTCTCCATCATCTAGATCGTTCGATCACGATCGCGTGGCCGCAAACCGTGCTCAATTTGGAGCCTCCTAGCTCCTCCTACCTATAAAAAGGCCACTCCCCCGAAATTTTCGGATCTTTCCTACCCCTAACCCTAGTCTCCTCCCTCCTCCAGCCGCCGGACGTGTCCGACCGGGCCGGACACGTCCGCCCCGCTTCCCCCGGCGAACCAGAGCATGCCACCTGTTCCCTGGCCACCGCGCCGCCGTCAGGCCCGCCAGGCCCGCGGCCAGCCCGCGCCTTGCCACTCCGGGCCGCGCTCCTCCATCGCCCCGACGCGTCGTCCGCCGCCCGAGCCGGCCCTCGTGCCGTCGTACACCGCCGGTGACCGCCGCTCCTCTTTGCACCGGCGACCGCCGCTCCTCTCTGCGCCGGTGACCGCCGCCCCACCGCGCCGCTCCACCGCGCTGGCGCCGCCCCCTCGCCGGCGTCACAACGAGCACTGCCCCGGCAGGACTTCTCTACTCCGGCGAGCTCCCTCACCTCCGGCCGCCTTCCTCTTCACTCCGGCAAACAGTGAACCCGGCGAGCGCCTCGAAGACCGCGCCCTGCTACAGTGTTGCTACAGTAGATCTCAGATCTGAAATTTTGGTTGACTTCTTCCCCGAAAACCCTAATTATTTTGCAAATTTTGTCATGTCATAACTCCGCATCCATAGTTCCGATTTGCGCGTGTAGCATATCAAAATGTTCGTCTCAGAGAGTACATCATTTCATCTCATTGCATCATTTTCATTTGATCTCATCTTGATGCCCGAAATGCTGTTGGAAGAGGGCTATGTGATAAATTTGCCAGATCTGTTTCATCAAATAGATATTTGTCATTTTTTCCATTATTAATGTGGGCATGATATGCTCCTGAGCTCTACATGAGTTTTGTTATATGCCATGCCATATTTACATAGGTGCGTACCATGTATTTTTGTGATATGTGTGGTGACTAGCATAAGCTTGCAAAGTAGCGTAATCGGTAATGCTGATTTCAGGGACTTAGAATTTCACTAAGTCCTTGTTCTGATTTTGTCGGTATGCCATATGTTCATGTTGTTTCATAGTGATCCGTGCCTCTTTTTAGGATGATCAGTAAGGGTGATTTGTTAACATTGTGGTACTCTATCCATCCATGTATTTGTTTGCATTTAGGGAGCACCCTAGCTTGAGTCAATCGAGCTCTACTTTTGCTATTTCGTGAATCCTGGCAGATTGTTGACTTGTTAGCGATTTTGCCGAGGATGTTGCTATTGATCCGTGCATGCTATGTTGTTGTTCTTGCCATGTCTAGATTCTAGGACATGTATTCTTGATGGGTGTATGATTAGCTTGTCATTCCATGCTCTGTAGTGAGTGCATCGAGCTCGTGAACATGCCTACTCGTTAACTATTTTGCATGCTCCAGTTTTTCACCAAGTCTGAGATCTGTTTATGTTTTTGCCATGTTCACATGCTTGCAATTGTATTTTCTGATCCCTTTTGGCTCAAGGTCACTAAGGGACTTTTGTTAAGTGCTTTGAGTAGCTTCATGTCATGCCTTGCTTTGCCATGTTAAGTTCCTGTAGCATGTAGTTTTCATGCTCTAAAGTGTGCTACCTGATGTTAAATTCCAGACATGTGTTAATTTCACTAAGTCTAAAACCTGTTATCATTTGCATTTTTTCCATGCTTGTTTGAACCTGTTAATGGATGAATTGGCCGTAGCTCAATGTTCATCTTTTGTCAAGAATCATGAATGGATCTCTGCCATGTATTTTGTTGTCATGTTTGAGTGTTGTAGCATAATTATCTTGATGCATTTAGATGGCTACTTGCTGTTTATCGCAGACCGGTACCATATTTGTTTTGCTTGCCATTTCCAAACCGTGCATCCGATTCCGATGATCTTTATATCGATTTCAACCGAAATCACCTCACCTTTCCAGTGGCACTCTTGGATTTCCAAGTTGAGGCCAGGTTCAATCATTCCTTGTCAAATCTTGCATTTGCATCACATATCGCATCCCGCATAGCATACCATGTTTGCATCATGTTGTTTGAGCATTGCACGTGGTTGATTGTGTTCCTTTTGCTTGTTTGTCTTGTTTTGGTAGAGCCGGGAGACGAGTTCGCTAACGAGGAGCCCGTTGAGTTCACTTACGAGGATCAAGTCAAGTCTGACAACTTTGCAGGCAAGATGATCATACCCTCGAAATCACTTCTATCTTTGCTTGCTAGATGCTCGCTCTTTTGCTATGCCTATGCTACGATGCCTACCACTTGCTTATCATGACTCCCAAATTGCCATGTCAAATCTCTAACCCACCATGTCCTAGCAAACCGTTGATTGGCTATGTTACCACTTTGCTCAGCCCCTCTTATAGTGTTGCTAGTTGCAGGTGATGTTTGGAGATCGTTCCTTATTGGAACATTGTTTATTATTGGGATATCACTATATTATCTTGTTATCTTAATGCACCTATATACTTGGTAAAGGGTGGAAGGCTCGGCCTCTTGCCTAGTGTTTTGTTCCACTCTTGCCGCCTAGTTTTCGTCATATCGGTGTTATGTTCCCGGATTTTGCGTTCCTTACGCGGTTGGGTTATAATGGGAACCCCTTAATAGTTCACCTTGAATAAAACTCCTCCAGCAATGCCCAACCTTGGTTTTACCATTTGCCACCTAGCCTCTTTTTCCCTTGGGTTTCCGGAGCCCAAGGGTCATCT
>NC_041380.1:249541753-249563976 GCF_002162155.2 Triticum dicoccoides | reverse complement strand
CTCGAGGGCCGGTTTTAGTTGTACGGATCGATTATCCGAGTGTGCCCTGAGAACGAGATATGTGCAGCTCCTATCGGGATTTGTCGGCACATTCGGGCGGTGTTGCTGGACTTGTTTTACCATTGTTGAAGATGTCTTGTAGAACCGGGATGCCGAGTCTGATCGAAATGTCTCGGGAGAAGGAATATCCTTCGTTGACCGTGAGAGCTTGTGATGGGCTAAGTTGGGACTCCCCTACAGGGATTTGAACTTTCGAAAGCCGTGCCCGCGGTTATGGCAGATGGGAATTTGTTAATGTCCAGTTGTAGATAACATGAACTTAACTTTATCAAAAATGAATCAACCGCGTGTGTAACCGTGATGGTCTCTTCTCGGAGGAGTCTGGGAAGTGAACACGGTGTTGAAGTAATGCTTGACGTAGGTTGTTATAGGATCACTTCTTGATCATAGTTCTTTGTTCGTGCTTTTTCTTCTCTTCTCGCTCTCTTTTGCGAACAGGTTAGCCACCATATATGCTAGTCGCTTGCCGCAGCTCCACATATTACCTTGCCTTACCTATAAGCTTAAATAGTCTTGATCGTGAGGGTGCGAGATTGCTGAGTCCCCGTGACTCACAGTTTACTTCCAAAACCAGATGCAGGGACCGATGATATCGTTCCAGATGATGCGCTTGAGCTCAAGTGGGAGTTCGATGAAGACTCTCATCGTTACTATGTGTTTTTCCCAGATGATCAGTAGTGGTGCCCAGTTGGGGTCGATCGGGGACCGTGTCGCATGTGGGGGTTGATCTTTTATTTTGGTACCGTAGTCGGACCATGAGTGTATTGGATGATTGTAATGTTACTCATGTATTTGTGTGACATGGCGAGTGTAAGCCAACTATGTACCTTTACCCTTTTTATCTATTTACATGGGTTGTTGTGAATATTACCTTACTTGCGACATTGCTTTCAATGCGGTTATGCCTCTAAGTCGTGCTTCGACACGTAGGAGATATAGCCGCATCGAGGGCGTTACAAGTTGGTAATCAGAGCCTTCCCCGACTTTAGGAGCCCCCCTGCTTGATCGATTAGCTGGCGTTGTTGAGTCTAGAAAAAAAAATTGAGTCATTTAGGAATTATATATCGGAGAGTTAGGAATTCTTTGTACTCCCCAGTCCCTTCATCGCTCTGGTAAGGCTTCCTGATGTAGAGTTTTGACTCTTCTCTTCTCAAATTTCACTAAAAAAAATTTAGAATCACGCGGGTATCTTGGAATCGTTTCGATCGATTTGTGATGAGAACATTGTTCTTGGTGCCTCCTGTCATTTAGGGGTGTTGTCGTCACAATTTTATCGTTGCAGTTCTGGAATACCTGAGTTTAGTTTCGCCGACATCGAAAATCTCGTTTATGCAGTTGTTGGTGAGATAACCTCGACGCCACCCAGTACTGGGGCGGGAGTTCGGGAGTATTGCCATAACTTGTATAACGGATGCTTTTCGAAGGTTGAGGTAGACGATTTCCGAAGTTTTTCTCGGTTATGTGTTGAAGTATGGATATAGCTGGATGTAGGATTTGCTAGATTTGGGTGAGATATTATGCTTCCCCTGTATCCCCAACACCTGATTGCATAATCGGAAAGGTTCGGGAGTTTCATAGGTGGGAATTCTTGTAGCTCTAGTTCTTCTTCCACGGATATTTGGTTTGAGATTGGGTGATCCTTACTGAGTATTCGTTCTTGTTCCGTACCTTGTTTTTATTCTTCTTCCTCAATTCTAAGTGGCTTCTCAATTTATGGATATGTGACCATTTCAATTGGAATGCATTTGTTCATTTTGTTCGGATGTGAAGACTATATGTTGCAATTTCAACCCGTTTGATTCAGCTTCAATATTTGTCTGTCAATGTGCTAATGGATGTCAACCTCTTCAGGATGGCTCCTCCAACGCGCACGACTCCGAATCCTGATCTGCCACCACCACCTCCACCTCCGGAGGCATGGCAAGCTGTGATGGCCGCTGCCAATGCAAACACGCAGCTGATCATGCAAATTCTTCAAGAGCGCAATCAAGGGAACCAGGGCCAAGGCAACAATCAGAATCACTTTGGTACACTCAACCAGTTCCTTGCTAACCAGCCAAAGACCTTCAGCAATTGTGTTGAGGCAACAGACGCTGATGATTGGCTCGTGGACATATGCAAGCATTTTGAGTGCAGTAACGTCAAGCCTGAGGACTTTGTCAAGTTCGCTTCCTTCCAACTCAAAGACCAAGCTGCAGAATGGTTTCAGCAGTACAAAGATTCCAGAGGAGGCCGTGTGATTACCTGGGATGAATTCCGCCAAGACTTCAAAGCTCATCATATCCCTCAGAGCGTGGTCGAAAGCAAGCGTGAGGTATTCCGCAACCTGAAGCAAGGCTCTATGTCTGTTTACGAGTACAACAAGATGTTTTAGAAGCTCGCCCGTTTTGCTAAGCAGGACGTCCCTGACGAGAAGAGCATGATATACCAGTTCATGGGTGGTCTCAGAGAAGAAATCCAGCTAGCTCTTGTCCTCTTTGAGCCCAGGGGGTACGATGAGTTTTACAACATGGCAATGAAGCAAGAGACTACTCAACTGAAGTGCGGTGCTTCCAAGAAGCAAGTCAGAGATGCAACTCCTTCTTCCTCAACTCAAGTGGCTAAGCAGCAGAAGTATTGGCTTCCTCCTCCTCCGTTCCGTCAGCTTATCAGCAGAAGAGCAAAGGTGGCAGTGGATCTTCCCACCCACCCAACCCTGGCTTTCAGAACAAGACTTCGTCTCAAGCTCCAAGATCGAGTGCTCCGTATCACCGTCCTCTTTCAGAGGTCACGTGCAACAAGTGCCAACAGAAGGGTCACTATGCCAACAAATGCTTCAATCAGAGGCGTCTCCCACCTCCTCCTCCTATGAGATCAGCAAGTACAGCTGTGGTCAAGCATAACCCCAAGTACGCCAAGGTCAACATGGTGAATGCAGCTCAGGCAGAGGACTCGTCAGATGTCATCATGGGTAACCTTCCTGTTAATGATATTCCTGCAAGAGTTCTTTTTGACACTGGTGCATCGCATTATTTCATCTCGAGACCTTTTGCATCTAAGCATGATTTTGTTACTCAAGTGTTGCCGAAATCGTTGGCTATTGTCTCTCCGGCCCGTCAAATGACACCTCGAGTATGTGTTCCAGATGTTTCAATCACATTGGGCGACTATAAGTTCTTGTCTTCTCCAAATGTTCTTGGTGACTCGAATATTGATCTTATTCTTGGAATGGACTGGCTTTCTAAGCACAAGGCTCAACTTGATTGTGCAGCCAGGCAGATTCAATTGACTCATTCGTGTGAGGATGTTATTGTCTTTGCCGCTCGTGATGATACCATCCGTCTGTTTTCTCTCAATGAGAAGGGTGAACTGGATGCCATCTCTCAAATTCCAGTCATTTGTGAATATCAAGACGTCTGTCCAGAAGAGCTTCCAGGAATGCCTCCGCACCGGCTAGTCGAATTTGTCATCGATCTTGAGCCTGGCACGGAACCTGTTTGCAAACGTCCTTACAAGCTTGGACCTGAAGAGTTGAAGGAGCTGAAGAAGCAACTCGATATTCAAGAGCGAATGGGTCTCATCCGACCTAGTTCTTCTCCGTGGGGTTGTGGAGTTCTTTTTGTGAAGAAGAAGGATGGAACGGACTGACTTTGTGTCGACTACCGTCCATTGAACAAGAAGACTATAAAGAACAAGTACCCACTTCCCAACATCAACGAGCTGTTTGAACAACTCAAAGGTGCCCAAGTATTCTCCAAGCTTGATCTCCGTATGGGCTATCACCAGATTCGAATCTATGAGTAAGATATTCCCAAGACGGCGTTCAGAACAAGCTATGGTTCATATGAATACACTGTCATGTATTTTGGCCTCGTCAACGCTCCGCCGACTTTCTCTCGCATGATGAACTTCATCTTCAACGCCTACACAAATGACTTCGTCTTAGTCTACCTCGATGACATTTTGGTATTTTCCAAGAACAAGGAAGATCATGCCAAGCACTTGCGTTTGGTGCTCGATAAGCTCAGAGAACATCAGTTCTACGCCAAGGGCTCGATGAGGTTCTCTATCTTGGGCATATCATCTCTGCCAAGGGCATAGCGGTGAATCCTGAGAAGGTGTCTACAATTGTGAATTGAGAACCACCTCAGAACATGAAGCAACTCTGCAGCTTCCTTGGTCTCGCAAGCTACTGTCGAAGGTTCGTTGAGAACTTTTCAAAGATCGCGAAGCCTCTTTCAAACCTTCTCCAGAAGCACGTCAAGTACATTTGGTCTCCTGTGTGTGACATCGCTTTCAACACCTTGAAAGAGAAATTAGTCACTGCTCCAGTTCTGACTCCTCCTGATGAATCCAAACCGTTCGAGGTCTTCTGTGATGCCTCTCTTCAAGGTCTTGGTGCAGTGTTGATGCAAGAGAAGAAAGTTGTGGCTTATATCTCTCGCCAGTTGAATCCCAACGAGAAGAACTACCCCACTCATGACCTCGAGTTGGCGGCAGTTGTGCATGCTCTTTTGACTTGGAGACATCTCTTATTGGGAAGAAAAGTGCACATCTTCACTGACCACAAGAGTCTCAAGTACATCTTCACTCAGCCTAATCTCAACCTCAGGCAGACTCATTGGGTCGAAATGATTCAAGAGTATAATCCGAGCATCGAGTATACTCCAGGCAAGGCCAATGTGATTGCTGACGCTTTGAGCAGGAAGCACTACTAGGGAAAAGCCTATACACAGAATCTTACCAGCAGCGCGCTTTAAAATCCGGCGTTGCTGCTAAGTAACAGTAGCGCGGGCCATGGAAACTCGCTGCTGAAACAAGTTTATCAGTAGCGCGTGCACTCCAAGAAGCGCTACTGCTAAAATTCCCACGACGCCGCCGCGAGGCCAGTTATAGCAGTAGCGCGTTAAAATAAACAGTGCTACTGCTACATAACGTAGCAGCAGCGCATTCAGGCAATAATCGCTACTACTAAATTAACTACTGATAGGTAGTTTAGCAGCAGCGCATTTACCTATAGCGCGCTACTGCTATTCCATTCCATCTCCCCCCACTCCCTAGCCTCATCCACAGATCACACTCACACACACTCACGGTCTCCTCCTCACCCCCCGCGCCGTCGGTCCTCCCCCGTCGCCCCTCCCCCGATCTGCGCCGCTGTCGCCTCATCCTCCTCGCTGGACTCGGTACCGGCCTCCTCCTCCGTCCTCCCTCCACTCGCCGCTGGCCGCCCCCTCCTTGCTCCGCCTTCCTCCTTGATCCGTCCTCCCTCCACTCGCCGCTGGCCGGCCCCTCCTCGCTCCGCCTTCCTCCTCCGTCCTACTATCTTCTCCCTCCTCGAGTCGCCCCTCCTTGTCCCTCCTCCCTGATACATTTTGATTTAGTAGGCTTTCATATGTTAACATTTTGATTTAGTTGATATGATTCAGTTGATTTAGTAGGCTAGTTGATTTAGTTGATTTAGAACATTTTGATTTAGTTGATTTAGTATGCTAGTGGATTTAGTATGCTAGTTGATTTAGTTGATATGATTCAGTTGATTTAGTAGGCTAGTTGATTTAGTTGATTTAGAACATTTTGATTTAGTTTATTTAGTAGGCTACTTGATTTAGTTGATTTAGTAGGCTAGTTGATTTAGAACATTTTGATTTAGTTGATCTAGTATGCTAGTGGATTTAGTATGCTAGTGGATTTAGTATGCTAGTCGATTTAGTTGATTTAGTATGCTCAATTTAGTTTTTTTGTAATAAGTTATTTTTTGGCAAAATGTAGGTGCCAATTTAGTTAAATTTGCCACTTGTTTCCTGTGAAGTGAATCGTTAATCCTTTGCTCATATTGCTTTAGGAAAATGGCGCCACCACCAGCACCACTATGTCGACTGTGCAAGTCAAGGTGCGCCAGCAGCCTTGCAACTGGCAAGCTGTTCGGCTTCATGCGGCGGTAAGAAATTAGATGAAATGTAACAACTATTTTATTTTTAGTGTTGGCGTTACTGCATTGTGTCATTTTGCTTTTCTTACACAGATCGTCCCATGCAATCTGAGGTTGAAATTCAACAAGCTGACAGGAGACACTGTGACATTTGAGGCTCCTGGGGGGGTGTACACTATGGAGGTCGAGAAAGGACGCAATATGTCGCAGATTGGAGGAGATGGATGGGCCCGTTTCCTCGCTCGCATGCGTCTTACTGGTGGTGAGTTGATCAGATTCTCCTTCGGAGCAGAAAGACCCAAGCTGGTTGTCATTTATATCAACCTGGTGGAAGATGATGAAGATGACGAAGATGATGAAGATAATGAGGACCCACTCAATGAAGATGATGAGAACCCACTTCATGAAGCCATCATAGCTCAAAGAATGAGGCTGAGCGAGGAGGAGGTGTGCAACCTATGGGACATAATTCCGCCACGTGATGACTTTGTCGGGGTGCCATTCGTGACCCGCCTGGCAAGTACCATGGTCGATCGGCATGAAATGGTATGTTATACGTACTGCATGTAGTAATTTGATGATATATATATGCTTTGTTGTTATACTTACAAATGCAAATTATCCGATTATATGCTTAGTGAATCCGATGATATGCTTAGTGTAGAGTCCAATGATATGCTTTGTGGAATCTAGTCGATGATATACTTTAGTGTAGAGTCTGATCACATGCTTATTAGTGTAGAATCCAAGGAACTATTAATAGTGTAGATAATCCATATATATACTTATTAGTAGAATTCATAATTAACTAGTACAAATGCGTAGTACTGTGTCTTTGATAGTGTAGAAATCTAGACTTAATAGAAATATATTTGCAAGAGTATGTGTGAGGCTATTTTATTAATTGATATGTTTTTCTTATTCAGAGATTGCCAAAGAACCTATCTGTGAGTTGTGGTATCGAGCCTGATGAAGAAGGCTCAGTTGGACTACGCCTTACCGCAAGGGGCTCCGTCACCACATGTACTTACCGCATGGGCACAGATGGTCGCACACACTTGAACTCGGTTGGGTGGAAGAGATTCCTCGTTGGCAAGAATCTTCGTGCTGGACAGGCCATCCTAATTACTATCAGGAACACCCACCGCCCAGGCTTGAGGATGATGATCGTCGTTGATATCATCTAGAACTACATATGTGTGTGTGGATATATCATCTAGAACTACATATGATGATCATCGTCGATATCATGTAGAACTACATATGATGATCGTCGTCGATATCATCTAGAACTAAATATGATGATTGTCGTTGATGTCACCTTGTACTGCTTGAGGATGCATGTTGAGTATATATGAAATTTTTATCTAGTACTCCCTCGGTTCCAAATTACTCGTCGTGGTTTGAGTTCAAATTTCAACTAAAACCACGACGAGTAATTTCGAACCGAGGGAGTACTGCCTAGTACCTATAATGCTTTATGAAATTGATATCTAGTAGTACCTAGTATCTGGAAATTGCAGTTTATCGAAGCTGGAATGGGAAATGGTGAAAGATATAACAGTAGCATTGGACCGGGAAATTGCTACAACTAAATAATAGCAGCGCGTTCCTGAAAAGCGTTGCTGCTATAGTCAATAGTGGTAGCGCGGGTACAGGCAGCGCTACTACTAAGAGTTAGCTGTAGCGCCTTATTGGTAGCGCGGGCACCCGCGCTGTTGATAGGCCTAAAACCCGCGCTGCTGCTAGCCTTTTCCGTAGTAGTGAAGGCATGCTGCAACATTCTGATTCTCAAGCCTTACCAACTCGAGCTTTGTGAAGCTTTCCGCAAACTCAATCTGCAAGTCGTTCCTCAAGGTTTCCTCGCCAACCTTCAAGTCTCTCCTACCTTGGAAGATCAGATTCGTGAGGCTCAACTTCTTGATGCTATGGTGAAGAAGGTGAAGATTGGGATTGCCAAGAGTCAACCCAAGTACAAGTACTATCGCCTTGATGACAAGGATACTCTCTTCTTCGAGGATCGCATTGTTGTGCCTAAAGGTGACCTTCGTAAAGTCATTATGAATGAGGCTCACAATTCACTCCTCTCTATCCACCCTAGGAGTACGAAGATGTACCAGGACCTCAAGCAGGCTTATTGGTGGACTCGAATGAAGCGCGAGATTGCTCAGTTCGTGAATGAATGTGATGTCTGCAGAAGAGTGAAGGCAGAACACCAAAGACCAGCTGGTCTCCTCCAACCTCTTGCCATTCCAGAATGGAAGTTTGACCACATTGAGATGGACTTCGTGACTGGGTTTCCAAAGTCCAAGCGTGGCAATGATGCTATATTCGTTGTCATTGACAAACTCACTAAAGTGGCTCATTTCCTGCCTATCGAAGAGTCTATCACTGCAGCTCAATTGGCGAAGCTTTATACCTCTCGGATTGTCTCTCTACACAGCATTCCACAATTGATCTCTTCAGACCGTGGCAGCATCTTTACCTCCAAGTTTTGGGAATCTTTTCAGAAGACCATGGGCACCAACATCCGTTTTAGCACAGCTTTTCATCCTCAAACTAGCGGTCAAGTCGAGCATGTCAATTAGATTCTTGAAGATATGCTCAAGGCTTGCGTTATCTCCTTCGGTATGAAGTGGGAAGATTGTCTTCCATATGCCGAATTTTCCTACAGCAACAGTTTTCAAGCAAGTTCGGGCAAGGCCCCATTCGAAATTCTCTATGGCAGGAAGTGTCGTACTCCTCTTAACTGGTCAGAGACCGGTGAACGTCAACTTCTCGGAAATGACTTGATCGCAGAGGCAGAGGAAATGTGCAAAGTCATTCGTGATAACCTCAAAGCAGCGCAATCGCGCCAGAAGAGCTACTATGATAGTAAGCATCGTGATTTGGCTTTCGAGATCGGAGACCATGTTTACCTCCGCGTCTCTCCAATGAAAGGTACTCGTCGCTTCGGTATCAAAGGGAAGCTTGCCCCTAGATATGTGGGTCCTTTCAAGATTGTTAGCAAGAGAGGCGATCTTGCCTATCAACTCGAGCTTCCTTCAAACTTTGCAAATGTGCATGACGTGTGCCATGTCTCTCAGCTCCGCAAGTGCTTCAAGACCCCTAACCGCACCGTCAACTTCGAAGATATTGATCTCCAAGAAGACCTTTCTTATCGTGAGCACCCCGTGGCTATTCTTGAAGAAACTGAATGCAAGACTCGCAATAAGTCAATCAAATTCCTCAAAATCAAGTGGTCACACCATTCCGACCGTGAAGCCACCTGGGAACGCGAGGATCACCTCCGTTCTGAGTACCCAGCATTTTTCCAGTCCTAGATCTCAGGACGAGATCCTTTCATAGTGGTGGAGTGTTGTAACACCCCGGATGTAATTTACCTTATATGTATCCCAACTCTTTGCCGTTTCCGGCGCTAAGTTATTTTACTTCCTTGGGTTCGGGTTTTTGTCTTCGTGTGTTGTTTCCTTTGTCTTGCATCTCATATCATGTCATCATGTGCATTGCATTTGCATACGTGTTCGTCTCATGCATCCGAGCATTTTCCCCGTTGTCCGTTTTACATTTCGGCGCTCCTATCTCCTCCGATGCCCCTTTCTACCTCTTTTTGTGTGGGGGGTTAAACATTTCCGGATTGGACCGAGACTTGTCATGCAGCCTTGGTTTACTACCGGTAGACCGCCTGTCAAGTTTCATACCTTTTGGACTTCGTTTGATACTCCAACGGTTAATCGAGGGACCGAGAAGGCCTCATTTGTGTTGCAGCCCAACACCCTTCCAATTTGGCCCAAAACCCACCTAAACCCTCTCCATCATCTAGATCATTCGATCACGATCGCGTGGCCGCAAACCGTGCTCAATTTGGAGCCTCCTAGCTCCTCCTACCTATAAAAAGGCCACTCCCCCGAAATTTTCGGATCTTTCCTACCCCTAACCCTAGTCTCCTCCCTCCTCCAGCCGCCGGACGTGTCCGACCGGGCCGGACATGTCCGCCCCACTTCCCCCGGCGAACCAGAGCACGCCACTTGTTCCCTGGCCACCGCGCCGCCGTTAGGCCCGCCAGGCCCGCGGCCGGCCCGCACCTCGCCACTCCGGGCCGCACTCCTCCATCGCCCCGACGTGCCGTCCGCCGCCCGAGCGGGCCCCCGTGCCGCCGTACACCACCGGCGACCGCCGCTCCTCTTTGCGCCGGCGACCGCCGCTCCTCTCCACACCAGTGACCACCGCCCCACCGCGCCGCTCCACCGCGCTGGCGCCGCCCCCTCGCCGGCATCACAACGAGCACCGCCCCGGCCGGACTTCTCTACTCCGGCGAGCTCCCTCACCTCCGGCTGCCTCCCTCTTCACTCCGGCAAACAGTGAACCCGGAGAGCGCCTCGAAGTCCGCGGCCTACTACAGTGTTGCTATAGTAGATCTCAGATCTGAAATTTCGGTTGACTTCTTCCCCGAAAACCCTAATTATTTTGCAAAATTTGTCATGTCGTAACTCCGCATCCGTAGCTCTGATTGCGCGTGTAGCATATCAAAATATTCGCCTCAGAGAGTACATCATTTCATCACATTGCATCATTTTCATTCGAGCTCATCTTGATGCCCGAAATGCTGTTGGAAGAGGGCTATGTGATAAATTTTCCAGATCTGTTTCTGTCGGAGTAAGTGACCACGGGTAGCCTAGCCGGCTCCCCCTGGCCTTTCTGAAAAAATTACAAGCCGATCCGGCTCTCAAGAATCCAAGACATGGGTCCGCCTTCCCCTGGCCGGCTGTCTCCCAGGCCGGCTATTGGAAGGCGGCCCGACTTCAGCCCTCATGAAGAAAGCCGCGGGAGGGCCGGCTCCGAGGAGCCGGCTGCGAGAAGGCCGACTCCAAGGAGTCGGCTCGCATAAAACGGTCAAGACCGTACCCTCGAAGTCTGCATCCACATAACGGCGATGTGACGGGGCGTGGCTACAGTGAAGCCTGCCACCCCCGAATCCCGGAGCGCGCCTGGCATAGTGCGCCGTATGGGTGGCCATGACCCGTCCGGCGCAGCACTGTTGCCACGTTAACCCTGATGTCATCCACGACGGGCTACCAGTACGGCCCACGGGCGGTGGGCCCCTTCGGGCAGAGAGACAACCGAAGGCGGCCTGGCCTCCCCAGTCGGCCCAAGACGGAGCCGGATCTCTCCAGCCGGCTTGCCACCCCCTCGAAGGAGACGCCCCATTAAGGAGACAAGACGCGATGACGCTACAGTGGTCACCCGCCAGACGACAGCACCGTAGCCACGCTTACCTCGGTGAAGCCCTCGTCACCAAGATCGAGCAACAGTAACCAGCCACCGACAAGGCCCTGGACAGTGGGGCCTACCTGTCGACCAAGGAGCCGGTAGCCGGCGGGACCCACCAGCCGGCGGGCCCCAGCAGCCGGCGCAGAAGCCGGAGAGCAAAGACACAGACGGCTGGGCCCCACGCCCAGCCGGATTACCATTGTACCCCCGGGGGTAGGCCTATATAAACCCCCCGGGACACCCATGCCAAGGCGGGGGATCCCTGCTAGTTTTAGACACCACGTAGGGAGGAGAAGAGAGCAAGCAGAGCCCTTCTTCCTCCTCTCGCCAAACAGCTCAAGGAGCATCGTGTAGCTACTTGTTCATCTAGTGATCATGCAGAGACCCCGCAGAGCAGCAGTAGGGGTGTTATCTCCACGGAGAGCCCCGGAGCTGGGTAAGATTCGCCGGCGTGCATGTCTTCGCCTCATCCCGTTTCCAGGCACCGGCGATGTTTTACTGGCTCCCACAATGATAAGCCACCCGTTGGCATATGTCGCACCTACCACCCGACATTTGGCGCCCACCATGGGGCCAGGTGCACCGTCGTACGGAGACCTGTTCTGGACGGGAACCCTCTTCCTCCCCCGTGAGCGTAGCAGCCCGGCACGCCCGATGGCGCTTGCCACGATGTGCTACAAGGCGTCACCAACATCTGTGCGGCGAGAAGCCTCGCCAATCTCCTTGACAAGACCCTCATCTGCGACGAGTTTGCCTCCGACGCGGGCACCGACCACCTCGTCAACCTCCTCGGCTGGCTCCGTGTCTCCTGCGAGCCTGTTGTGGACTTGGAGTCAGTTGGCTCCACCGATCCGATGCCTGTCGACTCCGACATGGCCTCATTCGACACCTTCCCCACCAACGTCATGATCTACAACGACCCGCTTCCCCGAGCCGATGGCTGCGACGCTGTCACCACCGAGGTGATGGTCATCAGCCACGACGGCGCTGCTGATGAGAGCGCCCACGATGCCCCGCACGCGGTGGTCCACGACTTGTCCATCCCCCTCCCGGCCAACGACGGCGCTGCTACAAGCCGACGCCCGCGCGGAAAGCCCTCCCCCGTGCCGAGATCACGGCGCGACGTCCCGGACGCCGACTGCGGGTAGAGACCGCGCGCGGCGCGAGAAAGAGCCGGCTGCCAGCCGAAGCCAAACCCGGATCTCCATCGAGCGAGACGCAGAAGGCCACCATCGGGCCGTGGAGTGGCGGGGCAACCCGCCTCCGCCTCGGCCCCGTGGAGAGAGATATCCCACCCCTCCGCCTATGGCGCATCCGACTCTCAGCGGCCGACTAGGTCGCCGCGAAGGAGTCGGCGAAAACGACGCCCGCCATCGAATCGACCGCCTGGCGCGATCCCTGGCGCTGGAAGAAGAAGACGATGTCGGTCCGCCTTGCTTCGGCCCCCGCATCCGCGACGAGCCCTTCCCCAAAGGGTTCTCGCTCCCAAGAGACACGCCCAAGTACAACGGCTCCGTGAAGCCGGAAGATTGGTTGATCGACTACTCCACGGCGGTTAGCATAGCCAACAGCAACCGGCGCGTTGCCGTGAAATACGTGCCCTCATGCTGCAAGGCACGGCGCGGACCTGGCTCAACAGCCTCAAACCACACAGCATTTCACCGCCCAGCCCGCCCGCCCTGGTCGCAGTAGCCGTTTTGGCAATAGAAGAAGTCGCAGCTTCGTCATGGGCTCAATCCATCCTCAACTTCCTAATAAACCAAGATCTGCCGGCTGACGAAGTAGAGGCAAGACAAGTCCAATGCCGAGCCGGAGCATACACAATCGTCAACAGAGAGCTCGTCAAGCGCAATGTCACTGGAGTCATCCAGCGATGCGTCGAGCAAGAGAAGGGCATTGCAATCCTCAGAGACATCCACCAAGGAGAATGCGGCCACCATGCGGCCTCAAGATCACTCGTCGCCAAAGCCTTCCGCCATGGTTTCTTTTGGCCGACTGCTTTGGATGACGCCAAGGAGTTAGTTAAACATTGCAAATGGTGTCAACTCTTCAACTCCAAGCAACACATGCCGGCTTCATCACTCAAGACCATTCCCCTCACTTGGCCCTTCGCCGTTTGGGGACTGGACATGGTGGGCCCATTCAAGACGGCGCGCGGCGGCATGACACATCTGCTTGTCGCCGTGGACAAATTCACCAAATGGATTGAAGCAAAGCCGATCAAAAAGCTGAATGGGCCGACTGCCGTCACATTTATCGCAGATATAACAACTCGGTACGGCGTGCCACACAGCATCATCACCGACAATGGCACAAATTTTGCCAAGGGAGCCTTGGCACATTTCTGCGCGATGCAAGGCATCCGGTTGGATCTAGCATCCGTCGCCCACCCGCAGTCAAACGGCCAGGTCGAGCGAGCCAACGGCCTCATCCTTTCCGGCATCAAGCCCCGACTGATCGTACCACTGGAGCGTTCAGCCGGCTGTTGGCTCGATGAGCTGCCGGCTGTCCTCTGGAGTCCGCGTACTACACCAAACAAGTCAACCGGCTTCACCCCTTTCTTCCTCGTGTATGGTGCCGAGGCGGTCATCCCAACTGACATCGAGTTCGACTCGCCTCGAGTAACCATGTACACGGAAGCGGAGGCCAAGGAAGCACGAGAAGACGGTGTCGACCTGCTGGAAGAAAGCCGGCTGTTAGCCCTCAGCCGGTCCGCCATCTATCAGCAGGGCCTGCGCCGCTACCACAGCCGGAAGGTCAAGCCAAGATCCTTCCAAGAGGGCAATCTTGTGCTCCGGCTGATCCAGCGAACAGCCGGTCAGCACAAGCTCTCGGCCCCTTGAGAGGGCCCCTTCGTCATCAGCAGAGCCTTAGGCAACGACTCCTACTACCTGATCGACGCGCAGAAGCCGAAGGCACGAAAGAGAGACGACTCCGGCAAGGAGTCGGAATGACCATGGAACGCCAACCTCCTCCAAAGGTTTTACAGCTGAAATGCAGTATGTATCACGCTAACTTTTGTACTAAGTACGAGACAATAGGTCCCCCGAGGAGAGCTTGGGGACTGCCATCTTTTGTCTATAAATGAAAAGTATCATGCTTATGGCCTTGTCATTGCATTCACTTTTTTCCGTCCGGCACCAGGTTCGACTAGTCGGCCCGGGGACTGGCCACCTGGAGTTATATTAGAAGTCCTACCCGCAGTCAGACAAGTAGTGTGCCGGCTCCCAAGCCTTCTCTTGCCAAAAGTCGCAGTTCGAAGAACCGGCTGTCCGGCTCGCAAGAGTTAAGGGCAGGAACGGGTGCCCACACGAAAAACGGTTAGGGACTAACGGACTAATATAACAAAAGCCGGTTTTTCTCCCACCACTGACCGGCTACCAGAGTAGCCGGCCGGCCGGCTTCCATTCACCTCGCTGCAATCTAAGAAAGCTCGAGTACTTGCCTTCCCAGAAGGGGAAGGCGGCAAAGGAAACAACCTAAGGATAAAAAGCATACGTGAATGGAAACTAAACATGCACATGATAATATTTACATAAAAGACCTTCAAAAGGCCAGCATTCAACATAGTTCGGATACACCCCAGTGGGTGGAACTGCGGAAGCTTAATAAAATTGTTCAGAAGGCAACAAGCAGGAAAAAACAAGGACGGCAGATTAAGCCGGCAGAGCGACTGACGAGCCGGGCAGGTCGGTGGAGACAGCAGTGCCGGCTGGAGGAGTGGCCGGCTGGCGAACCTCGGCATGATCACCGCCTCCCGCAGAAGGCGCGCTTGTGCGCGCCTCGTTGCTGGAGGCACGGTCAGGCTGAGGCTGGCTGGCTGTTCCACCGGCCGGCTCGACGTCTTCGCTTTCCTCTCCTTCGTCGTCTTCGCCTTCGTCACTGGAGGCGATCTCTTCTGCCGAGTCTTCACCCGCCGCCGGGTCCAGCCCGAACCACTCCTCCGGCTGGGCAACGCCGTCATCATTAATCTCGGGAGCGAAGACGCTGATGTCAGCACACTCGGCGATTGTCAATGCGCGCTGAGCGATAGCCGGCCGCACCTCCGCTAGCTCTTCGTCGGCCTCCAGCCGCCAGGTGCGCAGCTGGTCCAGGTTCAGCCCCGGATACTAAGCTCGGACGAACTCCAGCGCCCGCCCAGCTCCAAGCCGGGCCGCCGACGCCTTCCAGGCCTCGAAGCGGCCAACCGCAACCTCCAGCCAGTCGGCAGTCCGACTCGGGGTGCGGGGAATCGTCTCGCTTGGCCAGAGGGCGGCAACACCTGCGCTCCGGCGCGCTGGAGGCGGCGGAGCATACGATGAGCCGGCTGCAGCCGCGCTTGGACCGCCAAGAGTTGCTCTTCGAGCGACCGACTCGCGTCCGGCGTGACTTCAGCCCCCGCCCGCCGGCGCGCTTCGCGATGGGCCTCGATGGTTTGGGCGGCGAAGACGGAGTAGCCAGGAAAGTAGTCTGCATAGAGAAAAAAAAGCAGCTCAAGTCAGAACACAAGTCAGGCGGCAAGGGGCAGGCAAGGAGCGAGGAAGGAGGCTTACCGTCGATCAAATCCTCAATACGGCCGAAGCCTTCATTCAGCGCTTGCCTGGTCTCAGCCCAGCCCGCCGCTTCAGTCTCGAACTCGGCCTTTAGGGAGGCTTCGTTATCCTGCGCCTTCTTCAGAGCCGCCTTGTGGCTCTCCTCCTGGTCAGCTAGCTTCTTGGCCAGGCGGTCACGCTCCAGGACCAAGGCGTCATACTCGGTTTCCTTGGCACGAAGGGAGGCCTGCGCCTCGCTGAGCTGCCCCCTTAAGTCGGCATTGGCTTCTGCGAGCATGAAAGACAAAAGAAAAACCAGTAAGGTGAAGTTGTCGGGAAAGATCCGACCCGACTGCTTAGCAGTCGGCCCGAATCTCGGGGACTACACCCAGTGGGTGCGCTGACGCGCCCCCATAGGAGATGAGCGAAACCAAGTACGTACTCCGGCTGCTGATCAGGTCTTCGGTTCTCCGACCCAGCTCCTGAGCCTGGGAGTTGAAGGCGGTAGCGCGGAGGTTATGATACTCCTGGAAGATTAGACAGGAGGCGAGAATAAGGTAGTCGTCAAGGAAGATCCGACCCGACTGCTCAGCAGTCGGCCCAAATCTCGGGGACTACACCCAGTGGGTGCGCTGACGCGCCCCCACGGAAGAAGTCAAGAGAACAAAGCAACCAAAGATAGAAGACTCACCCGAATGACTGCCCGCGTCGCAAGGAACTCCTGAGTGTATTGCTGCAGCGAGGCGGCTTGGGCCTGAAGCCCATTCCGAACCTCTTGGGCCGCCACATTCAGCTCGCCCGTCCCGCCGCCGGGAGTCCACTTGGACGTGCCGGTGCGGGCCGCCTCCAAGGCCTCCGCCGTCTGGCTGGCACCCGTAGCTCGATGCGGCTTCGGCGCAGCGGTGCCTCCCCCTGCGCGCTGGCGCATTGCCGCCTGCACCTCGAGGTCGGCTCCTGCTTCCGGCTCACCCCCAGCCGGCTGCTCTGGCGCTGCAGCCGACTGGCCGCCTTGGCCCGCTCCGGCTGGCGCTGCCGGTGGCGCCCTCTCCACGAAGATCACGGAGTCCTCCCTCCGCTCCATCACCGGCGCTTCTTGGTCGACCTCCTCCAGCGGAGGCATAGGAATGTTGGGGGCCATGGCGCGGAGGGGAATGGCTAGCAGCGGAGGCTGGTTGTGCGAGGCCTCCGCCTCCGTCTCCGCAGCTGCCGCCACCGCCCGGGCCTTGGCTGCTGCATCGGCCTGCTCCTTCGTCGCCTGGGCGGCCCTTTGCTCCGCCGCCTCCCGCTCCTCCAGCACCTCTCGTGCGTTCCGCTCTGTGGCCTCCCTGAGGTCAGCGCGGGGATCCACGCGGCGGGAACCTGAAGACCCTCCAGTCAGCCCGACTACAGAGCCGTCCGGACCCCGCTCAAGGGAAAGCGGCGCCCTGTCCGGCGAGCAAAGAAAGGTTTAGAAGAGTTTTCAATCAAAAAGAAGAACAACAAAAAATATGTATCCAAGCATTCGACGACTTACGCTGAGATCGCCTGCGGCTGCTTCACCGCCTTGCGGAAGCGGGCCACCTTCGCGGCCGCCTCATCTCGCTTGGTCGCCGTTGTGGAAGCCTTGGACTTCTTCGGCCGGCTGCCGAAGAGGATCGACACGGCCCGGCGCTTCTGGGCGCCGCCGCCAGCAGCCGGCGCGGCGGACGAGCTCGCGCCTTGATGATCAGGCGCCGGCTGGCGGCGCGGGGCGACTTCGACCTCTGCATCATCCGGCCAGTCCTCGAAGCCGGCCGTGAGCCCCACGCCTCCGACCTCGTCACTTTCCCCCACGATGGCGTCTTCCATGGCGGCCGCTCCCAAGTCCGGGTCGTCGGCGTCGTCCACCGCGCGGTCAGGGACGAGCTGGCGCTCTACCCCTGCGGCCCCGGTCGTCGGCGGAAGGAGAGGGTTCTGCTAGGGGCAAACCGACTAATCAGAGGCCGGCTATCATGAGGCCGGCTACCAAAAAAACTTACGACGGGCGGAGGGTTGGCGTGAGAGTACGGCCCCTTGCCGTACCGCCAATCCTCGGTGAGCTTGCAGTTGGAGATATAGTTCACCATGTAGGAGACCTCCGCATGAGGCATCTCCCTGGTGCTCAGCCGGCTTGGGTCGAAGCGGCCGCTCATCTGACAAACCATGTGAGGCCGGCTTTGGAGGGGAAGAACCCGGCGCTCCACGAAGGCGGCCACCAAGTCGGCTCCAGTCAGGCCCTCCGACTGGATCATCACCCGAAGCCGGGAGACGGCTGCGTTCCCGGCCTGAGACAACGACCTGGCCTGGTAGCTCCACGAAGGTCGCCTCCCAGCCGGCAGGTTGACGTAGTCGCCTTGCTGCGCGACATTCTTCATGTAAAAGTATGACTTCTGCCAGAGCTTCACCGACTGGATCAGCGGGATGGGCGGGAACGGGTTGTTCTCGCCCGACCGCCTCATGGCAATATAGGCTCCGCAGGGGGCAGGCACGCCCACGACGACGGTGCCGAGTTTGCTCTGGAAGAATTCCGCCCAGAGCTCGAGCATGGGAAGGACCCCAAGGAAGCCTTCGCACAGCGTGACGAAGGCCAACAGCAGCATCACCGCGTTGGGCGTGAGGTGATGCAGCTGGAGGTTGTAGAATTCGAGGAAGGCTCGGAGGAACCCGCTCGCCGGAAGGCCGAAGCCGCGCAGGCAGTGCGAGCGGAAGATCACCCGCTCGCCCTCCTCGAGGACCGGCGAAATCTCCTTCTCCGGCGCTAGACGAACCCGAACGAAGTTCTCGCCGGGCAGGCGTCGCGTCTGGCGGAGGAACTCGACGTGGTCCTCATGGACGTTGGAGCCATCCCACGAGCTTGATAGCGCCATGGGGAAGCGCAGCGAGAAGCAAGACGATGCGGCGGCGGAACGAAGCAACAGCGGAACGGCGCGGCAAAGAGCTGCTGCGGGGAAGAGAAGAAGAAGGAGGGCGAGAAGGGGCGGAGTGAGGGAGAGCGCACGAGCCTCTGCCGCTCCCCCTCCTCCTCCTACTTATAGACCGCGTGGCGGAGCCGAGGAGGCGCGGCGTGGGGGAACGTGGGGATCAACTGCGCCCACTCCCCCACGTCCCGCGATTATTGTGCCTTGATGGCGGAATAAAACCGCCGCGGGAAGGTGAGCGGTCCATGTGGGCCGCGGAAGATCCGTGCTCGGACCGAGGCCTGCGAGTGGCGGGCCCGGGCCTGCGGCAGCGTCCCGTCGCGCGCGTGCGTTGGCAGGATTTCCTCGCCACGTGGCCCGCGTTCCCGCCTACGAGAAACGGAGCTTTTCCGAAGACGGCGCGCACAAGCAAAGCCGGCTCCTCAGGATAGGAAGCTGACCAAGCTTCTCGTCCATTTATCAGCCTCGAAGCTCGCTCAGCTTCGGGGACTACTGTTGGAGTAAGTGACCACGGGTATCCTAGCCGGCTCCCCCTGGCCTTTCTGAAAAAATTACGAGCCGATCCGGCTCTCAAGAATCCAAGACATGGGGCCGCCTTCCCCTGGCCAGCTGTCTCCCAGGCCGGCTATTGGAAGGCGGCCCGACTTCAGCCCTCATGAAGAAAGCCGCGGGAGGGCCGGCTCCGAGGAGCCGGCTGCGAGAAGGCCGACTCCAAGGAGCTGGCTCCCATAAAGCGGCCAAGACCGTACCCTCGAAGTATGCATCCACATAACGGCGATGTGACGGGACGTGGCTACAGTGAAGCCTGCCACCCCCGAATCCCGGAGCGCGCCTGGCACAGTGCGCCGTACGGGTGGCCATGACCCGTCCGGCGCAGCACTGTTGCCACGTTAACCCTGATGTCATCCACGACGGGCTACCAATACGGCCCACGGGCGGTGGGCCCCTTCGGGCAGAGAGACACCCGAAGGCAGCCTGGCCTCCCCAGTCGGCCCAAGACGGAGCCGGCTCTCTCCAGCCGGCTTGCCACCCCCTCGAAGGAGACGCCCCATTAAGGAGACAAGACGCGGTGAGGCTACAGTGGTCACCCGCCGGACGGCAGCACCGTAGCCACGGTTACCTCGGCGAAGCCCTCGTTACCAAGATCGAGCAACAGTAACAAGCCACCGACAAGTCCCTGGAAAGTGGGGCCTGCCTGTCGACCAAGGAGCCGGTAGCCGGCAGGACCCACCAGCCGGCGGGCCCCAGCAGCCGGCGCAGAAGCCGGAGAGCGAAGACACATACGGCTGGGCCCCATGCCCAGCCGGATTACCATTGTACCCCCCGGGGGTAGGCCTATATAAACCCCCCGGGACACCCATGCCAAGGCGGGGGATCCCTGCTAGTTTTAGACACCACGTAGGGAGGAGAAGAGAGCAAGCAGAGCCCTTCTTCCTCCTCTCGCCAAACAGCTCAAGGAGCATCGTGTAGCTACTTGTTCATCTAGTGATCATGCGGAGACCACGCAGAGCAGTAGTAGGGGTGTTATCTCCATGGAGAGCCCCAAAGCTGGGTAAGATTCGCCAGCGTGCATGTCTTCGCCTCATCCCGTTTCCAGGCACCGGCGATGTTTTACTGGCTCCCACAATGATAAGCCACCCGTTGGCATATGTCACACCTACCACCCGACAGTTTCATCAAATAGATATTTGTCATTTTTGCCATGATTAATGTGGGCATGATATGCTCCTGAGCTCTACATGAGTTTTGTTATATGCCATGCCATCTTTACAGAGGTGCGTACCATGTATTTTTGTGATATGTGTGGTGACTAGCACAAGCTTGCAAAGTAGCGTAATCGGTAATGCTGATTTAAGGGACTTAGAATTTCACTAAGTGCTTGTTCTGATTTTATCGGTATGCCATATGTTCACGTTGTTTCCTAGTGATTCGTGCCTCTTTTGAGGATGATCAGTAAGGATGATTTGTTAACATTGTGGTGCTCTATCCATCGATGTCTTTGTTTGTATTTATGGAGCACCCTTGCTTGATTCAGTTGAGCTCTACTTTTGCTATAAAATGTTCCTGGCAGATTGCTAACATGTTTAGCGATTTTGCCGAGCTTGTTGTTGTTGATCCGTGCATGCTATGTTGTTGTTCTTGCCATGTCTAGCTTCTAGGACATGTATTCTTGATGGGTGTATGCTTAGCTTGTCATGCCATGCTTTGTAGTGAGTGCATCGAGCTCGTGAACATGCCTACTCGTTAACTGTTTTGCATGCTCCAGTTTGTCACTAAGTCTGAGATCTGTTTATGTTTTTGCCATGTTCACATGCTTGCAATTGTATTTTCTGATCCCTTTTGGCTCAAGGTCACTAAGGGACTTTTGTTAAGTGCTTTGAGTAGCTTCATGTAATGCCTTGCTTTCCCATGTTAAGTTCCTGTAGCATGTAGTTTTCATACTCTAAAGAGTGCTACCTGATGTTAAATTCCAGACATATGTTAATTTCACTAAGTCTGAAACCTGTTATCATTTGCATTTTTGCCATGCTTGTTTGAACCTGTTAATGGATGAATTGTCTGTAGCTCAATGTTCATCTTTTGTCAAGAATCATGAATGGATCCCTGCCATGTATTTTGTTGTCATGTTTGAGTGCTGTAGCATAATTATCTTGATGCATTTAGATGGCTACTTGCTGTTTATCGCAGACCGGTACCATATTTGTTTTGCTTGCCATTTCCAAACCGTGCATCCGATTCCGATGATCTTTATATCGATTTCAACCGAAATCACCTCACCTTTCCAGTGGCACTCTTGGATTTCCAAGTTGAGGCCAGGTTCAATCATTCCTTGTCAAATCTTGCATTTGCATCACATATCGCATCCCGCATAGCATACCATGTTTGCATCATGTTGTTTGAGCATTGCACGTGGTTGATTGTGTTCCTTTTGCTTGTTTGTATTGTTTGGGTAGAGCCGGGAGACGAGTTCGCTAACGAGGAGCCCGTTGAGTTCGCTTACGAGGATCAAGTCAAGTCTGACAACTTTGCAGGCAAGATGATCATACCCTCGAAATCACTTCTATCTTTGCTTGCTAGATGCTCGCTCTTTTGCTATGCCTATGCTACGATGCCTACCACTTGCTTATCATGACTCCCAAATTGCCATGTCAAATCTCTAACCCACCATGTCCTAGCAAACCGTTGATTGGCTATGTTACCACTTTGCTCAGCCCCTCTTATAGTGTTGCTAGTTGCAGGTGATGTTTGGAGATCGTTCCTTGTTGGAACATTGTTTATTATTGGGATATCACTATATTATCTTGTTATCTTAATGCACCTATATACTTGGTAAAGGGTGAAAGGCTCGGCCTTTTTCCTAGTGTTTTGTTCCACTCTTGCCGCCCTAGTTTCCGTCATATCGGTGTTATGTTCCCGGATTTAGCGTTCCTTACGCGGTTGGGTTATAATGGGAACCCCTTGACAGTTCGCCTTAAATAAAACTCCTCCAGCAATGCCCAACCTTGGTTTTTCCATTTGCCACCTATCCTCTTTTTCCCTTGGGTTTCCGGAGCC
>NC_041380.1:249477077-249541506 GCF_002162155.2 Triticum dicoccoides | reverse complement strand
CTCCTCTGAGTGTTGGTCCAAACTAGAGCCCCTTGCAGCGCCAGCTCGGGGCAACTCGAAGGCTGGTTTTAGTTGTACAGATTGCTTATCCGAGTGTGCCCTGAGAACGAGATATGTGCAGCTCCTATCGGGATTTGTCGGCACATTCGGGCGGTGTTGCTGGACTTGTTTTACCATTGTCGAAGATGTCTTGTAGAACCGGGATGCCGAGTCTGATCGGAACGTCTCGGGAGAAGGAATATCCTTCGTTGACCATGAGTGCTTGTGATGGGCTAAGTTGGGACTCCCCTGCAGGGATTTGAACTTTTGAAATCTGTGCCCGCGGTTATGGGCAGATGGGAATTTGTTAATGTCCGGTTGTAGATAACATGAACTTAACTTTATTAAAATGAATCAACCGCGTGTGTAATCCGTGATGGTCTCTTCTTGGCGGAGTCCGGGAAGTGAACACGGTGTTGGAGTAATGCTTGACGTAGGTTGTTATAGGATCACTTCTTGATCATAGTTCTTCGTTCGTGCTTTATCTTCTCTTCTCGCTCTCTTTTGCGAACAGGTTAGCCACCATATATGCTAGTCGCTTGCCGCAGCTCCACATATTACCTTGCCTTACCTATAAGCTTAAATAGTCTTGATCCTGAGAGTGTGAGATTGCTGAGTCCCCGTGACTCACAGTTTACTTCCAAAACCAGATGCAGGGACCGATGATACCGTTCCAGATGACGCGCTTGAGCTCAAGTGGGAGTTCGATGAAGACTCTCGTCGTTACTATGTGTCTTTCCCAGATGATCAGTAGTGGTGCCCAGTTGGGGCGATCGGGGACCGTGTCGCATGTGGGGGTTGATCTTTTATTTTGGTACCGTAGTCGGACCATGAGTGTATTGGATCATTGTAATGTTATTCATGTATTTGTGTGACGTGGCGAGTGTAAGCCAACTATGTACCTTTACCCTTTTTATCTATTTACATGGGTTGTTGTGAAGATTACCTTACTTGTTCTGAAGATTACCTTACTTGCGACATTGCTTTCAATGCGGTTATGCCTCTAAGTCGTGCTTCGACACGTAGGAGATATAGCCGCATCGAGGGCGTTACATAACCAACACAAGCACGTGCGCATCATGATGGATGATGTGTACATCTACCACGCACACACAATTTTCCCTTTGTCTTTGTTTTGTGTAGGTACTCACGTATACTCGTCAGCCTCTCAATCCCAAGAGTTGACGAAACGAGCTCTTGAGAGCAAAGATGACTTGGGATCCCGTGAACTATCGTTCCCACCGCTCTCTTCGCGCAACTACTATGCGCACCTCTCTCACTTGGCTCTCACACGGCTATGGGCTATATACCGCCTATCGCTTCATGCTCATTTTACCATGTTCACTTTTCATGCTATGCTTGCTTCTATGCCTTTGCCATGCAATTGTGACCCTTGCTTGCATCTACCCATGATTCACCATTATGCTACTCCTATGTGTATTTTGCATGCTTGGTGGAGATCCTTGTTGCTATTGCCATGTTTATCATGTGCTTCATGTTGTTGATGCTATTTTGCTCATATCCTCCTTTCATGTTTGTGCTATGTCATGTGAATTATTCATGCACACTACTTGCACCCATGACATGCTTGTTATGATTCCTTGTAGTATGTTGCATCTTCGCACTACTAGCTCACACCACTTGATTGCTATGATTGCTTGCTTTGTCGCATCACCCATGTTCCATTATTAGTTGATTTCTTGGGTTGATGACGTATATGTTGATGCCTCTCACATGATATATTTTGTTCATTGTCGCTTGCCTCCAATTGTTGCATCTATGCTTATTGATCGTGCAGACTTGGACATCTTACTTGTGATGCATGCTTGTTTGATTGAGCTTATTGTATTTGGTTGTTCTTGCATCATATGCCTCCATACTATGAAATGCTCCCATATCCTTTCTTATGATGATCATGATGCATACACTTGTTGGGTATCTTACCACACAAATGATAGGTTTTGCATTTCCGCTAACCTCATTTGTTTTTCTGAGTGTTTGTCATGTTCTTTCATTTTGAAGGATTGACAAGGCGATACCTTCACGAGACAACTTGGTCATGTAAAGGCGTGCATGGTGCGCGACACCAACATTTTTGACATTCTCATGAAGGTGAACTCCTTCCCTTTGAGCCATCCTCAAATATGCATATTGGATGGGTCACTCTTTCAGTGTTGTTTCCTTCTTGTTATCTACATGGTACATCTCGCGAACAGAGGAGTGACATTGAAGATTGGCTCTATGGACATTCAAGTTGAGGAGCGCTCGGTCTTATTGGATGCACCTTCGAACCTCCACTCACGCCACAACATCGAGCATTGGTATACCAACACCTCCATATTTGTTGATTGTGCTCACCCATGTCATTCTCGATGGACATATCATACACATGACAAATTTGCATCTTATGCATGGATTGACTCATATTATGATTGCCTTGTTGCATCTTGTATTTCCATGTCATCCATGATATATGAGCTTGTGCATTTCCTTAGCAAATTTGTTGTGATCTTTCTTGATGGCATATTCATACATCATGATCTTATTTCCTACCATCAATTGCGTGATCACATCACATTGAGCATCCATTACCATATTCATGCTATTGATAAACCGTCTCACTATGACATCATTTTGCATCGTGGTTGCATGGATCATTTTCTTGCTTTTACTCCCATGAATGTTGTGCGTACATTTCCATATCTTTTGGATTAGCTTCATGCACCTTGTCATGATCAATATTGTCGCACGGACACATGTTTACTTGATGGACACTATGTGTGCTCTAACCATTGTATTTCCAAGTGTACTTCGTGTTTGCTCATTTTGCATGTACCACATACCGGAGACACCTTAGAGTACTTGGATTGCGCCATGCCTTCAACTCCGTCCAACTACAAGTTCGTCCACGACAACCGTTTCCATGGTGATGAGGATCATGATCCGAGGTCGGATCTTTCCAAAGGGGGGGAGACGATGCGGAGCATCCCACACTCATCCCCATGTACACTCCGACTACTCTCCAAGCCCCAAGAGGACATACGACGAGACCTCGAACATACGCCATCGGACACAAGGTGAACTCGCTCCTCTCCGAATCGTCACTTTCCACATGTGAGACACGGCTACTACCTCCAACATGTGTGCTATGCCTGATCGGGTACTTAGAGGAAAGCCACGGAGCCACCGCATCCAACGGACGAGCTAGCAAGGACGCCAAGTACAAGGACCAAGAGAAGTCTTCGGCCACCGGACGACCGGGCAACACCGGACATCCGATGCCTGGGCACTCATCTAGCAAGAAGGGCCAGCCAACGGAAGCTACAGCGGCCGGACGTCCGACAAGTACCAGACGTCCGACACACCCCAGCGATCGGACGTCCGATCGTCTCCAAAAATCCGGCGCCACCTCAACCGAGCCAAAACGCCGGACGTCTGACAAGTACCGGACGACCGGACCCTCGCGAGCCACCGGACGTTCGGTACCTTTCGGACGACCGGCCCCTAGCTGTGTCCAGTGTTGCGGGCCGAAGCCCATGTACCCCTCACTTACCCCTTCGTGTCCCTAGACTATATATACTCCTCCACCACCTCCTAGCTGGGGTTAGCATTGGTTTAGCTCATATTTAGAGATAGAGCATTGCTCATCCACATCGGATCTACTCCACGAGAGAGATCGCGGCCTTTACGGAGAAGATCCCTTTTGATTCAAGACCTCCGTACGGAGAAGAACATCAAGACCTCCTCAGAAGACCGGTTACCTTTGTATCGTCCATTGTTGACTTTGGATGTTGTATCTCCTATCGTGTTTTGAGGATCTAGCACTTGTGTAATCATTCTTGTTGGTTTGAGTGTTCTCTCGTGTTCCCCTTGTGTTTTTTCCCTCGTTTTGCTCCTCGTGTTCTTCATGTTCATCGCGGGATCCGCTCCTTTCGTGAAAGATCGGCCAATTAGGGTTCCTACCCTACATCAGCACACTCCACCAAACAGAAGCAAAACCAGTACATGCTCTAGTGGCAGCTCATGCTCGCTCAAGTTCAAAAAAGTCATGGTGACTAAAAACTTGTTCTACTTCAAGCTCCCAAGCTAGATAAATAGTAGGATTAAATCTACCCTCAAATGACGGTAAAAAGATAACCTGACCATGTGCTTGTGTGTGTTGTCCCAACTCTCGCGATGGTGAAGATGTGTCCGTCGTCCAAGAACTTCTATCTCTGAAACCTGTCATGATTAGTAGAAACAAGAAACAAAATTCAAGAATAATGTTCATATGAACTACTAGGATGTGGTTGTAAAGTGCTCACAGTAAAGCAAATATCAATATCTTACAAGTTCTTACCATGCGGCAGGTGGTGTCACGCAACCAGGGGTGTCAAATAACTCTGAAGATTGTGTAAAGCGATTGCTAGGGGAACGTACGTATGCATGGTGTAGAAATATGTGGAGCAAAGTTGGCTATATATGGTAGCAAAAGATTAGCAATAATCAATTCAGAGATGCAATGTTGAATAAACGCTCAACGACAGTACTGTGCTGGTCATAGGCTAGACCAGACTAGAGACGCGAGCCTAGAACACTAATGAGGTCACGGCATAGCACAACTAGCATCAATGAAGGATACTAAGTAGCTCTAGAGAGCAAGATATAAGTGAAGATCACAACGGCAGTAAAGATAATGATGAAAAACAACTGCCAAGTAGGATATACAACAACTTTCTCTCAAACTTTTCTCTGGAAAAGTTTGTACCAATTTTCTGATAATTTTTATCAAGAATCACACTGACTCAGGCTTTCAAATGCAAAAAGAATCACTCAGTTCCGAGTTGATATGAGGAGTCAAAAAATTCTAAAACCAGTGTGAAAAACTGGAAGATGCTGTGTTGCGAACTTCGGAGGGAAAAAGACCTATTTAGAAGCCGATTTTGAGGTGCCAAATATTGAAATTGTCTGCAACTATTTAGATGCAGCTCGTCGCTAGTTTTCATTTGAGTACTCTCGGAGACAAAACAGTCTTTGTATGAGGAAGTTATGGTTGTTTTACTGAACAGTGCAGGAAACATATTCCAATCCGAAATCAACTACGAGATTGAGTCTAGATAGATCTGAATTTTTTTTCTTCTCATTTTTTGCTCACACTTTTTTTTCTTTCTCTCCCTTTTTTTCTCTGACTTTTTTTAACTTTTTTTCTCTGCTTTTTTTTCTCACCCCCCCCTTTCCAAGACAAACTAGATAAGATAAGATGCAGATTGGATCTAGCGAAGATGTGAACGACCTCAACTATGATTGTGACAATGAACGATTGGTAGCACATGGTGAAAATTGATGGATGGATGGTGGACAGCGAAAGGGATAACGATGCAGCAACGGCGTGACTAATGTGAACATAACTCGAAACTCTAAACGAACTAGACACTAAGACCAGCAACTCGACACAATGATGCAACCGATAATTCAACTATGCAAGGAATGAAAAGAAAATTGCAAAGGCTCATACTGGCTTGGACAAAGGATGAATAAATCTAACTTTGTTGTGGCTTTTTCTTGGACAATAGGTAAGAAAATAAATCTAATTTAGGAAAAACTGGAAATTCTCACCGAGCAACCTGAAAACTGATACCACTTGATAGAGGCAACGGTGTCCTGATCTTTCGATGAGATGATAACTATTGATTACTTTATTGATCAAGGTGGGGTTCTGTGACGCCTTTGTCTGGTCGTTGAACACAAATGAAGTACGCGAAGTTGCAGCTATGGCGAACTTTTAACTAAACAAATACCAAGGAAAAAGCTACTAGATGGATTTACTTATATAGGAGCAAGGTTTGGCAGCCAAGGAGGTGGGAGGACGTCCCAAGGCAGCCTAAAACTAACCCTAGGTCGTAAAAGGCTCATGGGCCCAAGTGGAGGTGATGCAACACCTTTGGGTTTGTAGTTTGACTCAGATTTTGCTGCAACATCAGATTGTTACATCCATAAATAAACGCTCTGGACGAATTTGAAGCTAAATCCAATTGTGTTGGAAAGAGCACAAAATCTACTTTGAAACACAAAAAGAATCACCCAATTCGGAGTGCGTATGAAAAAGTTGTTGGAGTTTTGAGTCAGGTATGTCTGCACAGTCCGAATCTAAATCCAAAACATGAGAGACTTGGACTCTATCTTCTCTTGGCCCAAAAGTGATGTGAGAGGACTTTTTGAACAGCACCTAAACTTCTCTTTTTCCCTTATCTTCATATGTGTATTGTACAAATACCCCATACACCTGCAATTAGACATGGCACGGAAGTTTGTTAAGTATTTTTGTCCTGGATGGCATAAATAAATTATTGCATAATTTGCATTAGAAATAACCTCACAAATACACATGTATGCAATATTTTTGGTCGTATCCAAGGTAGTCATGTCCTCATCAATTCGCCTCTGCGATCAAATCGTAGAAACTTTATTTTCTTGTTATGATGATTCTCCACTTCACTTTGAAATTTTTTAAACTTTCCAAATGTTTCAGACTTGTGTTTCATCAAGTAGATGTACACATACCTACTTAAATCATCTGTGAAGGTTAGAAAATAATGATACCTGCCGCATGCCTCAACACCCATCGGACCGCATACATCGGTATGTATTATTTCCAGTAAGTCATTAGCTCGCTCCATTGTTCTGGAGAATGGAGCTTTAGTCATCTTACCCATTAGGCATGGTTCACAAGTATCAAATGATTCATAATCAAGTGATTCCAAAAGTCCATCCGCATGAAGTTTCTTCATGCACTTTACACCAGTATGACCTAAACGGCAGTGACACAAGTAAGTTGCACTAACATTATCAACTTTACATCTTTTTGCATCAATATTATGGATATGTGTATCACTACGATCGAGATTCAATAAGAATAGACCAGTTATGAGAGGTGCATGACCATATAAGATATTACTCACGTAAATAGAATAACCATTATTCCCTAATTTAAATGAATAACCGTCTCGCAATAAACAAGATCTAGATATAATGTTCATGCTCAACGCTGGCACCAAATAACAATTATTGAGGTCTAAAACTAATTCTGGAGGTAGATGTAGAGGTAGCGTGCCAACGACGACCACATCAACCTTGGAACCATTCCCGACACGCATCGTCACCTCGTCCTTAGCCAATCTTCATTTATTCTATAGCTCCTGTTTTGAGTTACAAATAAGAGCAACTGAACCGGTATCAAATACCAAGGCGCTACTATGAGCATTAGTAAGGAACACATCAATAACATGTATATCAAATATACCTTTGTTCACTTTGTTCACTTTGCCATCCTTCTTATCTGCCAAGAATTTGGGGAAGTTCTGCTTCCTGTGGCCATTTCCTTTGCAGTAGAAGCACTCAGTTTTAGGCTTGCGTCCAGCTTTGGGCTTCTTCACGGGAGCGGCAACTTTCTTGCCATTCTTCTTGAAGTTCCCTTTCTTTGGCTTGCCCTTTTACTTGAAACTAGTGGTCTCGTTAACCATCAACACTTGATGCTCCTTCTTGATTTCTACCTCTGCGGACTTAAGCATTGCGAAGAGCTCGGGAATTGTTTTTGTCATCCCTTGCATATTATAGTTCATCCTGAAGTCTTTGTAGCATGGTGGCAGTGGCTGAAGAACTCTTTCAATAACACTCTCAACCGGAAAATCAATTCCCAGCCAAGTCAAGTGGTTGTGATACCCGGACATTTTGAGTATGTGTCCACTGATAGAACTGTTCTCCTTCATCTTGCAGCTATAGAACTTGTTGGAGATTTCATATCTCTCAACCCGTGCATTAGCTTGAAATATCAACTTCAAAACGTCTTTGAAGTCCCGATTCTAGGCCACAAAGCATGGCACACTGAACTATTGATGAGGACATCAATACCATTGTTACACCCGCAGCCCCTGCTGCTATACATATTGGACCAATTACTAGAGCTCACGCACGCCAATTGAATTATTAGGTACTTTCATTTCTTGGTAATGATTCTAATGTTCATGAGAATATGATGTTGCCTAAATTGGATACATTTGTTTTGCTTACAAATGAAGGGCTTGGCATGGATAAGAGGGATGAACACTAGAGCAAGACCAAGCATGGAGATGATGGCGTGTGCAAGGGGATCAAGAACATTGTCACAAGTGATGATTTCAGGACTTTGAAGCCACCATAAGGAGTGCATGAAGCCTTGGATGAAATATACAAGATGCCACTTCATAAATTTCGTCCAGAGGCTATTATAGGTGTTGCGTCACCTTATTATCGGGCCAGGCCCATGTATTTTCGAAATACTTAAGTATAGGTTATTTTTAGAGTCCGTATGTGTGGGGAAACAAGATTTAGGGTTGGTTTCGGACCCCTCCGCCAAGGGCCACGAAATTCCCCCCTCTCTCCTCCATATATATAGCCCTTAGGGCATCGTTTAGACTTTGGGTTTTGTTTAGATTAAAAGTTCGCCATAGAAGCAACTTCGCGTACTTCGTTTGTGTTCAATGACCAGACTAAGACATCACAGAACCCAACCTTGATCAATAAAGCTTTCCTCTTATATTTGCAATATCCAGATTGCAATCTTAGTTTCTTACTTGTTCTTTGTTTGCTCACAGGAAACAGACCCTCGTGGTCAGGTTGATCGTGCTTTGGCGTGGTCAATAACCCTCGAAAGTTGGTTTAGCAATTGCTAAGGCGCGATGTCTCGCACGTTCGTAGTCGAATTGTCAAGGTCGACTCCCACCGAAAACGATAGCCACCATCTCATCGAAATATCGGGACACCTTCGCCTCTATCAAGTGGTATCAGATTTCCAGGTTGCTCGGTGAGATTTTCCAGATTTTCATAGTTTAGATCGAGTCTGTTCATCATACCTATAGTCCACGAAAAAGCCAGAAAATTTTTTAGGGTTAGTTCATCATATCCGAACCAATCTGAGCATTTGCATAATCTTTTTAGGGTTTTGCATTGTTGAATTTGTGGTTGCATCATCGTGTCTAGTTTCTGGTCTTAGTGTCTAGTCCTTTAGAGTTTCGAGTTCTGTTCACAAGTTATCACGCCGCCACTGCATCATCATCATCACCGCTGCCATATACCACCACCATTGTCACCATTGCCATATACCACCATCGTCACCACCACTGCCATATATCACCATCGTCATCACTGCTGCTATATACCAGATATCCACCGCCATCACGATAATCCGAGTCCACCTCCATCACAGATTCGTCACTAGTCCATGTTCCACTGCCCTACATATATCCGCCACTAGCCCGAGTTTCCACCAGATTCATCTCCGCCACCAGTCCGAGTCTAGTATTTATTGCTTTGTTTTCGGTTTCCAGATCACGCGATACTTCGAGTCATGACCAAGTCAGACTCCCTAACTTTTGTGCTACCCGTAGTAGAAAAATAGTTCCAAACTCAAAAAAACTAAGTCTGGAAAATTCTGGCTAGGCAGTTTTGAGACTATTTGTAGACTTTTTCGAAAAAAAATTATTGCGGAGCAAAAAAAGAGGAAAAAAGTGAAAAAAAGAAAAAATTCAGAGCGTGCTCCTCCCTTGTTTACGTGCAGCGTCGTGATTTTGTTAGTGTTCTAGGATCGCTCTCTAGCACGGTCTAGCCTAGGACCAGCATAGTACCGTCGTTGAGCATTTATTCAACTTTCCATCTCTTAATTGATTATTGCTGACCCTTTTTGCTACCATATTATAAGCCTTCCCAGCTCCACATACATCTATGTCATGCGTTTGACTCTCCCTGGTAATCGCTCTATCCAACCTTTGAGAGTTTTGACTACGACGGTTGCCAATCACCGCCTGCTGCTGGGTAAGAACTGGTAAGAATTTGAGATTTGCTTGACGGATTTGTGACGCCCATCACCACCTCTTGTTAGTAGTCTGTAAGATCATATTCTTGTGTGTTTCTATTGCTGCTAACCTTGGCAGGATCACAAGCCGACGAGACTGACTGGGAGAACATGACGAATAAGGAGTTGCATGATAAGTGTCAGCAAATGATGAGTGGATGGGTGCAAGATGTGCTAAACAGATTTGAAGAGGCCATGGAGAAGATAGATGGCATGGAGAAGACGTTTGAATCAAAGCTTGATAACAAGTTTAATGAATTGCTCACGCATCTTCCACCACCACCACCACCACCAGCTGCACCTAACGCACCTCTACAACAACAACAACAACAACAACAACAACAACAACAACAACAACAACAACAACAACAACAACAACAACAACAACAACAACAACAACAACAACAACAACAACAACAACAACAACAACAACAACAACGACGACGACGACGACGACGACGACAACGACGACGACGACGACGACGGTGACGACCTCCACGTCGTGAATCCTCCGCCGAGCGAGCCGTCTCCCTCTTGCACCTGGCCAAACTATTGGTGCTGTTGTTGATACTTCTGTGGCTCCTGCTGCTGATGCGGAGGAGGAGGATTTTGCAGGAGATTACGAGGATGAGGTTGATCAAAATCAGAACTATGTGCAACCACCAGCACAACAACCACCAGGGCATCCACATGCAAAAATTATGCCAAGTAGCACTCCGCATCAAAAATTCTGTTTTTATCATTTACCTACTAGAGGCCGAGCAGGAATTAAGCTTGGGGATGCTTGATACATCTCCAACGTATCTATAATTTTTGATTGCTCCATGCTATATTATCTACTGTTTTGGACATTATTGGGCTTTATTATCCACTTTTATATTATTTTTGGGACTAACCTATTAACCAGAGGCCCAGCCCAGAATTGTTGTTTTTTGCCTGTTTTAGGGTTTCGAAGAAAAAAAATATCAAACGGAGTCCAAACGGAATGAAACCTTCGAGAACGTGATTTTCTCAACGAACAAGACCCGGGAGACTTGGACCCTATGTCAAGAAAGGAAACAGGAGGCCACGAGGTAGGGGGCGCGCCTGCCTACCCTAGGCGCGCCCACCACCCTCGTGGGCCCCCTGTTGTTCCACCGACGTACTCCTTCCTCCTATATATACCTACGTACCCCCAAACGATCAGATACGGAGCCAAAACCCTAGTTCCACTGCCGTAACTTTCTGTATCCACGAGATCCCATCTTGGGGCCTGTTCCGAAGCTCCGCCGGAGGGGGCATCGATCACGGAGGGCTTCTACATCAACACCATAGCCTCTCCGATGAAGTGTGAGTAGTTTACTTCAGACCTACGGGTCCATAGTTAGTAGCTAGATGGCTTCTTCTCTCTTTTTGGATCTATTTACAATGTTCTCCCCCTCTCTTGTGGAGAACTATTCGATGTAATCTTCTCTTTGCGGTGTGTTTGTGGAGATCGATGAATTGTGGGTTTATGATCAAGTCTATCTATGAATAATATTTGAATCTTCTCTAAATTCTTTTATGTATGATTGGTTATCTTTGCAAGTCTCCTCGAATTATCAGTTTGCTTTGGCCTACTAGATTGATCTTTCTTGCAATGGAAGAAGTGCTTAGCTTTGGGTTCAATCTTGCGGTGTCCTTTCCCAGTGACAGTAGGGGCAGCAAGGCACGTATTGTATTGTTGCCATCGAGGATAACAAGATGGGGTTTCCTTCATATTGCATGAGTCTATTCCTCTACATCATATCATCTTGCTTAAGGCGTTACTCCGTTTTTAACTTAATACTCTAGATGCATGTTGGATAGAGGTCGATGAGTGGAGTAATAGTAGTAGATGCAGGCAGTGAAGGAAATATGCCCTAGAGGCAATAATAAAGTTATTATTTATTTCCTTATATCATGATAAATGTTTATTATTCATGCTAGAATTGTATTAATCGGAAACATAATACATGTGTGAATACATAGACAAACAAAGTGTCACTAGTATGCCTCTACTTGACTAGCTCGTTGATCAAAGATGGTTATGTTTCCTAACCATAGACATGAGTTGTCATTTGATTAACGGGATCACATCATTAGGAGAATGATGTGATTGACTTGACCCATTCTGTTAGCTTAGCACTTGATTGTTTAGTTTGTTGCTATTGCTTTCTTCATGACTTATACATGTTCATATGACTATGAGATTATGCAACTCCTGTTTACCGGAGGAACACTTTATGTGCTACCAAACGTCACAACATAACTGGGTGATTATAAAGGTGCTCTACAGGTGTCTCCCAAGGTACTTGTTGGGTTGGCGTATTTCGAGATTAGGATTTGTCACTCCGATTGTCGGAGAGGTATCTCTGGGCCCTCTCGGTAATGCACATCACATGAGCCTTGCAAGCATTGCAACTAATGAGTTAGTTGCGAGGTGATGTATTGCAGAACGAGTAAATAGACTTGCTGGTAACGAGATTGAACTAGGTATTGAGATGCCGACGATCGAATCTCGGGCAAGTAACATACCGATGACAAAGGGAACAACGTATGTTGTTATGCGGTCTGACCGATAAAGATCTTCATAGAATATGTGGGATCCAATATGAGCATCCAGGTTCCACTATTGGTTATTGACCGAAGACATGTCTTGGTCATGTCTACATAGTTCTCGAACCCATAGGGTCCGCACGCTTAAAGTTTCGGTGACGATTGTATTATGAGTTTATGTGATTTGATGTACCGAAGGTAGTTCGGAGTCCCGGATTAGATCGGGGACATGACGAGGAGTCTCGAAATGGTCGAGACGTAAAGATCGATATATTGGACGACTATATTCGGACATCGGAAAGGTTCCGAGTGATTCGGGTATTTTCGGGGGTACCGGGGAGTTACGGGAATACGAGGAAGAAGTAATGGGCCTCTTTGGCCAAGTGGTGGAAAAGAGGAGGCAGGGCGCGCGGCCCCCCTAGCCCAAACCGAATTGGACTAGGGGGCTGGGCCCCCTTTCCTCTTTTTCCTCCTTCTCCTTCCTTCTCCTTCTCCTGCTTCCTTTCCTCCTCCTAGTAGGAGTAGGAAAGGGGAGTCCTACTCCAACCAGGAGGAGGACTCCTCCTCCTGGCGCGCCCATAGAGGGCCGGACGGCCTCCCCCCTTGCTCCTTTATATACAGGGGCAGGGGGCACCTCTAGACACACAAGTTGATCAGTTGATCTCTCCCAGCCATATGCGGTGCACCCCTCCACCATATTCCACCTCGGTCATATCATAGCGGTGCTTAGGTGAAGCCCTGCGTCGGTAGCAACATCATCACCGTCATCATGCCGTCGTGCTGATGGAACTATCCCGTGAAGCTCTTCTGGATCAGAGTTCGCGGGACGTCATCGAGCTGAACGTGTGCTGAACTCAGAGGTGCCGTGCGTTCGGTACTTGGGTCGGTCGGATCGTGAAGACGTACGACTACATCAACCGTGTTGTGCTAACGCTTCCTCTTTCGGTCTATGAGGGTACGTGGACAACACTCTCCCCTCTCGTTGCTATGCATCACCATGATCTTGCGTGTGCGTAGGAAATTTTTTGAAATTACTACGTTCCCCAACCGTGGCATCCGAGCCCAGGTTTTATGCGTTGATGTAATATGCACGAGTAGAACACAAGTGAGTTGTGAGCGATATAAGTCATACTGCTTACCAGCATGTCACACTTTGGTTCGGCGGTATTGTTGGATGAAGCGGCCCGGACCGACATTACGCGTACGCTTACGCGAGACTGGTTTTACCGCCGTGCTATGCACACAGGTGACCAGCGGGTGTCAGTTTCTCCAACTTTAGTTGAACCGAGTGTGGCTACGCCCGGTCCTTGAGAAGGTTAAAACAGCACCAACTTGACAAACTATCGTTGTGGTTTTGATGCGTAGGTAAGAATGGTTCTTGCTAAGCCCGTAGCAGCCACGTAAAACTTGCAACAACAAAGTAGAGGACGTCTAACTTGTTTTTGCAGGGCATGTTGTGATGTGATATGGTCAAGACATGATGCTAAATTTTATTGTATGAGATGATCATGTTTTGTAACCGAGTTATCGGCAACTGGCAGGAGCCATATGGTTGTCGCTTTATTGTATGCAATGCAATTGCACTGTAATGCTTTACTTTATCACTAAGCGGTAGCGATAGTCGTGGAAGCATAAGATTGGCGAGACAATAACGATGCTACGATGGTGATCAAGGTGTTGCGCCGGTGACGATGGTGATCATGACGGTGCTTCGGAGATGGAGATCACAAGCACAAGATGATGATGGCCATATCATATCACTTATATTGATTGCATGTGATGTTTATATTTTATGCATCTTATCTTGCTTTGATTGATGGTAGCATTATAAGATGATCTCTCACTAAATTTCAAGATAAAAGTGTTCTCCCTGAGTATGCACCATTGCCAAAGTTCGTCGTGCCCAGACACCACGTGATGATCGGGTGTGATAAGCTCTACGTCCATCTACAACAGGTGCAAGCCAGTTTTGCACACACAGAATACTCAGGTTAAACTTGACGAGCCTAGCATATGCAGATATGGCCTCAGAACACTGAGACCGAAAGGTCGAGCATGAATCATATAGTAGATATGATCAACATAGTGATGTTCACCATTGAAAACTACTCCATTTCACGTAATGATCGGTTATAGTTTAGTTGATTTGGATCACGTGATCACTTAGAAGATTAGAGGGATGTCTTTCTAAGTGGGAGTTCTTAAGTAATATGATTAATTGAACTTAAATTTATCATGAACTTAGTCCTGGTAGTATTAGCATATCCATGTTGTAGATCAATAGCTCACGTTTAGCTCCCCTGTTTTATTTTTGATATGTTCCTTGAGAAAACTAAGTTGAAAGATGTTAGTAGCAATGATGCAGATTGGATCCGTGATCTGAGGTTTATCCTCATTGCTGCACAGAAGAATTATATCCTTAATGCACCGCTAGGTGACAGACCTATTGCAGGAGCAGATGCAGACGTTATGAACGTTTGGCTAGCTCAATATGATGACTACTTGATAGTTTATTGCACCATGCTTAAACGGCTTAGAATCGGGACTTCAAAGACGTTTTGAACGTCATGGACCATATGAGATGTTACAGGAGTTAAAGTTAATATTTCAAGCAAATACCCGAGTTGAGAGATATGAAGTCTCCAACAAGTTCTATAGCAAAAAGATGGAGGAGAATAGCTCAAGCAATGAGCATGTGCTCAGATTGTCTGGGTACTACAATCGCTTGAATCAAGTGGGGGTTAATCTTCCAGATAAGATAGTGATTGACAGAATTCTCTAGTCACCATCACCAAGTTAGTAGAACTTCGTGATGAACTATGATATGCAAGGGATAACGGAAACGATTCCCAAGCTCTTTGTAATGCCGAAATCAACGAAGGTAGAAATCAAGAAAAATATCAAGTGTTGATGGTAGACAAGACCACTAGTTTCAAGAAAAGGGCAAAGGGAAGAAGGGGAACTTCAAGAAGAACGGCAAGCAAGTTGCTGCTCAAGTGAAGAAGCCCAAGTCTAGTCCTAAGCCTGAGACTAAGTGCTTCTACTGCAAAGGGACTGGTCACTGGAAGCGGAACTGCCCCAAGTATTTGGCGGATAAGAAGGATGGCAAAGTGAACAAATGTATATTTGATATACAGTTTATTGATGTGTATTTTACTAGTGTTCGTAACAACCCCTCGGTATTTGATACTGGTTTAGTTGCTAAGAGTAGTAACTCAAAACGGGAGTTGCAGAATGAACAAAACTAGTTAAGGGTGAAGTGACGATGTGTGTTGGAAATAGTTCCAAGATTGATATGATCATCATCGCACACTCCCTCTACTTTTGGGATTAGTGTTGAACCTAAATAAGTGTTATTTGGTGTTTGCGTTGAGCATGAATATGATTTGATCATGTTTATTGTAGTATGGTTATTCATTTAAGTAAGAGAATAAATTGTTGTTCTTTTACATGAATAAAACCTTATATGGTTACACACCCAATGAAAATGGTTCATTGGATCTCGATCGTAGTGATACACATATTCATAATATTGAAACCAAAAGATGCAAAGTTAATAGTGATAGTGCAACTTATTTGTGGCACTGCCATTTAGGTCATATTGGTATAAAGCGCATGAAGAAACTCCATGCTGATGGACTTTTGGAATCACTTGATTATGAATCAGTTGATGCTTGCGAACCATGCCTCATGGGCAAGATGACTAAGACTCCGTTCTCCGGAATAATGCAGCAAGCAACAGATTTGATGGAAATCATGCATACTGATGTATGTGGTCCGATGAATATTGAAGCTTGAGGCAGGTATCATTATTTTATGATCTTCATAGATGATTTGAGCAGATATGAGTATATCTACTTGATGAAACACAAGTCTGAAACATTTGAAAAGTTCAAAGAATTTCAGAGTGAAGTGGAGAATCATCGTAACAAAATAAAAGTTTCTACGATATGATCGCAGAAGTAAAATATTTGAGTTACGAGTTTGGCCTTCAGTTAAAACAATGTGAAATAGTTTCACTACTCACGCCACCTGGAACACCACAGTGTAATGGTGTGTCCGAACATCGTAACCGTGCTTTATTAGATATGGTGCGATCTATGACGTCTCTTACTGATTTATCGCTATCGTTTTGGGGTTATGCATTAGAGACAGCTACATTCACATTAAATAGGGCACCATCTAAATCCGTTGAGACGACACCGTATGAACTATGGTTTGGCAAGAAAACAAAGTTGTCATTTCTTAAAGTTTGAGGTTGCAATGCTTATGTGAAAAAGTTTCAACCTGATAAGCTCAAACCCAAATCGGAGAAGTGCATCTTCATAGGATACCCAAAAGAAAATGTTGGGTACACCTTCTATCACAGATCCAAAGGCAAGATATTCGTTGCTGAGAATGGATCCTTTCTAGAGAAGGAGTTTCTCTCGAAAGAAGTGAGTTGGAGGAAAGTAGAACTTGATGAGGTAACTGTACCTGCTCCCTTATTGGAAAGTAGTTCATCACAGAAATATGTTCTCGTGACTACTACACCAATTAGTGAGGAAGCTAATGATGATGATCATGTAACTTCAGATCAAGTTGCTACCAAACCTCGTAGGTAAACCAGAGTGAGATCTGCACCAGAGTGGTACGGTAATCCTGTTCTGGAGGTCATGTTACTTGACCATGACAAGCCTACGAACTATGAGGAAGCGATGATGAGCCCGAATTCTGCGAAATGGCTTGAGGCCATGAAATCTGAGATGAGATCCATGTATGAGAACAAAGTATGGACTTTGATTGACTTGCCCATTGATCGGCGAGCCATTGATATTAAATGGATCTTCAAGAGGAAGACGGACGCTGATAGTAGTGTCACTATCTACAAAGCTAGAATTGTCGAAAAAAAGGTTTTTGACAAGTTCAAGGTGTTGACTACGATGAGAGTTTCTCACTCGTATCTATGCTTAAGTCTGTCCGAATCATGTTAGCAATTGCCGCATTTTATGAAATCTGGCAAGTGGATAAACAAAAATGCATTCCTTAATGGATTTATTAAAGAAGAGTTGTATATGATGCAACCAGAAGGTTTTGTCAATCCTAAAGGTACTAACAAAATATGCAAGCTCCAGCGATCCATCTATGGACTAGTGCAAGCATCTCGGAGTTGGAATATATGCTTTGATAAGTTGATCAAAGCATATAGTTTTATATAGACTTGCGGTGAAGCCTGTGTTTACAAGAAAGTGAGTGGGAGCATTACAGCATTTCTGATAAGTATATGTGAATGACATATTGTTGATCGGAGATAATATAGAATTATTCTGCAAAGCATAAAGGAATGTTTGAAAGGAGTTTTTCAAAGAAAGACCTCGGTGAAGCTGCTTACATATTGAGCATCAAGATCTATATAGATAGATCAAGACGCTTGATAAGTTTTTCGATGAGTACATGCCTTGACAAGATTTTGAAGTAGTTCAAAATGGAACAGTCAAAAAGGAGTTCTTGCTTGTGTTACAAGGTGTGAAGTTGAGTAAGACTCAAAACCCGACCACGGCAGAAGATAGAGAGAGAATGAAAGTCATTCCCTATGCCTCAGCCATAGGTTCTATAAAGTATGCCATGCTATATACCAGACCTATTGTATACCCTTCCCTGAGTTTGGCAAGGGACTACAATAGTGATCTAGGAGTAGATCACTAGACATTGGTAAAAATTATCCTTAGTGGAATAAGGATATGTTTCTCGATTATGGAGGTGACAAAAGGTTCGTCGTAAAGGGTTACGTCGATGCAAGTTTTGACACTGATCCGGATGACTCTAAGTCTCAATCTGGATACATATTGAAAGTGGGAGCAATTAGCTAGAGTAGCTCCGTGCAGAGCATTGTTGACATAGAAATTTGCAAAATACGTACGGATCTGAATGTGGTAGACCCGTTGACTAAACTTCTCTCACAAGCAAAACATGATCACACCTTAGTACTCTTTGGGTGTTAATCACATAGCGATGTGAACTAGATTATTGACTCTAGTAAACCCTTTGGGTGTTGGTCACATGTCGATGTGAACTATGGGTGTTAATCACATGGCGATGTGAACTAGATTATTGACTCTAGTGCAAGTGGGAGACTGAAGGAAATATGCCCTAGAGGCAATAATAAAGTTATTATTTATTTCCTTATATCATGATAAATGTTTATTATTCATGCTAGAATTGTATTAACCGGAAACATAATACATGTGTGAATACATAGACAAACGAAGTGTCACTAGTATGCCTCTACTTGACTAGCTCGTTGATCAAAGATGGTTATGTTTCCTAACCATAGACATGAGTTGTCATTTGATTAACGGGATCACATCATTAGGAGAATGATGTGATTGACTTGACCCATTCTGTTAGCTTAGCACTTGATCGTTTAGTTTGTTGCTATTGCTTTCTTCATGACTTATACATGTTCCTATGACTATGAGATTATGCAACTCCTGTTTACCGGAGGAACACTTTATGTGCTACCAAACGTCACAACGTAACTGGGTGATTATAAAGGTGCTCTACAGGTGTCTCCCAAGGTACTTGTTGGGTTGGCGTATTTCGAGATTAGGATTTGTCACTCCGATTGTCGGAGAGGTATCTCTGGGCCCTCTCGGTAATGCACATCACCTGAGCCTTGCAAGCATTGCAACTAATGAGTTAGTTGTGAGGTGATGTATTACAGGACGAGTAAAGAGACTTGCCGGTAACGAGATTGAACTAGGTATTGAGATGCCGACGATCGAATCTCGGGCAAGTAACATACCGAAGACAAAGGGAACAACGTATGTTGTTATGCGGTCTGACCGATAAAGATCTTCGTAGAATATGTGGGAGCCAATATGAGCATCTAGGTTCCACTATTGGTTATTGACCGGAGACATGTCTCGGTCATGTCTACATAGTTCTCGAACCCGTAGGGTCCGCACGCTTAAAGTTCCGGTGACGATTGTATTATGAGTTTATGTGATTTGATGTACCGAAGGTAGTTCAAAGTCCCGATTGGAAAGGGGACATGATGGGGAGTCTCGAAATGGTCGAGACGTAAAGATCGATATATTGGACGACTATATTCGGACATCGGAAAGGTTTCGAGTGATTCGGGTATTTTCGGGGGTACCGGGGAGTTACAGGAATACGAGGAAGAAGTAATGGGCCTCATGGGCCAAGTGGTGGAAGAGAGGAGGCAGGGCGCGCGGCCCCCCTAGCCCAAACCGAATTGGACTAGGGGGCCGGCCCCCCTTTCCTCTTTTCCCTCCTTCTCCTTCCTTCTCCTTCTCCTCCTTCCTTTCCTCCTCCTAGTAGGAATCAGAAAGGGGAGTCCTACTCCTACTAGGAGGAGGACTCCTCCTCCTGGCGTGCCCATAGAGGGCCGACCGGCCTCCCCCCTTGCTCCTTTATATACAGGGGCAGGGGGGCACCTCTAGACACACAAGTTGATCAGTTGATCTCTCCCAGCCGTGTGCGGTGCCCCCTCCACCATATTCCACCTCGGTCATATCATAGCGGTGCTTACACGAAGCCCTGCGTCGGTAGCAACATCATCACCGTCACCATGCCGTCGTGCTGCCGGAACTCTCCCGTGAAGCTCTGCTGGATCGGAGTTCGCGGGACGTCATCGAGCTGAACGTGTGCTGAACTCGGAGGTGCCGTGCGTTCGGTACTTAGATCGGTCGGATCGTGAAGACGTACGACTACATCAACCGCGTTGTGCTAACGCTTCCGCTTTCGGTCTACGAGGGTACGTGGACAACACTCTCCCCTCTCGTTGCTATGCATCACCATGATCTTGTGTATGTGTAGGAATATTTTTGAAATTACTACGTTCCCCAACAGGCAGGAGTCGGTCTACTTGCCTCGGACGTGATGCCTATATACATGATCATACCTAGATATTCTCATAACTATGCTCAATTCTGTCAGTTGCTCAACAGTAATTTGTTCACCCACCATAGAATACTTATGCTCTCGAGAGAAGCCACTAGTGAAACCTATGGCCCCCGGGTCTATCTGTATCATATTGATCTCCTACTACTTAGTTATTTCCTTTGCTATTTACTTTGCCTTTATTTTACTTTGCATCTTTATCATAAAAATACCAAAAATAGTATCTTATCATATCTATTAGAGCTCACTCTTGTAAGTGGCCTTATAGGGATTGACAACCCCTATTTGTGTTGGTTGCGAGGATTTATTTGTTTTGTGCAGGTGCGAGGGACTCGCGCGTAGCCTCCTACTGGATTGATACCTTGGTTCTCAAAAACTGAGGGAAATACTTACGCTACTTTTCTACATCATCCCTTCCTCTTCGGGGAAAACCAACGCAGTTCTCAAGAGGTAGCAAGAAGGATTTCTGGCGCCGTTGCCGGGGAGGTCTACGCAAAAGTCAACATACCAAGTACCCATCACATACCCTTATCTCCTGCATTACATTATTTGCCATTTGCCTCTCGTTTTCCTCTGCCCCCACTTCACCCTTGCCGTTTTATTCGCCCTCTCTCTCTATCCTCCCTCTCTTTCTCTATTTGCCTCTTTTTACCTGCTTGTTTTTTGTTTGCTTGTGTGTTAGTTTGCTTGCTTGTCACGATGGCTCAAGATAATACTAAATTGTGTGACTTCACCAATACCAACAACACTGATTTTATTAGCACTCCGATTGCTCCTCTTACCGATGCTGAATCTTGTGAAATTAATACTGCTTTGCTGAATCTTGTCATGAAAGATCCATTTTCCGGCCTTCCTAGTGAAGATGCCGCTACCCATCTAAATAGCTTAGTTAATTCGTGTGATATGCAGAAGAAGAATGATGAAGATCTAAAATTTATTGATGTGTCCCCTATTAAATCTTTGTTTTGCAATATGAATCTTAATAATGATGGGACTGAATATGATCCACCTTTACCTAGAAGGCGTTCCAAGAATTCAGAATTTTTTGATCTTGATGCTAATTTTGATAAAAGTGGGATTGAAGAAATTAAAACCCTAGATGTTGCTAAACCCACTATTATGGATTTCAAGGAATTTAACTATGAAAATTGCTCTTTGATTGATTGTATTTTCTTGCTGCAATCCGTGCTAAATTCTCCTCATGCTTATAGTCAAAATAAAGCGTTTACTAAACATATCGTTGATGCCTTGATGCAATCTTATGGAGAAAAACTTGAATTGGAAGTTTCTATCCCTAGAAAACTTTATGATGAGTGGGAACCAACTATTAAAATTAAAATTAAAGATCATGAATTCTATGCTTTATGTGATTTGGGTGCTAGTGTTTCCACGATTCCAAAGACTTTGTGTGATTTGTTAGGTTTCCGTGATTTTGATGATTGCTCTCTAAACTTGCACCTTGCGGATTCCACTATTAAGAAACCTATGGGAAGAATTAATGATGTTCTTATTGTTGCAAATAGGAATTATGTGCCAATAAATTTTATTGTTCTTGACATAGATTGCAATCCTTCATGTCCTATTATTCTTGGTAGACCTGTCCTTAGAACGATTGGTGCAATTATTGATATGAAGAAGGAAATATTAGATTCCAATTTACATTAAGGAAAGGCATGGAACACTTTCCTAGAAAGAAAATTAAATTACCTTATGAATCTATTATGAGAGCCACTTATGGATTGCTTACCAAAGATGGCAATACCTAGATCTATTCTTGCTTGTTATGCCTAGCTAGGGGCGTTAAACGATAGCGCTTGTTGGGAGGCAACCCAATTTTATTTTTATTCCTTACTTTTTGCTCCTGTTTAGTAATAAATAATTTATCTAGCCTCTGTTTTGGTTGTGTTTTTTGTGTTTAATTAGTGTTTGTGCCAAGTAGAACCGTTGGAAAGACTTGGGGAAAGTCTTGTTGAACTTGCTGTAAAAAACAGAAACTTTAGCGCTCACGAGAACTGCTGCCATTTTTATTTAGAAAGTGCTATTTAGTTAATTATTTTTTCAGATGATTAATAGATGAATTCCTCACGTCCAGAAATTTATTTTTGAATTTTTGCGGTTCCAGATCTTGCGCTAGCTACAGATTACTACAGACTGTTCTGTTTTTGACAGATTCTGTTTTTCGTGTGTTGTTTGCTTATTTTGATGAATCTATGGCTAGTAAAATAATTTATAAACCATAGAGAAGTTGAAATACAGTAGGTATAACACCAATATATATAAATAATGAGTTCATTACAGTACCTGAAGTGGTCTTTTATTTTCTTTCGCTAACGGAGCTCACGAGATTTTCTACTTTAAGTTTTGTGTTGTGAAGTTTTCAAGTTTTGGGTAAAGATTTGATGGATTATGGAACAAGGAGTGGCAAGAGCCTAAGCTTGGGGATGCCCATGGCACACCCAAGATAATCTAAGGACACCTAAAAGCCAAAGCTTGGGGATGCCCCGGAAGGCATCCCCTCTTTCGTCTACTTCTATCGGTAACTTTACTTGGAGCTATATTTTTATTCGCCACATAATATGTGTTTTGCTTGGAACGTCTAGTATTATTTGAGTCTTTGCTTTTTAGTTTACCACAATCATCCTTTCTGTACACACCTTTTGAGAGAGCCATACATGATTTAGAATTTGTTACAATACTCTATGTGCTTCGCTTATATCTTTTGAGTTATATAATTTTGCTCTAGTACTTCACTTATATCTTTTAGAGCACAGTGGTGGATTTGTTTTATAGAAACTATTGATCTCTCATGCTTCACTTAGATTATTTTGATAGTCTTAATAGCATGGTAATTTGCTTTAAATCCTAATATGCTAGGTATTCAAGAATAAAAATTCTCTTATGAGTGTGTTGAATACTATGATAAGTTTGATACTTGATAATTGTTTTGAGATATGAAGATGGTGATATTAAAGTCATGCTAGTTGAGTAGTTGTGAATTTGAGAAATACTTGTGTTGAAGCTTGTGATTCCCGTAGCATGCATGTATGGTGAACCGTTATGTGATGAAGTCGGAGCATGATTTATTTTTTTGATTGCCTTCCTTATGAGTGGCGGTCGGGGACGAGCGATGGTCTTTTCCTACCAATCTATCCCCCTAGGAGCATGCGTGTAATACTTTGCTTTGATAACTTGTAGATTTTTTCAATAAGTATATGAGTTCTTTATGACTAATGTTGAGTCCATGGATTATACACACTCTCACCCTTTCACCTTTGCTAGCCTCTCTAATACCGCGCACCTTTCGCCTGTATCATACACCCACCATATACCTTCCTCAAAACAGCCACCATACCTACCTATTATGGCATTTCCATAGCCATTCCGAGATATATTGCCATGCAACTTTCCACCATTCCATTTATTATGACACACTCCATCATTGTCATATTGCTTAGCATGATCATGTAGTCGACATCGTATTTGTGGCAAAGCCACCATTCATAATTCTTTCATACATGTCACTCATGAGTCGTTGCATATCCCGGTACACCGCTGGAGGCATTCATATAGAGTCATATTTTGTTCTAAGTATCGAGTTGTAATTCTTGAGTTGTGAGAAAAATAAAAGTGTGATGATCATCATTATTAGAGCATTGTCCCAGTGAGGAAAGGATGATGGAGACTATGATTCCCCCACAAGTCGGGATGAGACTCCGGATGAAAAATTAAAAAAAAGAGAGAAAGAAAAGAGGCCATAAAAAAGAGAAAAGGCCCAAATAAGAAAATGAGAGAAAAAGAGAGAAGGGACAATGTTACTATCCTTTTACCACACTTGTGCTACAAAGTAGCACCATGATCTTCATAGTAGAGAGTCTCTCATGTTATCACTTTCATATACTAGTGGGAATTTTTCATTATAGAACTTGGCTCATATATTCCAATGATGGGCTTCCTCAAAATGCCCTAGGTCTTCATGAGCAAGCAAGTTGGATGCACACCCACTTAGTTTCTTTTTGAGCTTTCATATACTTATAGCTCTAGTTCATCCGTTGCATGGCAATCCCTACTCACTCACATTGATATCTATTGATGGGCATCTCCATAGCCCGTTGATACGCCTAGTCGATGTGAGACTATCTTCTCCGCTTTTTGTCTTCTCCACAACCACCACTCTATTCCACCTATAGTGATATATCCATGGCTCACACTCATGTATTGCGTGAAGATTGAAAAAGTTTTGAGAATGTCAAAAGTATGAAACAATTGCTTGGCTTGTCATCGGGGTTGTGCATGATTTAAATATTTTGTGTGATGAAGATAGAGCATAGCCAGATTATATGATTTTGTAGGGATAACTTTCTTTAGCCATGTTATTTTGAGAAGACATAATTGCTTTGTTAGTATTCTTGAAGTATTATTATTTTTATGTCAATATGAACTTTTGTCTTGAATCTTTCGGATCTGAATATTCATACCTCAATTCAGAAGAATTACATTAAAATTATGCCAAGTAGCACTCCGCATCAAAAATTCTGTTTTTATCATTTACCTACTCGAGGACGAGCAGTAATTAAGCTTGGGGATGCTTGATACGTCTCCAACGTATCTATAATTTTTTATTGCTCCATGCTATATTATCTATTGTTTTGGACATTATTGGGCTTTATTATCCACTTTTATATTATTTTTGGGACTAACCTATTAACCGGAGGCCCAGCCCAGAATTGCTGTTTTTTTGCCTATTTTAGGGTTTCGAAGAAAAGGAATATCAAACGGAGTCCAAATGGAATGAAACCTTTGGGAACGTGATTTTCTCAATGAACAAGACCCGGGAGACTTGGACCCTACGTCAAGAAAGGAAACAGGAGGCCACAAGGTAGGGGGCGCGCCTGCCTACCGTAGGCGCTCCCTCCACCCTCGTGGGCCCCCTGTTGCACCACCGACGTACTCCTTCCTCCCATATATACCTACGTACCCCCAAACGATCAGATACGGAGCCAAAACCCTAATTCCACCACCGTAACTTTCTGTATCCATGAGATCCCATCTTGGGGCCTGTTCCGGAGCTTCGCCGGAGGGGGCATCGATCACGGAGGGCTTCTACATCAACACCATAGCCTCTCCGATGAAGTTTGAGTAGTTTACCTTAGACCTACGGGTCCATAGTTAGTAGCTAGATGGCTTCTTCTCTCTTTTTGGATCTCAATACAATGTTCTCCCCCTCTCTTGTGGAGAACTATTCAATGTAATCTTCTTTTTGCGGTGTGTTGTTGAGACCGATGAATTGTGGGTTTATGATCAAGTCTATCTATGAATAATATTTGAATCTTCTCTAAATTCTTTTATGTATGATTGGTTATCTTTGCAAGTCTCTTTGAATTATCAGTTTGGTTTGGCCTACTAGATTGATCTTTCTTGCAATGGGAGAAGTGCTTAGCTTTGGGTTCAATCTTGCGGTGTCCTTTCCCAGTGACAGTAGGGGCAGCAAGGCACGTATTGTATTGTTGCCATCGAGGATAACAAGATGGGGTTTTCTTCATATTGCATGAGTCTATACCTCTACATCAAGTCATCTTGCTTAAGGAGTTACTCTGTTTTTAACTTAATACTCTAGATGCATGCTGGATAGCGGTCGATGAGTGGAGTAATAGTAGTAGATGCAGGCAGGAGTCAGTCTACCTGTCTCGGACGTGATGCCTATATACATGATCTGTCGGTGGGAACGACACCTATGGGATCACAAGAATCCCTACTACGGTTGGGGGCGCGGGGTCGTGAGAAGAGCGGATCAAACAGATAGCACACGGTTCGTTTATCCAGGTTCGGGCCGCGGGGATGCGTAAAACCCTACTCCTTTGGTGGATTGTATATATGTGTTCTTGAGCTAGCTATGGGGCGTGAGGAGCTCCAAAATGCCGAATCCCCCTCCTGGTCGCCTCGGGCCTCCTTTTATAGGAAAGGGGTTGCCACAATGGCACACAGGAGGTGGAAAGGGAACAGTGATGTGAGGTTATCCCTCGCATTACATGACAAGGCACATTTAATGCGTTTTTCCCAGGTGTCCTTGCTTTATCGGGGACGGGGGAGAGCCTTGTCTCATCCGTCGCCGCTCCCTCTCGTGTCGACTAGCGCCCTGGCCAGCGGCACCCGCGGTGCCATGTAGGCAGGCAGGCAGCTGAGGTGGCGCAGTGGTGGGTCTCCATGAAGATCCGCATGCCGCCATGCAGGTGCCTGCCCAGCTGGTTGGGTCGGCAGCTGCATGCGAACGGCGGTGGAGGTTTGACTGGCGTGGGCCTAATGGTGGCCCTACGGGTGTTCTTGGCAAGGGCCTTGCCGGGGCCCCGGCAAGGGTCTTGCCATGGCGCCTGCTGTCATCCCCGGCAAGGCTCTTGCCGAGGGCCTTGCGGTCCTCCTTGGCTGAGATCCCGCCAAGGATCATCATCTTCTAAAGGGTGTATCTGATCTTGAATGTCTTCACAAAGATCTGCATGCCACCACGGGGATGTCTCCCGAATCCTTGCCCCATCGGGGCAGTGGTCTCAAGGGTGACTCACTCCGTAGGTGTGGGGCGAGCTGCCACGGCAAGGGTCTTGCCGGGTTTGCTAAAACCGCCTCCTGGCAAGGATCTTTCCGGGGGGTCCACTTTGTCCCCTTCTCTCTTTGTGGTCTTGGTCTTGGCGTCGTTCTGCTTCTCCTGAGCTTCGACCTTACCTTGGCTCACCTCCCTTGCCTTGCTCAGTGTGGTGGTGCCGGTGGCTCAGACTGCTCGTGCACAGTTATAGGGGTACAAAAAGCGTACCCCTCTTTTTGTACACCGACATGATCATACCTAGATATTCTCATAACTATGCTCAATTCTGTCAATTGCTCAACAGTAATTTGTTCACCCACCGTAGAATACTTATGCTCTCGAGAGAAGCCACTAGTGAAACCTATGGCCCCCGGGTCTATCTTTATCATATTGATCTCCTACTACTTAGTTATTTCCTTTGCTATTTACTTTGCCTTTATTTTACTTTGTATCTTTATCATAAAAATACCAAAAATATTATCTTATCATATCTATCAGATCTCACTCTCGTAAAGTGGCCTTATAGGGATTGACAACCCCTATTTGCGTTGGTTGCGAGGATTTATTTGTTTTGTGCAGGTGCAAGGGAGTCGCGCGTAGCCTCCTACTGGATTGATACCTTGGTTCTCAAAAACTGAGGGAAATACTTACGCTACTTTGCTGCATCATCCCTTCCTCTTCGAGGAAAACTAACGCAATGCTCAAGAGGTAGCACCCCTCAGGTACGAGATCATGACCATCTCCCTAAACTGAAATTGAATATTCCACCATTTGATGGTAGATATGTTCCTGATATATATCTTACTTGGGAGTTAGAAACTGAACAACGTTTTACATGTTTACAATATCCCGAGGAGAGACGTGTTCCTGCTGCTGTTTGTGCTTTCACTAGTTTTGCATGTGTTTGGTGGTCTGAACATTGTAGATTATATCCTATTCCAGCTACTTGGGCTGCTTTGAAAACTGCTATGCGTACTCGTTGGGTTCCACCATATTATCAACGTGAATTACTTCAAAAATTACAGCGTTTAAGACAAGGAAAAAATTCTGTAGAAGAATATTATCAGGAATTACAAACTGGCATGATTAGATGTGGTATTATTGAGGAGAATGAAGCTATGCTTGCATGTTTTATGGGTGGATTAAATAGAGAGATTCAGACCATTCTAGAGTATAAGGAGTATAATAATATCACTCGTTTATTCCATCTTGCTTGTAAAGCTGAACGTGAAGTGCAGGATCGACAGGCATTGGTGCGAACTAACTTTTCTGCAGGTCGATCTTCATCATGGACACCACGTGTATCCTCTACTTCCACTACACCAGCACCTCCATCAGGTGCCACCTCCAGCCGTGATACAAGAAAACAGGCACAACCACCACTATCTTCCAAGAGCACACCTGCCGGCCTGCGCAGATCTCTTCTTCTTCCATGGCATCAACAGGACACACAAGTGATATTATTTGTCGTCATTGTAAGGGAAGAGGACATTTGGCGAGAGAATGCAAATCTCAGCGTGTGATGATTGCTACTGAGGATGGTGGGTATGAGTCCGCTAGTGACTATGATGAGGAGACTTTGGCTCTTATTACACATGAAGAACATGGTGGAGATGATTCTGATCATGAGATGCAATACGTGGCTCCTGAAGATGCTGATAGGTATGAATGTTTAGTTGCTCAACGTGTTTTGAGTGTGCAGGTCACACAAGCTGAGCAAAATCAGAGGCATAATTTGTTCCATACAAAGGGAGTTGTGAAGGAACGTTCTGTTCGCGTCATCATAGATGGAGGGAGCTACAACAACTTGGCTAGCATGGAGATGGTGGAGAAGCTATCTCTCACCAGAAGACCACATCCACATCCTTACTACATCCAATGGTTCAACAACAACGGCAAGGTTAAGGTAACACGTACTGTTCGTGTGCATTTTAGTATCTCTACAATGCTGATTATTTTGATTGTGATGTGGTACCTATGCAAGCATGTTCCTTATTACTTGGTAGACCGTGGAAATTTGATAAAAATTATGTACACCATGGTAGAAACAATCAGTATACTCTTGTTCATAAGGATAAAAATATTACTTTGCTTCCTATGACTCCTGATTCCATTTTGATAGATGATATTAATAGAGCTAATAAAGCAAAACAGGAGAAAGATAAGAGTGAAAATCAGATTGTGGCAAAAGAATTTGAGAAACAAATGAAGCCTAATAATAAACCATCTAGTGTTGCTTCTGAAATTAAATTAAAAAGTGCATGTTTACTTGCCACCAAATCTCATATTGATGATCTAGATTTTAGCAAATTTGTTTGCTATGCTTTTGTGTGCAAAGAGGCATTATTTTCATTCGAGGACGTGCCTTCCTCTTTGCCTCCTGCTGTCACTAACATTTTGCAGGAGTTCGCAGACGTCTTTCCACAAGACGTGCCACCGGGATTACCACCTATTCGAGGGATTGAGCATCAAATTGACTTAATTCCTAGTGAATCATTACCCAATCGTGCACCATACCATACCAATCCAGAGGAGACGAAGGAGATTATGCGTCAAGTACAAGAACTCCTCGACAAAGGTTACATACGTGAATCCCTTAGTCCTTGTGTTGTTCCTATCATTTTAGTGCCGAAAAAGGATGGTACGTCGCATATGTGTGTTGATTGTAGAGGCATTAATAATATTACTATTCGTTATCATCATCATATTCCTAGGCTAGATGATATGCTTGATGAATTGAGTGGCTCTACAATATTATCAAAGTTGATTTGCGTAGTGGATACCATTAAATCCGTATGAAATTGGGAGATGAATGGAAAATGACATTTAAAACTAAGTTTGGATTATATGAGTGGTTAGTCATGCCTTTTGGGTTAACTAATGCACCCAGTACTTTCATGAGATTAATGAACGGAGTTTTACGTGCTTTCATTGGACGATTTGTGGTAGTTTACTTTCATGACATATTGATTTATGGCAAATCTTCGGTGGAACATTTACGTGCTGTTTTTATTGCTCTATGTGATACACGTTTGTTTGGTAACCTTGGAAAGTGCACCTTTTGCACCGACCGAGTATCTTTTCTTGGCTATGTTGTTACTCCACGGGGAATTGAAGTTGATAAAGCCAAGATTGAAGCTATTGAGAGTTGGCCGCAGCCCAAAACATTCACACAAGTGAGGAGTTTCCTTGGCCTCGCTGGTTTCTATAGGCGTTTTGTGAGAGATTTCAGCACCATTGCTGCACCTCTCAATGAGCTTACAAAGAAGGATGTGCCTTTTGTTTGGGGTACCGCACAGGAAGAAGCCTTCACGGTATTGAAAGATAAGTTGACACATGCTCCTTTACTCCAACTTCCTGATTTTAATAAGACTTTTGATCTTGAATGTGATGCTAGTTGAATTGGATTAGGAGGTGGGTTATTACAAGATGGCAAACGTGTTGCATACTTTTCTGAAAAATTGAGTGGGCCTAGTCTGAACTATTCTACTTACGATAAAGAATTATATGCTCTTGTTCGGACCTTAGAAACATGGCAACATTATTTATGGCCCAAGGAATTTGTTATACATTCTGATCATGAATCTTTGAAACACATTAAAAGTCAAGCAAAACTAAACCGTAGACATGTTAAATGGGCTGAATTCATGGAGACTTTCCCTTATGTCATTAAACACAAAAAGGGTAAAGAAAATGTTATTGGTGATGCATTGTCTCATCGTTATACTATGCTTTCACAACTTGACTTTAAAATATTTGGTTTGGAGACCATCAAAGATCAATATGTGCATGATGCTGAATTTAAAGATGTATTGTAGAATTGTAAGGAAGGGTGAACTTGGAACAAGTTCGTTCTTAACGATGGATTTGTGTTTCGTGCTAACAAGCTATGCATTCCAGCTAGCTCCATTCGTCTTTTGTTGTTGCAGGAGGCGCATGGAGGAGGATTAATGGGACACTTTGGCGTCAAGAAGACGGAGGATATACTTTCTACACATTTCTTTTGGCCAAAGATGAGACGGGATGTTGAGCGTTTTGTTGCTCGCTGCACTACATGTCAAAAAGCTAAGTCATGACTCAATCCTCATGGTTTATATACGCCTTTGCCTGTACCTAGTGTTTCTTGGGAGGATATATCTATGGACTTTGTTTTAGGTTTACCTCGAACGAATAAGGGGAGGGATAACATATTTGTTGTCATGGATAGATTTTCGAAAATGGCACACTTTATACCATGTCATAAAAGCGATGATGCTGTTAATGTTGCTGATTTGTTCTTCCGTGAAATTATTCGCTTGCATGGTGTGCCAAATACTATTGTTTCAGATCGTGATACTAAATTTCTTAGCCACTTTTGGAGATGTTTATGGGCTAAGTTGGGGGATAAACTGCTTTTTAGTACTACTTGTCACCCCCAAACTGATGGACAAACTGAAGTAGTCAATAGAACACTGTCTACCATGCTTAGAGTTGTTTTGAAGAATAATAAGAAAATGTGGGAAGAATGCTTGCCTCATATTGAATTTTCTTATACTCGTTCATTGCATTCTACTACTAAGATGTGCCCTTTTGAAATTGTGTATGGTTTCCTACCTCGTGCACCTAGTGATTTGTTGCCTCTTCCATCTTCAGAGAAGGTTAATTTTGATGCTAAAGAACGTGCTAAATTGATTTTAAAAATGCATGAGTTAACTAAGGAAAACATTGAGCGTATGAATGCTAAATATAAACTTGCTGGAGATAAGGGTAGAAAACATGTTGTGTTTGCACCTGGAGATCTTGTTTGGTTACATTTGCGTAAGGATAGATTTCCTAATTTGCGCAAATCAAAGCTAATGCCACGTGCTGATGGTCCTTTTAAGGTGTTAGGGAAAAGAAATGATAATGCATATAAACTTGAGCTGCCTGCAGATTTTGGGGTTAGTCCCACTTTTAACATTGCAGATTTGAAGCCTTATTTGGGTGAGGAAGATGAGCTTCCGTCGAGGATGACTTCATTTCAAGAAGGGGAGGATGATGAGGACATCAATACCATTGTTACACCCATAGCCCCTGCTGCTATACATACTGGACCAATTACTAGGGCTCGCACACGCCAATTAAATTATAAGGTACTTTCGTTTCTTGGTAATGATTCTAATGTTCATGAGAATATGATGCTGCCTAAATTGGATACATTTGTTTTGCTTAGAAATGAAGGGCCTGGCATGGATAAGAGGGATGAACACTGGAGCAAGACCAAGCATGGAGATGATGGCATGCACAAGGGGATCAAGAATGTTGTTACAAGTGATGATTTCAGGACTTTGAAGCCACCACAAGGAGTGCATGAAGCCTTGGACTAAATATACAAGATGCCACTTCATAAATTTCGACCAGAGGCTATTCTAGGTGCTACGTGACCTTATTATTGGGCCAGGCCCATGTATTTTCGAAATACTTAAGTATAGGTTGTTTTTAGAGTCCGTATGTGTGGGGAAAAAAGAGTTAGGGTTGGTTTCAGACCCCTCCTCCGAGGGCCACAAAATTCCCCCCTCTCTCCTCCATATATATAGCCCTTAGGGCATCATTTAGACTTTGGATTTTGTTTAGATTAAAAGTTCACCATAGCTGCAACTTCGTGTACTTCGTTTGTGGTCAACGACCAGACCAAGACGTCACAGAACCCCACCTTGATCAATAAAGCTTTCCTCTTATATTCGCAATATCCAGATTGCAATCTTAGTTTCTTGCTTGTTCTTCGTTTGCTCGCAGGAAACAGACCCTCGTGGTCAGGTTGATCGTGCTCCGGCGTGGTCAATAACCCTTGGAAGTTGGTTTATCAATTGCTAAGGCTCGACGTATCGCACGTTCATAGTCGGATCGTCAAAGGTCGACTCCCACCGAAAACGATAGCCACCATCTCATCGAAACATTTGGACACCTTCGCCTCTATCAACTATCGAGTAGTCGTCAGATTGAATTTGCCAGACGTTCATAACATCTGCAATAGCTCCTCAGGAAGATCTGTCACCTAGCGGTGCATCAAGAACATAATTCTTCTGTGCAGCAATGAGGATAACCCACAAGTTACAGACTCAGTCCGTGTAGTTGCTACCATCATCTTTCAACTTAGTTTTCTCTAGGAACATATAAAAATGGGGAATCTACATCGTGAGCTATTGATGTACAACATAATTTGCAAAGATATTTTGACTATGTTCATGATAAATTTTAGTTCAATTAATCAAATTAGTAATGAACTCCCACTTGAATCAACATCCCTCAAGTTTTCTAAGTGATACATGATCCACATCAACTAAACCATGTCCGATCATCACATGAGATGGAGTAGTCTTCAATGGTGAACATCTTCATGTTGATCATATCTACTATATGACTAACGTTCGACCTTTCGGTCTCCAGTGTTCCGAGACCATGTCTGTACATGCTAGGGTCGTCAAGTTCGACCCAAGTATTCTGCATGTGCAAAACTGGCTTACACCTGTTATATGTGAACATGGAATCTATCACACCCGATCATCACGAGGTGCTTCAAAATGACAAACTTTAGCAATGATGCATACTTAGGGAGAACATTTTTATCTTGAGATTAAGTGAAGGGGTCATCTTATAATGCTACTGTCGTTCTAAGCAAAATAAGATGCATAAAGGATAAACATCACATGCAATCAAAATATGCGACATGATATGGCCATCATCATCTTGTGCTTTTGATCTCCATCTCCAAAGCATCGGCATGATCTCCATTGTCACCAGCTCGCCACCTTGATCTCCATCGTAGCATCAAGGTCATCTCGCCAACTATTGCTTCTACAACTATTGCTAATGCATAGCAATAAAGCAAAGAAATTACATGGTGCTTAGTGATTGACACGCATGTCATACAATAATTAAAGACAACCCTAAGGCTCCTGCCGGTTGTCGTACTCATCGACATGCAAGTCGTGAACTTATTACAAAACATGATCATCTCATACATCAACATATATCAAATCATATCTTCACCATATCACATCACAACATGCCATGCAAAAACAAGTTAGACGTCCTCTACTTTGTTGTTGCAAGTTTTACATGGCTGCTACGGGCTTCTAGCAAGAATCATTCTTACCAACGTAAAACCACAATGGTGATTATCAAGTTTTCTGTTTTAACCTTGTTCAAGGACCGGCCATAGTCAAATTCGATTCAACTAAAGTAGGAGAAACAGACACCCGCCAGCCACCTTTATGCAAAACAAGTTGCATGTTAGTTGGTGGAACCGGTCTCATGTGCATGGACATATAAGGTTGGTCTGGGCCGCTTCATCCCACAATGTCGCCGAATCAAAATAAGACGTTGGTGGTAAGCAGTATGAACATCACCGCCCACAACTCTTTTGTGTTCCACTCGTGCATATCATCTACGCATAGACCTGGCTCATGATGCCACTATTAGGGAATGTTGCATGGAAAACAAAAAAAATTCTATGCACATGCAAGATCTATCCATGAAGATGCATAGATACAAGAGGGGAGAGTATGTCTATGTACCCTCGTAGACCATTTATCGGAAGCATTTATCAACGCGGTTGATGTAGTCGTACACCTTCACGGTCCAACCGATCAAGTACCGAATGTACGGCACCTCCGTGTTCAACACACGTTCAGCTCGATGACATCCTCGCCTTCTTGATCCAGCAAGACAGGCGAAGTAGTAGATGAGTTCCGGTGGCACGATGGCTTTGTCACGGTGGTGGTGAACTTGTTCCCACAAGGCTTCACTGTGGAAAATTGATGGAGGATGAAACTGCAGAGAGGGGTGCTGCACACGGCTCGTGGATTGTCGTGGTTGTGTGGCACCCCTCCCTCTCATATATATATATATATATATATATATATATATATATATATATATATATATATATATATATATATATATATATATATATATATATAGGTGGAGGGGAGGAGGTGCAGCCAGGGTGCGCCCCAAACCCCTTGGGCGCCTACCCTATGGCGAGCCCCCCTTCCTTTTCTGGCACCTGGGAAAAGGCACAGGGGGTGGCACCCTGAAAGTGCTAGTTATCGACTAGAGGGGGGTGAATAGGCGATTTTTATGAAACTCTTCAAAACACAAGGTCTTTGAAGATAGACAATCAAACAACACCTATATGAAATGCAGCGGAAGACAAACTACTCTAGACAGACTATAGTCAAGTAAGCAATATAATGAAAGCACGAAGACTAATAGCAGCTAAGTAGAACAGATCGGAATGGAAGATAGTATGAAGCCAAACAGGTGATAGTCTTCACATAGTGAAGTCAAACAGATCAGGAAAATAAGTAATGACTTCACGAAGACAAACTGAAATGTAAAGGAGGTGGGGGATAGAACCAGTAGCTTGGTGAAGACAAGGATTTGGTAGACCAGTTCCAGTTGTTGTGACAACTATACATCTGGTTAGGGAGGCTGAGATTGAAATCATAAGACCACGTCTTCACCTTATTCCCCTTGAGCTAAGGACACCAGTCCTCACCCAATCACTCTGGTAAGTCTCCAATGTAGACTTCCAAACCTTCACATACTCCGTTCACCGGCGATCCACAATGACTCTTGGATCCTTAGAACGTGACGCCTAACTAGATGGAGGATACACAATCCTCAAGTGTAACAAGTCTTCAAGCCACGCGGACAGAAAGACTTCAGTGATGGCTAACACTCTTTGGCTCTGGGTGTTTTGGGCTTTGTCCTCACAAGGATCTCTCTCTCTCAAAGGCTTCGAAGGTGGGTTGCTCTCAAATGACAAAAGTCGTGCACTAACTCTGAGCAGCCACTAATTTATGGTGTAAGGGGTGGTTATAGCTAGGAGGCAACCCGACATGATATCTCTGAAATGACCCTGGGTCACTAAGGAACCGACACGTGTCCAACGGTCGGATTTCAAACACACGCGGCAGCTTGGCTTGGGCTACAAGCAAAGCCGACTTATCCAACTCTGGATAAGATTTGCTCTCATTATCTTCGCTCGGAGACATAAGATTTTGGTTGAGTATCACTTTAGTCTTCTGACTTTGTTCACTTTGACACCACTTAACAGTACGGTGGTTCCTTTGACTCAAGAAGGAATAAAATGAAATTACGAAAGAAACTATGTCTTCTCACTCCATAGTCTTCAAGTGAATTTCTTCGCACGTCATTAGCTTCAACATGAATGTCTTCAAGAACCACCATTGTCTTCAATGTCTTCATACATTTTTAGGGGTCATCTCTAGTAGGAAAACTGAATCAATGAGGGACTTCTACCTGTGTTATCCTGTAATTCTCACAAACACATTAGTCCTTCAACCATGTTTGTCGTCAATACTCCAAAACCAACTAGGGGTGGTACTAGATGCACTTACAATCTCCCCCTTTTTGGTGATTGATGACAAATTGGTTGAAGTTTTCAACGGGAATAAAAATATGTGTAAGTTACAGAATGCGGTCATTGGCTTCATGAGGTTGAAAGGGCTCCCCCTGAAGATGTGCACATAAGTGATTTGCCTCTGAATGCAAATGCACATGGGAGGTTCTGCTTTGTGGAGATCTCCTTCGACCCACGAAGACAATTCATCATGCATACACAAGTGTACTGTAGATAATGACATGCATAATGAAAAATGGGCGTCTGCAGAATGACTTCGTGTGGAATTTATCATCGCAACAAACGGTAGTAGCAAAAGTGGCACACGACCATCAAAGTTTAAGTGCTACAACTCAAAAACAACAGTTCACACTACAGGAATCAGCCACTTTGCCGTCTGCCATGACTGTCGGCAAAGGCCTTTGCTGTCCGCCAGCAGACGGCAACAGGTCCAGCTGAATAGGCTACGGCGAAGGGCTCTTTGTCGTCTGCTGGCGGACGACAAAGATGAAACGGTCTTTGCCGTCCGCCAGCAGACAGCAAAGAACCTAGACGGCACATGTGGCAGGTTACATCTGTTAGGGGATTAACAGCGTGCTTTGCCGTCCGCTGGCAGATGACAAAGGCCATTGCACCTTTGTCGTCTGCCAGTGGACGGCAAAGTGACCAAATAGCCCAGCCCCCAGGTGCTGCCACATGGCGTGCTATGCCGTCTGCTGGCGGACGGCAAAGTAACCAAATAGGCCAGCAAGTGCCCCAGGCTGCACAGGTAGCTGCCACCTGGCAGCTTTGCTGTCTGCTGGCAGATGGCAAAGCTCTTCACCGTCAGCCAACAGATGACAATGAGCTTGTATAGCCCCTGTTTTTTCTTAAATTCATTCAATTTCAACACACAAATTTCACACAAGACATATGACATATCCAACACACAAGTTTCATCATACATACATAGCCAACACATAGTTCCATCCATACATATTACAATAGTTTCACCTTGTTCATCCAACACCTATCCATCCATCCATATAACAAGTTCCACATTGTTCATGGATACAAAAGAAAAGCAGAAAGGGAAAAGAAGCACTCCATCCATGCAAGCTTTTGATACGTCTCCAATGTATCTATAATTTTTTATTGTTCCATGCTATTATATTATCTGTTTTGGACGATTAATGGGCTTTAATATACCTTTTTATATTATTTTTGGGACTAACCTACTAACCAAAGGCCCAATGCAAATTGCTATTTTTTGCCTATTTCAGTATTTCGCTAAAAAGGAATATCAAACGGAATCCAAACAGATTGAAACCTTCGGGAGAGTTATTTTTGGAACAAACGTGATCCGGGAGACTTGGAGTGGATGTCAAGAAAGAAGCGAGGAGGCCACGAGGCAGGAGGGCGCGCCTAGGGGGGCCAGGCGCGCCCCCACCCTCGTGGCCCCCTCGCAGCTCCACCGACGTACTTCTTCCTCCTATATATACCCATATACCCTGAAAACATCCAGGAGCACCACGAAAACTATTTCCACCGCCGCAACCTTTTGTACCCGTGAGATCCCATCTTGGGGCCTTTCCCGGTGCTCCGCCGGAGGGGGAATCGATAACGGAGGGCTTCTAGATCAACACCATAGCCCCTCCGATGATGTGTGAGTAGTTTACCACAGACCTTCAGGTCCATAGTTATTAGCTACATGGCTTCTTCTCTCTGCTTGGATCTCAATACAAAGTTCTCCTCGGTTCTCTTGGAGATCTATTTGATGTAATTCTTTTTGCGGTGTGTTTGTCGAGATCCGATGAATTGTGGGTTTATGATCAAGATTATCTATGAACAATATTTGATTCTTATCTTAAATCTTTTATGCATGATTTAATATCTTCGCAAGTCTCTTCAAATTATCAGTTTGGTTTGGCCTTCTAGATGGATCTTTCTTGCAATGGGAGAAGTGCTTAGCTTTGGGTACAATCTTGCGGTGTCCTTTCCCAGTGACAGCAGGGGCAGCAAGGCACGTATTGTATTGTTGCCATCGAGGATAAAAAGATGGGGTTTATATCATATTGCTTGAGTTTATCCCTCTACATCATGTCATCTTGCCTAATGTGTTACTCTGTTCTTATGAACTTAATACTCTAGATGCATGCTGGATAGCGGTCGATGTGTGGAGTAATAGTAGAAGATGCAGAATCGTTTCGGTCTACTTGTCGCGGACATGATGCCTATATACATGATCATGCCTAGATATTCTCATAACTATGCGCTTTTCTATCAATTGCTCGGCAGTAATTTGTTCACCCACTGTAGAATTTGCTATCTTGAGAGAAGCCACTAGTGAAGCCTATGGCCCCCGGGTCTATTCTCCATTATTTATTCTCCCTCAACAAGCTATTTCTGTCACTGTTTATTTTGCAATCTTTATTTTCCAATCTATACAACAAAAATACCAAAAAATATTTATCTTATTATCTCTATCAGATCTCACTTTCGTAAGTGACTGTGAAGGGATTGACAACCCCTTTATCATGTTGGTTGCGAGGTTCTTGTTTGTTTGTGCAGGTACAGGGGACTTGCGTGTAGTCTCCTACTGGATTGATACCTTGGTTCTCAAAAACTGAGGGAAATACTTATGCTACTTTGCTGCATCACCCTTTCCTCTTCAGGGGAAAACCAACGCATGCTCAAGAGGTAGCAGCTTCCATGAAGTAAATGAAATCTGCAAAATGGGAAACAAGAAAGTTAGAAGAAGAAGAAAATGAAGAAGAAGAAGAAGAAGAAGAAGAAGAAGAAGTAAGCATACTTAGGTAAAATGGAGCTAACCTAGCTAATTATGCCATTTTTGAGTGAACTAAGCATATTATGCCATTTTTATATAAAGCAGCTAAGTATAGGTCATTATTGAGCTAACCTAGGTAACTAAGCATATTAGAGCTAACTTAGGTCATCTTTGAGAAGAAGAAGAAGAAGAAGACTAGAAGAAGAAGGTTTTTACCCTTTTCCTTCTCATTCTTCTTCGTTTATTCTTTGTTTTTCTTCTCTTTCTTCTTCTATTCTTTCTTTTTCTCCTCTTCCTTGTTTTTCTTCTTCTTATTCCTTATTTGTGTCATTTTAGAGCTTACATAGGTAATTATGCCATTTTTTAGCCAACTAAGCTTATTATGTCAATTTGGACGAAAATAGTATAGGTCATTTTTGTGCTAACATAAGTAATTATGCCATTTTTGAGCTAACGTAGGTAAAATGGATCATTTTGGAGCTAACCTATCTAAAATGGATCATATTGGAGCTAACCTAGGTAAACTTGGTCATTTTGGAGCTAACCTAGTTAAAATGGATCATATTGGAGCTAACCTAGGTAAAATGGGTCATTTTGGAGCTAACTTAACTAATTATGCCATTTTTAGTTAACTAAGCATATTATGCCATTTTTGACATAAGTAAGCTAAGTATAGGACTTTATTGAGCTAACCTAGGTAATTAATTTAGCATTTTAGAGCTAACTTAGGTCATTTTGGAGCTAACTTAGGTAAATTGATCATTTTGGAGCTAATTAGGCTTATTATGTCATTTTCGAGGACAATAAGCTAACTATATGACGTATATGAGGTTACCAACATTGTTATGCCATTTCAAACCTAAGTAAGCTAATTATGCCTTGTTTTACATAAGTAAGCTATGTATGTCATTATTGAGCAAACCTAGGTAACTAAGCATATCAGAGATAACTTAGCATATTAGGGATAACTTAGGTCATTTCGGAGGAAACAAAGCTAAGTATGGATCATTTTGGAGCTAAGTAAGCTAATTGTGTCATTTTGGAGGAAGATTAGCTAAGTCTAGGTCATTATGGTAAGCATTTTGGAGGAAATAAAGCTAAGTCTAGGTCTTTAGGCGTTTGGTAGGCAAAACACTAGAGAAAACTTACGGTCATCACGGAGGTGAAGGAATGGTTGGGTTTACGCCAGTGCCAGACGAAGGACCGGTCGGGGTCCTAGTTGCGCCAGTGCGAGACAGAGAAGGATCAGTCGATGCTTGTCGGGAGGCATGATGCACCAAAGATCATTTGCAATGTCTCCTTAGCATGATGCAACTGAAATGTGAATACTAGTAACTAATGACCATTCAAATGAAATTCACCGTGTCTGCTATACCAATCTGAGGCATCGGCGGAGGGGTCTGACCGTTTTTCTCGCACACGGACTACACATTTTGTTTTCACGAGTCAGTCATATTAGTTAGTAATGAAACGAACATAAATGCATGATTTGGCTAATAAGCAGGAAAACTTACCACGAGGAGCTAGTATAGGACCCGGTGAGACGCTTTGTTCTGGTTCCTCTCCGCCTCCAACAAACTAGCCGTCCTCTCCTCCAGCTCGATCTCCCTCTGCTTGGCCTGCCTGTTTGCCTCCGCCAGAAGCTCCTGGGCCCTAGCCTCCATGGCGAGCTACACAGGCCGTGGTCGAGGTGGTATCTCAGGAAGAGACCTCGCGTGGCACTTCTTGATCTCCAGGAGACTTCTAGGACAACGTATCAGTCCATCCCCAATAGCTACCGAGCCATGTTTCCTCCCATCACTAGATAGCATCATGAGCTTTGTATCAAAAGGACTCTGGCTCAGGTTGAAGTCCTCACCTTTTGTCGCCTTCCCAAAGTCACTGTACCTCATGAGCTTGTTGTGGGAGGAGATGTTGGTGAAGCTCTCTGGATGATCGAGGTCATCCTTAGAGAATGTGTAACGCCCCGAGACCGATGTGCTAGGTGTCGTCCAGTTATTCGATGTTGTCGCCTTGTCATTGCTTGCGTGTCATGCATTGCATATCATGTCATCATGTGCATTTCATTTGCATACGTGTTCGTCTCATGCATCCGAGCATTTTCCCCGTTGTCCGTTTTGCATTCCGGCGCTCTGTTCTCCTCCGGTGGTCATTTCTACCTTCTTCTCGTGTGTGGGGATTAAACATTTCCGGATTGGACCGAGACTTGCCAAGAGGCCTTGGTTTACTACTGGTAGACCGCCTGTCAAGTTTCGTACCATTTGGACTTCGTTTGATACTCCAACGGTTAACCGAGGGACCGAAAAGGCCTCGTGTGTGTTGCAGCCCAACACCCCTCCATTTTGGCCCAAAACCCACCTAAACCTCCTCCATCATCTTGGTCGTTCGATCACGATCGCGTGGCCGAAAACCGCACCTCATTTGGACTCTCCTAGCTCCCTCTACCTATATATGTGTGCATCTCCCCGAAATTTCGGATGAAACCCTAGCCTTCCTCTACCTCGCGGCCGGACGAAATTCCCACCGCGCCCGGACAATGTCCAGCCGCCGCCACCTCACTCCGGCCAACCAAAGGCTGCCACGTCACCTCGCCGCCGCCGCTAGCCAACCAGCGCGCGCCATCTGTCCGCTCCGTACCCCACTTCGCTGCACCGCGCCACCGGGCCCGCGGAGCCCGCGGGAGGCCCGCCCGAGCCGCTCCGGGCCCGAGCTGCCCCGCGCCCGCGCGCCACCCGAGATGCCTCGCCGCCACCATCAGATGCTTCCTTGCCGCCGCCAGATGCTCCCGCCGGCCACCCGGACTTCGCCGGAGGCCGCGAACCCTCGTCGTCCCTTCGCCAGAGCCGAGCTCCGCGCTGCCGGAGTTCACCAAGCCCCGTCCAGGCAGGAGCCCGCTACCTCCTCGCCTCCCGTCGCATGGCCCGGCGCCAACGCGCTGCCTGCTTCGATGTTCGTGCCACCATGGCCGCCCTGCGCCTCCGTTGTGCCAGATCCGGCCACCGGAGCCCATCCCCGCGCCAGATCCAAGGAGCCGCCGCCCAGTTCTACCCATTCCCGTCCTCCTCCGCCGTTTCCCCTCGCCTCCTCGTCGTTCGCCACCGGAACGCCGCTCGCCGGAGCCCTTCTTCTCCACCGGCGACCCCTGCCCCATCCCCATTCGAGAAGAGGACGACGAGCATCCACTCGTGGGTCGCCTCCCCCTCGCGCTCGTGGGCCGCGTGATCCGGCCCAGCTTCGCCGCCCCTCGGTCCGCTTCGATTCGGCCCAAGGGCCCAGGGTGAGCAAGCCTGCTATCCCTCGCCTGTGAATCCTATAGTTATCTAGCGCTCATGTTTTTTTTCCGAAAAATTGCTAAGTCCCCGAGATTTCCATGTTTCAAATGCCCATGTTCATCATGCCATAACTCCTCACCCGTAGCTCCGTTTTGCGCGTATAGCATATCAAAATGTTTGTCTCAGAGAGTACATCATTTCACCTCATTGCATCATTTTCATTTGAGTTCATCTTGATGCCTGAAATGCTGTTGGAAGAGAGCTATTTGAGTTAATTGTCAGATCTGCTGCACCAAATAGCTATTTGTCATTTTTGCCATGATTAACGTGTGCATGATATGCCCCTGAGCTCTACATGTATTTTATTATATGCTTTGCCATCTTTCCAGAGGTGCCATCCATGTATTTTTTTGATGTGTGTGGTGACTAGCACAAGCTTGCAAAGTGGTGCATTCGTTAATGCTGATTTCAGGGACTTAGGACTTCTCTAAGTCCTTGATCTGTTTTTATCAATATACCATATGTTCATGTTGTTTCCTAGTGATCCGTGCCTCTTTTGAGGATGATCAGTAAGGATGATTTGTTAATCTTGTAGTGCTCTATCCATCCGTGTCTTTGTTTGCAATTATGGAGCACCCTAGCTTGAGTCAATCGAGCTCTACTTTTACTATTTCGTGAATCTGGGCAGATTGTCTACTTGTTAGCGATTTTGCCGAGGATGTTGTAGTTGATCCGTGCATGCTATGTTATTGTTCTTGCCATTTCTAGCTTGTATAATGTGTATTCGTGATGGGTGTATGCTTATATTGTCATGCCTTGCTCTGTAGTGAGTGCATCGAGCTTGTTAACATGCCTACTTGATATCTGATTTGCATGCTCCAGTTTTTCACTAAGTCTGAGAGTCTGATTATGTTTTTGCCATGTTCACTTGCTTCCAATTGTATTTTCTGACCCCTTTTGGCTCAAGGTCACTAAGGGACTTTTGTTAAGCTCTTTGAGTAGCTCCATGCCATGCCTTTCTTTGCCATGTTAAGTTCCTATAGCATATAGTTTTCTTGCTCCAAAGTGTGCTACCTGATCTGAAATTCCAGGCTTGTGTTAATTTCACTAAGTCTGAAACCTGTTTACCAATTGCTCTTTTGCCATGCTTGTTTGAACCTGTTAATGGATGAATTGGCCGTAGCTCAGTGTTCATCTTTTGTTAAACATTATGAATGGATCCCTGCCATGTAATTTGTTGCCATGTTTGAGTGCTGTAGCATGTTCATTTTGTTGCATTTAGATGGCTACTTGCTTTTTATCGCAGACCGTTGTCATATTTGAATCGCTTGCCATTTCCAAACCGTGACTCCGATTCCGGTGATCTTTATATCGATTTCAACCGAAATCACCTCACCTTTCCAGTGGCACACTTGGATTTCCAAGTTGAGGCCAGGTTCATTCTTTCCCTTGCAAATCATGCTATGCATCGCATACCGCATCCCGCATATCATACCATGTTCATGTGTTGGTTGTTTACTATGTTGTGTGCTTCTTTCCGGTGTTTGCTTCTTTGGGTTGGTTCCAGTAACGTCGCGTTTGTGAGGACCCGTTCGTCTACGTCTGTTTGTGATGAGGACATGACTACCTTGGATATGACCAAAAATATTGCATATATGCATATTTGTCAGGTGATTTCTAGTGCAAACTATTCAATAATCTATTTATGTTATCCAGAACAAAAATACTTCACACACTTTTATGTTTTGTCTAATTGCAGGTGTATGGGACATTTGTACAATCCACATATCAAGATAAGGAAGAAAGAGATGTTTATTTGCTGTCCAAAAAGTTCTCTCATGTCACTTTTGGCCCAAGAGAAGATAGAGTCCAAGTCTCTCACGTTCTGGATTCAGATTCGGACTGCACAGACATACCTGACCCAAAACGCACACAAGTTTTTCATACGGACTCCGAATTGGGTGATTCTTTTTTTTGTTGGAAACTAGATTTCGTGCACTTTCCAACCCAATTGGAATCACCTTCAAATTCGTCCGGAGCGTTGAGTTGTGGACGAAACAATCTGATGCTGCAGCAGAATCCGAGTCAAACTACAAGTCCAAAGGTGTTACATCACCTCCACTTGGGCCCATTGGCCTTGTACGACCTAGATTTAGTTTTAGGCTGCCTTGGGACGTCCTCCCACCTCCTTGGCCGCCACCCCTTGCTCCTATATAAGTAGATCCATCTAGTAGCTTTTCCTTGGGATTTGTTTAGTTAAAAGTTAGCCATTGCAACTTCGTGTACTTCGTTTGTGTCCAACGACCAGACCAAGACCGCTTACGGATCCCCACCTTTATCAATACTTCATATATACTCGCAATATTCAGATTGCTTTTATCATATTCTTGCTTGTTCTTCGATTGCTTGCAGGAATAGACCTTCGTGGTCAGGCTGACCGTGCTTCCGGCATCGTCAGTAACCTCAGGAGATTGGTTTAGCGATTGCTAAGGCGCAACGTCGTGCACGTTTGTAGTCGGATCGTCAAAGTCGTCTCCACCAAATCTATAGTTATCATCTCATTGAAAGATCGGGACACCCTCGCCATTATCAAGTGGTATCAGATTTCAAGGTTGCTCGGTGAGATTTTACAGTTTTTTAGTAGTTTAGATCGAGTCTGTTCTTCATACCTATAGTCCACGAAAAAGCCACAAAAAAAAATTAGGGTTAGTTCATCATATCCGAACCAATCTGAGCCTTGCATAATCTTTTTAGGGTTTTGCTTTGTTGAATTTGCGGTTGCATCGTCGTGTCTAGTTGCTGGTCTTAGAGTCTAGTCTTTTAGAGTTTCGAGTTCTGGTCATAAGTTGTCACGCCGCCGCCGCACCATCATCATCGCCCCTGCCATCTACCACCACCGCACCGAATCCGTATCCATATACCACCACCAATCCGTGTCCATATACCACCACCGATCCATATCCATATACTACCACCGCTACCACCACCGCTGCCATATACCACCACCATATATCCACCACCAATCCGAGTTCTTTGCTTATTAGGTTTGTTTTCGGGATCCATCTAGATTCCGATTCGTGTTTCCTTGCCGGAGTAGGTTTCGGAAAAAAAAAATTGGATCTATCTAGAATCAATCTCGTACCTGAATTCGGATTGGAATCTGTTTTGCGCACTGTTCAGTAAAACAGGTGTATCTTCCTCATACGAAGTCAGTTTTGGCTTCATGAGTACTCAAATTGAAGATAGTGACGAGCCGCATCTAAATAGTTGCAGAAGCTAGTTCTATATTTGACACCTCAAAATCGGCTTCTAAATAGGTCTTTTTGCCCTCCGAAGTTCGTGAACACAACTTGTTCCAATTTTTCAGGCCAGTTTTAGAATTCTTTGACTCCTCATATCAACTCGGAATTGAGTGATTCTTTTTGCATTGGAAAGCTTGAGTTAGTAGCATTCCTTGAAAGAATTTATCAGAAAATTGTCTCAAACTTTTCAAGAGGAAAGTTGGGGAGAGAGTTGTTGTATATCCTGCTTGGCAGTTGTTTTTCTTCATTATCTTCACTGCCGTTGTGATCTTCACTTATATCTTGCTGTCAAGAGCTACTTAGTATCCTTCATTGATGATAGTTGTGCTACGTCGTGACCTCATTAGTGTTCTAGGCTCGCGTCTCTAGTCCGGTCTAGCCTAGGACCAGCACAGTACCGTCGTTGAGCGTTTATTCAACATTGCATCTTTGAATTGATTATTGCTAATCTTTTGCTACCATATATAGCCAACCCAGCTCCACATATTTCTACACCGTGTATACGTATGCTCCCCTAGCAATCGCTTTACTCAATATTCGGAGTTACTTGACACCGCTGGTTGCCGATCACCGCCTGCTGCATGGTAAGAACTTGTAAGACATTGATATTTGCTTTACTGTGAGCGTTTTACCACCACATCCTAGTAGTTATAGGAACATTATTTTTGGGTTTTGTTTCTTGTTCTACTAATCATGACAGGATCCAGAGTCAATTCATGGGCTTTGTCGATCGCGGGAGACGTGCCACCACCTTTGCAAATACCACAACCGTCACAAGAGGTGCACAAACATCCAAATGCACATGATCAGGTTAATGTATCTATACCACCATTTAATGGCCGTTTTAAACCTGCTTTATATATTGAATGGGAGTTCGACATAAAAAATATATTTGCTTCCCATAATTTCAATGAACATAAAAAGGTTAAGGTTGCGGTTGGTTCTTTCACTAGTTATGCTTTGGTTTGGTGGAGTGAATATTGTCGGTTACACCCTGATTATATACCTACAACTTGGGATGATTTGAAACTTGCCATGCGACATACTTTCGTCCCTGCTTATTATACTCGTGACATGATTAAGAAGTTGCAACACTTAAAACAAGGTAGTGAAACTGTAACAAAATATTATGATGATTTACAAACTACCTTGTTGCATTCCTCTTTAGAAGAAAGTGAAGATGATTTTATGGATATATTTTGGGGAGGATTAAACCGTGATATTCAAGAGATACTAATTCATGAAGAGTGTTATCCTATGGACCATTTGTTTCATCTTGCTTGCAAAGCTGAACAGGAAATAAAACGACGTGTTGGCCACGAGGAGAACAAGCGCACGGTGCACATTCCAAGAGTTGATATGATTGTTCCTTCAACTACTAGGCATACTATGACAACCACATCCCTTGTTGTCAGGACTACATCACCTCCACCATGTGACACATCGCCCCCGAGAGTGGCTACATCATCTGAGTTGATCATAAGAGGTAATGACAAAGGTACTGATCTTCCATCTCTACATGAGAATGATGAATGCCTTGTCAATTTGAATGTACCATCTGATGAGCTACCCACTACTTTGATCACACCACCTATTTTAGAGGACTACGTTGATAATTTGACTTTGCCATGTGATCAAACAACTGAAATACCAACAATTTTGAGTGCACCCATTGAATTAACTATTGATGCAAAAGAACCAATGTTTAATCATTTTGATATGACCTCTAATCTTGGTGATGATTCTGTGTTAAATGACTTATTGCATGTTTGGTTATTTAAGCATGTTGTAGCATGTAAATTTGATGCAAGTAAGGTTTATTCACCAATATTGGGATGGTTTAATGATGAACATTGTCAATCTTTTGAAATGAATAAGAGCTTCACTTATATGTGCAAACTGAGTTGCAATATTTTCATGCCTTCTACTTCTTGTGCTAATTTTTTGGCTTTAGATTTTATGAACTATGCAAGTTACTCATCTATTCATGTGTCATATATGCAAAAATCAAGGGAAGTAAAAATGGATGACATATACATATACAACATGTACACCTTGTCTCTTTTGTTAGCCACATTTCAGATTAAGCAACGCCGAGGACGGCTTTATTTTCAAGAAGGGGAGGATGATGAGGACATGACTACCTTGGATATGACCAAAAATATTGCATATATGCATATTTGTCAGGTGATTTCTAGTCCAAACTATTCAATAATCTATTTATGTTATCCAGAACAAAAATACTTCACACACTTTTATGTTTTGTCTAATTGCAGGTGTATGGGACATTTGTACAATCCACATATGAAGATAAGGAAGAAAGAGATGTTTATTTGCTGTCCAAAAAGTTCTCTCACGTCACTTTTGGCCCAAGAGAAGATAGAGTCCAAGTCTCTCACGTTCTGGATTCAGAATCGGACTGCACAGACATACCTGACCCAAAACGCACACAAGTTTTTCATACGGACTCCGAATTGGGTGATTCTTTTTTTTGTTGGAAACTAGATTTCGTGCACTTTCCAACCCAATTGGAATCACCTTCAAATTCGTCCGGAGCGTTGAGTTGTGGACGAAACAATCTGATGCTGCAGCAGAATCCGAGTCAAACTACAAGTCCAAAGGTGTTACATCACCTCCACTTGGGCCCATTGGCCTTGTACGACCTAGATTTAGTTTTAGGCTGCCTTGGGACGTCCTCCCACCTCCTTGGCCGCCACCCCTTGCTCCTATATAAGTAGATCCATCTAGTAGCTTTTCCTTGGGATTTGTTTAGTTAAAAGTTAGCCATTGCAACTTCGTGTACTTCGTTTGTGTCCAACGACCAGACCAAGACCGCTTACGGATCCCCACCTTTATCAATACTTCATATATACTCGCAATATTCAGATTGCTTTTATCATATTCTTGCTTGTTCTTCGATTGCTTGCAGGAATAGACCTTCGTGGTCAGGCTGACCGTGCTTCCGGCATCGTCAGTAACCTCAGGAGATTGGTTTAGCTATTGCTAAGGCGCAACGTCGTGCACGTTTGTAGTCGGATCGTCAAAGTCGTCTCCACCAAATCGATAGTTATCATCTCATTGAAAGATCGGGACACCCTCGCCATTATTAGTTTGTCTTCTTCATGGACTCGTTCTTCTTCCTTGCGGGATCTCAGGCAAGATGATCATACCCTCGAAATCACTTCTATCTTTGCTTGCTTAGTTGCTCGCTCTTTTGCTATGCCTATGCTGCGATACCTACCACTTGCTTTTCATGCCTCCCATATTGTTGAACCAAGCCTCTAACCCACCTTGTCCTAGCAAACCGTTGTTTGGCTATGTTACCGCTTTGCTCAGCCCCTCTTATAGCATTGTTAGTTGCAGGTGAAGATTGAAGTTTGTTCCTTGTTGGAACATGGAGATGTTGTTCCTTGTTGGAACATGTTTACTTGTTGGGATATCACAATATATCTTATTTAATTAATGCATCTATATACTTGGTAAAGGGTGGAAGGCTCGGCCTTATGCCTGGTGTTTTGTTCCACTCTTGCCGCCCTAGTTTCCGTCATATCGGTGTTATGTTCCCGGATTTTGCGTTCCTTACGCGGTTGGGTAATAATGGGAACCCCTTGACAGTTCGCCCTGAATAAAACTCTTCCAGCAATGCCCAACATTGGTTTTACCATTCGCCACCTAGCCTTTTCTTTTCCCTTGGGGGTCGCGCGCCCAAGGGTCATCATTATTTTAAACCCCCGGGCCAGTGCTCCTCTGAGTGTTGGTCCAACTTGTCAGCCGCCGGTGGCCACCAGGGGCAACTCTGGGCTGGCCTACCGGAAGTTTAGATAATCCGGTGTGCCCTGAGAAAGAGATATGTGCAACTCCTATCAGGATTTGTCGGCACATTCGGGCGGTGTTGCTGGTTTAGTTTTACCTTGTCGAAATGTCTTGTAACCGGATTCCGAGTCTGATCGGGTCTTCCCGCTAGAAGGAATATCCTTCGTTGACCGTGAGAGCTTGTGATGGGCTAAGTTGGGACACCCCTGCAGGGATTTGAACTTTTGAAAGCCGTGCCCGCGGTTATGGGCAGATGGGAATTTGTTAATGTCCGGTTGTAGAAAACCTGAAGTTGACCTTAATTAAAATGCATCAATCGCATGTGTAACCGTGATGGTCTCTTTCCGGCGGAGTCCGGGAAGTGAACACAGTGTTGGAGTAATGCTTGACGTAAGTAGTCCAGGATCACTTCTTGATCATAGTTTCTCGATCGTGCCTTGCCTTCTCTTCTCGCTCTCTTTTACGTATGTTTAGCCACCATACATGCTAGTTGCTTGCTGCAGCTCCATCTCATACCTTTACCTTACCCATAAGCTTAAATAGTCTTGATCGCGAGGGTGCGAGATTGATGAGTCCCCGTAACTCAGAGATACTTCCAAAACCAGCTTGCAGGTGCTGATGAGTCCGTGCAGATGACGCAACCAAGCTCAGGAGGAGCTCGATGAAGATCTTGCCCTTTGTGTCGTTTCGTTCTAGTTGATCGGTAGTGGAGCCCAGTTGGGGTCGATCGGGGACCTTGTCGCATTTGGGGTTCTTCTTTTATTTTGGTTCCATAGTCGGACCTTCAGTGCATTTGGATGATGTAATGCTTTATTCATGTAATTGTGTGAAGTGCGATTGTAAGCCAACTATGTATCTCTTTCCCTTATGTATTACATGGGTTGTGTAAAGATTACCTCACTTGCGACATTGCTTTCAATGCGGTTATGCCTCTAAGTCGTGCTTCGACACGTGGGAGATATAGCCGCATCGAGGGCGTTAGAGAATGCCTTGGCCTTCTTGAACGGGGCCATATGGGCCATGGCATAGAGGTCGTATAGCGGTCGCACTTCCTTCTTGTTGTGTTTCGCCTAAAAGAGAGGAACAACACATTAGTTAAGGGCTGAAGCTAGCATGAAGAATGAAATTGCATGAATCGTTAAGGGCTGAAACCACATACCCAGAGATCACGTACTCAAACAGGTTGGAGGTCCCTTGATGGTGTGGCACACCTCACATTTGGGCATGCTTATCCCTGGCCTTGTTGTGTTCGGCTAGCCATTGGGGAGAGCACCACTCATCCACCAACGCCTCCCAACAGTCCATCATATCCGCAGACCATCTCGGGGGCACCTAAGTTTGGCAAAGAGAAATTTTAGCACTATGCCTACAAATGAAATCAAGGAAACTAAGTACAAGGCCTTAAGATTAGGTAATTACCTTCATGTACTTATCCTTACTCAGATACTTGCGGCGGCACTTCTTCTTCCTCCTAATGTTATTCGAGGCGTAGTAGTCTCAAACAGCCTGCACCCTAGCATCGTGCCGTAAGTTCTGAAGTAGGCGCTTGCACTCGGCTTTGATGGTGTGGCACACCTCGCATTTGGGCATGCTTATCCCTGGCCTTGTTGTGTTCGGCTAGCCATTGGGGAGAGCACCACTCATCCACCAACGCCTCCCAATAGTCCATCATATCCGCACACCATCTCGGGGGCACCTAAGTTTGGCAAAGAGAAATTTTAGCACTACGCCTACAAATGAAATCAAGGAAACTAAGTACAAGGCCTTAAGATTAGGTAATTACCTTCATGTACTTCTCCTTACTCAGATACTTGCGGCGGCACTTCTTCTTCCTCCTAATGTTAGTCGAGGCGTAGTAGTCTCAAACAGCCTGCACCCTAGCATTGTGCCGTAAGTTCTGAAGTAGGCGCTTGCACTCGACTTTGAGAACCCTAGCCGCCTCCGCCTCGTGTTCCTCAGCAACCCTGTAGAAGCTCTGCAATCGAACAAGACAACACTGATTAGTACAATCACTAGGTATGTTGATTTTTAATTCTATAAAGGAGAAATTACCCAAAACCGCCGCCTCACAATGTCGGCCACCGTCTCGCACAAGACACCATCAACCCTCTCCTCCGGCGGGGCCTGGGCAGCCATGTATAGCTCCCAGCTTAGTGCTAGCTGTGGAACCTGACCCTCACCGGGCAACGTGACCCACCCCAGGAAGTGGTGCCGACAAAGCACAACAAGGACCTAGTTGGGCCTGCGGACACCATCGGCATATATCCAACCCCTGTAGTATGACAAAGGCCACACATTAGATATTAATTTGAATAAACATGAAGGACAAAGGTTAAAAAAGAGTAAATGCACTTACTTCTCCTCGTTAGGCTCAATCAAAGACCTCTGATCGCGGGTCGCCGGCATGGCTGGAAGCTTCGTACCACCATGCTGGTAGACCTTCTTGCCCTGCTCAACCAGCTCGCCCTCACTAAAACTATCGTCAGACCAGGTCTCCTTGCCATAGGCATGGCCACTAGTCTCCGGAGTCGCGTGGGAACAAGACTTCGGGGCTCGAGTCTCCTGGGACGAAGACTCTGGGGCCCGAGTCTCCTAGGACGAAGGCTCGGCAACCCGAGGCTCGTCGGCCCGAGGCTCGTGGACCGGAGTCCGGGACGGGTCCAAGTCTGACGGGTCCACCTAAGACCGAGCACTCCGGTGGTCTAGAGAAATAGCTGGGGGTGGCGGCGAGGAAGGAGCAGCAGGCTTCCTACCTCTCCCGCCGCCACGTCCACCTCTAGGTGCACCACCCCTCTTCGTCTTTCCCCGACCTCTCCCGGCCGAAGAAGAAGCGCTCGCCGGTGTCTGCATGCTGTCTGGCAACGCTCTCTGAAGGTGCTGCGGTGCAATAACAACACCCCTCCCAGCACGCGCCGAGGAAGAAGGAGGCTCGGAGCACTCTCGACCCGGGCCCACCATCTGTCAACACCTGCAATGAGAAAGAGTAAATGAAATTAGTACAACATAAACATAATAAAAAATTTAATAGCATGAACTAATTAATAATATACATTCCCCTCGATGCTCGCCCCCTCGACCTAGCTAGAACTAACCTAACCCACCCACTAACCTAAACTTCTTCTTCTTTCCTTCTCCTCCTCCTCTTCTTCTTCTTCTTCTTCCTCTCTTTCTTCCCCCTTCTACTTATTCTACTTTTCTTCTTCTTTTTTCATCTTTTTTTCACTTCCTTTAGTTATGACTATTTAACTAAAACCTAACACTAATCTAATATAATATAATCTAATCTAGCTAACTATATACCTAATATATCTATTATCTAAAATAGAAAAGAAAAAATAGAAAAAATAGAAAAAACAGAACTCCTCCTCCTCCTCCTCTTCTTCTTCTTCTTATTTTTCTTCTTCCTTCTTTTAATTTTTTCTCTTTTATTCTCATCTTCTCCTCCTCCTCTCCCTCCTCCTCCTCTTCCTCTTCCTCTTCCTCTTCCTCTTCTTCTTCTTCTTCTTCGTCGTCTTCCTCTTCTTCTTCTCCTCCTCCTCCTCCTCCTCCTCTTCTTCTTCTTCTTCTTCCCCCTTCTACTTATTCTACTTTTCTTCTTCTTTTTTCATCTTTTTTTACTACCTTTAATTATGACTATTTAACTAAAACCTAACACTAATCTAATATAATCTAATATAATCTAGCTAACTATATAACCTAAACTAATTTTAACATATAATGAGGCTAGCCAACTTGTCTCCTCGGTTGTCCCTCATTTTGTTTCGATTTGGGCCGTTGGATGGAGGTCAAACAATAGATTTTTTCGTTGGTTGACATTGGATCTTCGGTCATTTTTGCTTTGACCGCGGGGTGAGTTCATACAGGCCATGACCTGTGGGCTCGGCCTCTCAACCGATGGGCTGGGTGAGTCTTTTTTGGGTGCATGGGCGGCCGATCCTGCCACGCCGCGTGCACGAGCATCACGGGGTCAGATTTCCTCGGGTCACCCAGTCCTGCAGCGTCTCGTGTACCATCACGCGGAGTCCACGTCGTCCGGCGCGAGCCGGCGCTTATGCACCCGGTGTCTCCGCCCGCGGATGCTGACTGCTGGGCCGGTGCTCTTGGCGGGACGCTACTGGCACGCTGCCTGCGTCGTGCATTGTGGGCAGCAGCTGCGCGGAGGGGCCGGCTCGTGCGTGTGCACTCGGTTTCTGCACCCACCTTTGGGCTTCTGCGATGACGGGTGGCTCGATGCTGCTTCTGGTCCCGCTCGTCGGCTGCCCTGGATGCCCTTTTGTCGGGGTCGTGGTGCGAGCGAAAGTACGACGCGTGGCCTAGACTCCAAGGGGAAAGTACGGCGTGACGTGCGGCCCGTCCTCGCACGACGCGCATCGTGCAGCCCGTCGTGGGCAGCCTCGAATCACAACAACCACGTCCCTCCCTTGTCCGCTGCCGCACCCCCGTTCTTCTCCTTCTCTCTCTCTCTCTCTCTCTCTCTCTTCTGCGATGTTCCTCCTTCACGCGCCTAGCCCCGTCTTCCATCCTCATGTTCTTCTTCAACACCCCCTCCTCAGCTAGATGGCGCCTCTGGGGGTGAAGTGTTAAAGTATTCCTTTTGTATAGATTACCTTGTATAGGCATACTATCACCTGCCGATATGTATTGATTCGGTTTGGGATTCACTTAATCTTCCTTGATGGTCAAGACATGTAATCTATATATGTGATATGAAGCCACCCCATGAGAGGTGTGCAATACACAGAAACATATCTGTTTTCTTGGTATCAGCTAGCAATTCCCGATCCAGCCTTGTCTAGCCCCTCACGCTATCTCGCCATCGTCTTGCACCATGGCAGGCACCAACTCCTCCCTCACCTCGCCTTCCCTACCCGCCTCCCTGAACTCCACCTCCGGTGCCCTCGTCACCGCTGCTACGCCGGCCACCTCCTCGGCGGTGCAAGTCACCAGCGTGCGCACCCACGTACCCGCCGTACTCAATCTTCAGACTTCCAACTTCACCAAGTGGCGGATGCTCGTCCGTGTTCTTCTCGGCAAGTATGACTTGCTCCTCACGTCAACACCGTAACCGCCGCGGCGGACCGCATGGACGACTGGACTCGCGACGACTACGTCGTCCGTTCGTGGCTCTACGGGTCCATCTCCGATGAGATCCTCGACATCATCATGGCGGAGGACCAGACGGCTCAGGAGGCATGGATGTTCATCACCAACCTCTTCTTGGACAATCAGATGACCCGCGCCGTCTACCTTGAGGCGGAGTTCCGTGGCCTTGTCCAAGGCGACCTCTCCGTCACCGCCTACTGTCATCGCCTCAAGGCTCTCTCGGATGCTCTCAGCGGTGACGGCACCCCCGTCTCCGACCAGACACTTGTTCTCAACTGCCTCTGTGGACTCAACCCGCGCTTCTCCGACATCACCACTATAGTCACCATGCAGAGCCCCCTGCCGTCCTTCACCCAGACGCTTTCTCTCCTCACTTTGCGCGCGACCCAGCTCGCGAACTCCTCGGCTTTGGGGCATCAGACCGCGCTCTACGGTGGCCGCAGCCCATCCCATGGCGCTGGAGGTCCTCATGGCGCTGGCGGCTCCTATGGTGCTGGTGGCTCAAACATGTCCGGCCAGAACCATGGCTCGGCCCGTGGTGATGGCAGCCGCAGCAGCGGCAACTTCGGCGGGCACCGCAATGGTGGCAACAACTGGCGCAAGAAGAAAAACAACGGCGGCAGCAACACTAGTGGAAACTCCAGCGGCCAACGCCCAGGCACCGTTGCACCATCTATTGGCCCGTGGGTGTGCCTTAACCCATATACAGGTCAACAGCTTCAGGCATCACCCACGGCAAGGCAGAACACTGGGGCTGGTCTTCTCGGCCCGCGGCCGCCGGTGCTACCACCGGCTCAAGCATTCACATCTCTGGCTCCTCTTCATGGACAAGCGTTTGGCACCAACCCACCTCCAACTCCCGGCTACAACGGCGCCTTATCGTGGGACTGCACCGCGTTGATTGTTGCCCTCAACAACGCTGCCACTCCGTCGACCGTCGGTGAGTGGGTCATGGATTACGAAGCCACTGCTCATATGGCCTCGGACCGCGGTATGCTTCACCACCTCACCCCTTCTACTTCTTCTTCCATTGTCACCGTGGGCAATGGTTCCACCTTGCCCATATCTCACATCGGACACGCATCTATACCCACTTCCGCTCGCACACTCTTGCTTAAAAATATTCTACTTGTCCCTCACATTGTCAAAAATTTACTCTCTATTCGTCGTTTCACCATTGATAATCTGTGTTCTATAGAATTTGACCCGTTCGGCTTTTCTGTGAAGGATCTTCGCACCAGGGCCGTGATTCTTCGATGCAATAGCCAAGGAGACCTCTACATCTTTCCATCATCCATCGTCAATCATCATGCACATGGACTCCTCGCCACCACCTTCACCGAGCTTTGGCATCGCCGCTTAGGACATCCCGGACATGACGCCATGTCCCAACTTCATAAACAGTCTTTTGTTTCTTGTAATAAAGTAGTCTCACATGTTTGTCATGCTTGTCAACTTGGCAAGCACGTGTGTTTGTCCTTTGCTAGGTCATCATCAATAAGCGTCGAACCCTTTCAGTTAATTCATTGTGATCTTTGGACTTCTCCAATTCTGAGTAATTCGGGTTTCAAATACTATCTTATTATTGTTGATGATTTTTCACATTTTATGTGGACTTTTCCCCTCCGACAAAAATCAGACACCGCTGCCATACTTCTCAATTTTGTCGCATATATTCGGACACAATTCTCTCGTCCTCTAGTCGCTGTGCAAGCCGACAATGGCACCGAGTTTCTTAACTCCACTGTCACCACCTTCTTCACTTCTCACGGCATTCGCCTTCGTCTCTCATGCCCCTACACTTCTGCTCAAAATGGCAAAGCTGAACGAGCAATTCGCACGATCAACGACGTCGTCCGAACTCTTTTATTTCAGTCATCCATGCCGCCCTCTTTTTGGGTAGAAGCCCTCGCCACAGCTACCCACCTCGTCAACATCCACCCTTCCCAAGCCATAGACTTCGCTATACCCTACATTCGCCTATACGACACCCCGCCAGACTACGCCACTCCGCGTCTTCGGTTGTCTATGCTATCCCAACCAATCCGCCACCGCCAAAAACAAACTCTCTCCCCGATCGGTCGCATGTGTGTTTCTCGGTTATCCTAGTCAACACAAAGGGTATCGTTGTCTCGACCTTGCCACTCGCCGAGTCATTATCTCACGCCACGTGATTTTGACGAATATGTCTTCCCTTTCTCACACTTGTCCGATCAACCCAAAAATACCTTAGCCGACTTTGATTTCTTATTACAGCTAGCGGCCACCCAACATGCACTCGCTCTCCCGTCCATCCTACATGCACGCCCGTCACATGCCTTGTCTAGTGGTCCTCCACCAAGTCTGCATGCAACCCCAACACCCAGCATGCATAGTGGCTCTTCGCCTCCCCCTACGTCGGCTACACCTACCAGCTCGCTTCCTTTTCAACCAAGCCCGTCGGCCTCTCCTCCTCCCTCGGTCAACCACGCCTCCCCTCCTTCCTCCGCGTCAACTGACGTGTCACTGCCCGTCGTTGTTCACCGACCACCATCGCCGTCTAACACACACACTATGCTCACGCGTGCTAAACGTGGGCTCTTCCAACCCATTGATCATCTCAACCTCACAGCGTCCCACTCCACTCCCTCTCCCATTTTCAAAACATACCGGGGTGCTCTTCATGATCCCCACTGGCGTCGTGCTATGCTCGAGGAATTTGATGCTCTTGTTGCTAACCGGACGTGGTCACTTGTTCCACGCCCTCCTCGTGCTCATGTTGTTTCAGGGAAATGGATCTTCAAGCACAAGTTTCACTCTGACGGTAGCCTTGCTCTCTACAAGGCTCGATGGGTTGTTCGTGGGTACTCTCAGCAGTCGGGCATCGACTACGATGAGACATTCAGCCCGGTTGTCAAGCCGGCCACAATCCGTATCGTCCTCAGCCTCGCTGTGTCCCGAGCATGGCCAGTTCACCAGCTCGACGTCAAGAACGCCTTTCTTCATGGCAATGTTGACGAGGAGGTCTACTGTCAGCAACCTCCCGGTTTCGTCGATGCTCGCTGCCCCGACTATGTGTGCCGTCTTCACAAATCGCTCTACGGTCTCAAGCAAGCTCCGCGTGCTTGGTACCAGCGGTTTTCCCTCGTTGCACATCGGATGGGATTCGTCGCCTCCAAATCGGATGTCTCTCTGTTCATCTACAAGTGTGGCCATGACCTCGCATACATTCTTCTATATGTGGACGACATCATCATCACTGCCTCCACGGATCAGCTACTTCGCTGTCTCACTCAGCAGCTTCATTTCGAGTTAGCTATGACGGACCTTGGTGCCCTATCATTCTTTCTCGGCATTTCTGTCACTTGGACATCGTCTGGTATGGTGCTTTCACAGCGACAGTATGTGTTGGATCTTCTCCAACGTGCCGGCATGGTGGATTGTAATCCCTCGACTACCCCTATCGACGTCAAGTGCAAGCTTTCGGCGCAAGATGGTTCCCTCCTTGCTGATCCTACCGAGTACCGCAGCTATGTTGGAGCTCTGCAATATCTGACCCTCACGCGCCCTGACATCGCGCACGTTGTTCAGCAGGCTTGTCTCTATATGCATGCACCTCGCGAGCCACATCTGCACCTGGTCAAGTGTATTCTCTGGTACGTCAAGGGGACTCTTGACCTCAGCATGCACATCACCCGCTCCTCGTTGACATCTCTCACAGCTTACTCTGATGCTGATTGGGCCGGCTGCCCTGACACCAGACGCTTGACTTCTGGGTTCTGCGTTTATCTCGGTGATAACCTGGTCTCTTGGTCATCCAAACGCCAGACCACGGTATCTCGCTCTAGTGCCGAGGCAGAGTATCGTGCCATTGCTCATGTTGTTGCCGAATGTTGTTGGATCCGACAGCTTCTCAGCGAGCTTCGTCATCCTCTCGCGACTGCCATAGTCGTCTTCTGTGACAATGTCAGCACTGTCTACATGGCTTCCAACCCGGTGCAGCATCGTCGTAACAAACACATCCAGATTGACATTCACTTTGTTCGCGAGAAGGTGTCACTTGGTGAGGTGCGGGTTCTTCATGTGCCATTTTCTCATCAGTATGCAGACATAATGACAAAAGGACTCCCGTCGCAGCTCTTCTCCGAGTTTCGGTCCAGTTTGTGTCTCTTGCCATACGGCGCACAAACTGAGGGGGGATATCAAAATATTCCTTTTGTATAGATTACCTTGTATAGGCATACTATCACGTGCCGATATGTATTGATTCGGTTTGGGATTTACTTGATCTTCCTTGATGGTCAAGACATGTAATCTATATACTTCCTCCTTTCATCTATATAGAGCCTAATGCGTTTTTCGAGGCTAACTTTAACCAAATGTTAGAGCAATAATATATGACATGCAACTTACACAAAGCACATCATCAAATTCGTATGTGAAACGAGCTTTCAATGATATAATTTTCACATTATGCATGTCATTTTTTTAGAGAAAAGGCACAAAGGCCCGACTTCAAATTAATGAAGCCATCAACCGGCTAGGATACAATGGTGCTGAATTACAAAGGCAAAGACTTGACCAAAAACTGAAAAATACATGCCAAATTCACTACAGAGAATAAGGCAGCAAGAAAACTGCGATCAAGCCGCCGGAGAGCTTGCACAGCTAGAACGGAAGGACCGAAGCCACCCGGCGACAGCAAAAGCCGTGAACATGAAGATCCAGACCGCGTGAAGGAAACCATCGACTCCACCGCCCGCCGCCTCGGGCCACTGCCGGAGGAGAGACCACTATCTCCCCTTCGTCCAGACCGTGTCGAACACGCGGACGCCCACTGTCGGCCGGCGACCAACCAGCACGCAAAGCGAGGAGCCGCTGAAGGATGCGGAAGAACCCACACGCCACCACCAACGCCGGCAACCAAGGGAACCGAGCACCACCGCCGCCACCCACCACCACGCACCAGGTCCACAACCCCCAACCACCCCTTGAACGGCGCCTCCAGGAAGGGCCGAGACGCCAGAGCGCCTCCACCGTCCGGCCAAAAGGCCAAGGCTTTCGCCCGGGGAAGGGAGGAGGAGGAGGGGGGCGGATCTGGAAGCTCGACCCGCCCTCAAGAGGGAGAGCGGCACCGGAGCGCCGCCGGCGTCGAGGTCGACGCGAAATCGACCAAGCTCCTCACGCCGGCGCGAGGCAGCAGATCCTCGCCGCCACCTTCACCGGAAGACGCGCGGCAGCCGGCAGGCTCCTCGGGTGGCGGCGGGGAGGGGGCAGGAGGGAGGAGAGGAGGCGGCGGCTAGGGTTTGGGGCTGCTCCCAAGTCGTCCGAGAGGGGCGACACGAAGCGGTCTTGAAAAACGCATTAGGCCCTATATAGATGGAAGGAGGGAGTATGTAATATGAAGCCACCCCATGAGAGGTGCGCAACACACAGAAACATATCTGTTTTCTTGAAGGACCAGGGGAGGGCCAAGGGGCCAGCGGTGTGGGGTGGAGCAGCGAGGCCGGTGACCCAGGCGGCGGACGCCTCACGGGGTGGAGGAGAGACTGGCGACAAGGAAGGAGCAGAATCCTCATGGAGCGGCAGGGAAGGTGAAGTCCCGACGGCTGAAGATGGTGCGCACGGAGGAGCTCGGATGATGTCAAGGTGAGCTTCTCTCAATCCTTCTCCCCCTTCACGCCTCTTGCAAATTTTTCTTGTTTGAGATCATTTGAAGGTGAGTGTAGTCTTGTGAGCAATTGCCTGTGCTATTTTCTTCTTTCTTTACTTTCCCCCTTCCCTACAAGAAGATGCCGAGTCATGTAATATCTTCAAGGAAGAGAAAATCTGCATTTTGTTCATGTGAAAAGTTAGGGTGGGTTTGTGCTTTCAGAAATGAGGCGACATTACATGTACACATATCAAAGATTTTTCTCTGTAAACGTATACTGGACCTGTGTGATTTGTATGACAGGGCTTAAATAAATCTGGTCCATTTATATTAAACCTTGCATTATGCAGTAGTAGAACTACTGCTCAATTTGGCGTGTGCCATTTTTGGTGCGTCAATTTCAGCTAGACTAAATCAACCACGCCGTCCTTCTTAGCTTGATTTTTTGTATGTTTGTGTGTGCAGGACGTTTAGCAGGACTGACTTAAGATCGAACCCCTGACAGAGTTTAAGCATGGTCCCGTATGCACTTCTTGACTTCTCTTGATTCCCGTTTTTGTTTCAGTTCATATCAAATCAATATTGTTTGCAACTTTGCATACAGGTTGGAGAGGTTATTTTTGGCGTGGAGGTCTTTTTCAGTTTTTCTAAAGTTACTATTTTTTTTTCAGTTCCCTAAGCTCTTTCGTCATGTTAAGTAAAGTCTTACCTACCACAAAATTGTATCATTCATCCCACACAATGGTTGGAATCCTAGTCGTTCAATTACAGTAGACCAACCATGTTTCACGTTTTGTATAGTCCAACCAATAATACAGATTCAGCCTGGTGATGATTTTCAATATATTGTGATAGTAGTTTCCTGCATTGATTAGTTATTGAGCCATCCTTCCGTTGTACTCGAAGTGTTGTAATAGTTAAATAGATGCATTTGTGCCATTTAGCTCATTGTAATGTAGGAGCAGATCAGGGTGGAAGAGTAATCTGTGTTGTGTAGACAACATCACTGTAATCTTCTCAGGCGAATAAAAGAATAGCTTGCGGTTCATGGAAAAGCCCCAATAAAATTCAGTTCAGTTCAGCTGTACATCTTTTGCTGACCCCTTTTCTTGGTGCCGATTGAGCTTTGTGTGTCAATATTTTTATTTGACTGCATTTTTTGCTTTAGTCCTTCCTCTTAGTGTATAATGATCCTGATTGTGTGAGTTTCTTTCCTGGCAGGGTAGTTATGCCTCAATCCATTCCATAACAAAATGCATATATGTCCTGAAGGTAGGATTTCACCTTCAGATTGTCATCAAGTTCGTCAAATTTATCGTTCCATGCTGGAACAGTGTACTTTCACGAGTATTTTTCTACTGAGTACATATAATACTTTCACACCTATGTTGTATTATATTCCAACTCTCCAAGTACCTTGTGCTTTTGTTCTTGGATTCTTTCTAAATGCTCCACAAGTCCTGCACTAATTTTGTCAACAAAATAATTAAGTGAAACATGGCTCTGAGCTATTGTCATATGGTACCTGTATGGGCTCTAATTGAGTTTGGCGGTCATATTTTCTTTAACTGTTGGTACAAGTCTTAAGTTGTGCTACTTTAGAACTTTCTGAAATACAAACAGTAGCCATAGTTCCATATGCATTTCTTTGATTGTAATTTCTTGTTGGTACCTTAGCAAGCAAACTGGTCCGTTTCTATCTTACCTGTTGTCATCAAACTGGTGCCACAAATCCAATGGATTTTGTTTCTGTTAAATCATATTACGTCCAGAAATGTGAGCTTATATCCGCTGCATCTTTAGGGAAGCCATTTTTTACGCTGCAAATAATGTGTGTGCTTATCCCATTAACTTGAGTGTGTTATTACAAGTTGCAGGAGCATGAATGGTCCACATCTCAGCTGGCTGTTGTTTCTGTAAGAAATTACTTTCTTCATTACGCATTGCTCGTGATTATTCTGTCTTGAATAAACATATGGTGTGGCACTTTTCGTATAATGATTTTATATCTTTCTGGTCCCAAATCATGCCGTTGATTTACTTTCGTTTTATTTTATTACTTTTGATCATTTTGGCTCTGAAAAGCAATAGTACAGTATATCCATGGAGTATAATAGAGTTGTTTGTTTGTTTGTTCTATCAAGCCAGTTTTATTCTATTTGCATGAGCATATACCAAACTTTTTTCATGCTCGCTCATGAACAAGATGAGGGCACTGGTTATGTATTTCCAAACAAGGTTTTGATTGAGATAGGTATTACTGATTTCTTTGGATTGCTATGCTCCAAAACTTGATGTATTGTCTAGGCTAACTCTCTTTTTTTAATTCAAAAACAAAGAAGATTCCTACAACTACTGCAGATTTGCAAAGAATCGTGAAATCAGAATATCCATGTATCAAAAGCAAAAAAGATGCCTACAACTACTATACAGGAATGATGTTCTATATTGCTGCCACACGAGAATATATATCGTAGTGCTCTCAATATAAATTAAAATGTTACTAGGGTTCTTGGTTAATGCATTGTTTTTTTCCTTTCCCATCCAGAATGATATTTGATTGAAGATATGGAATTAGTATGAGATCACTTTAGGGGGTTTAAACACTTGGATAAGATTAAACACATGTTGTACCGAATGATAATGGTACACCATTTGGCGATGGGTTCTCTAAAAAACTTAAAATTCCACTAGATATTATTTAGATATAATGGAAAAGGGATCAGAAATGCGGTTTGTATGACTGAAAACATCCTTAACATATGGTTGTTCATTATACTCTGTGGTAGTGAGATCGGTTAGTAATGTTACACATAATATATATTTTCCAGTTGTGTCCCTCACTCTCTTAAGCACGTTTCTGTTGTATACTGGTTAGTTGTCACAATGCATGTATTTGAGGATGTCGTCGGGTCTCCATTGTTGTACATTTGTCTTGCCACTTTGTTGTTCAAATTATTTTTTAGGAAACTATTTCAACTCTTCTGAAGGCCATTTGTTCTTAATGTTTTTCTTTATAAGTATCTCCATAATGGCACTTTCCACCTGGAAAAAGCATCAAGGTCAGCGATCCAGTTTTTGTTCTATAGGCATCTCTTCTTTGAATGAGGCATGGTAGCAGATGATGTATCTGTTTTATGTGTGTTAGAAGAGGCATCCGGTTGCTTGACTTTGTACGCACATTCTGATTCTTTAATCTTAGTTGTACAACCTATAACTATCCAATTTATTCTTTGTATACCAACTCAAAGCTGTGAATTGATGACCACACCTGCTAAGACAATCTTCAAATATTTTTTTGGGTCTCAATTCCTGTACCGAACTTTAGGGAATCGCCTACTGCTCAAAGACTTGCCTAGGCTATGTATGTCAAACATAATGATGCTCTAAATCATCCTGACAGGAAAAAAAATCTCAAGTTATTGCTATAACCTAATTTTATCAACAAAGACTTAATTTTTTAAAACACACCATGTTTGTTGCAATGGATCAAGAGGTACACATGCCCTGAAATATGAAGTTATTAACAAATGCAATTTTTTTGAAAGCACGCTCATGGTTTAAATGGGCATCTGTGCCATTTGGTGCAACGGGTCATCTTTTTTCCGAAAACACACACACACACACACACACACACACACACACCCACACACACACACATACACAATAATTTGATGCAAGCAATACCTCGAAAAAATATAAAGGCCTTCTTAACTGGTATGCATATTTTTTTGTATACATGAGATCTAAATTCTTAATGTGTGTGGTTGCTCAAACGGAAGATTACTGAAAATACACATATTTTCAGTGCAACATGGTTTTCATTGAAATTTTATGCTGCCAAATTTAAATGTATGTGTACATCTTATTATACACAGCAAGAAACCAATCTTCTTTTTTATTAAAGGGTGATAAATTTGTTAACGTATGTGCTTGCCCACAACTAAGCCAACTAAACCATGGATTTTATTTTCAATCCGGACATGGATTCAGCGGGTCTCTGCGCCATTTGGAATGGCGCAACGACTCCACTAGTTAAACATAAACCTAAACTATTTAATCTTAATAACCTAAACTAATTAAACTAAATAACCTAAACTAACTAAACTGAAAAGACTTGAACTAAAAAACCTAAACTAAACAAAAAAGAAAAAAAAAGAAAAAAAACAGGACAGGTGGTGGCAGGGGCTCACCGTGGGGGCGGCGACGGGTCGGG
>NC_041380.1:249438504-249476777 GCF_002162155.2 Triticum dicoccoides | reverse complement strand
CGGGGAAGCTCGGGAGGGAGGTGGGGAGGCAGGGAGGGGCGGCGACGGGGCGGGGAGGGGGCGGCGACGGCCGGTGCTCCTCGAGGGGGAAGGGGGGTCGACCCGCAGCTGCGGCGGGAAGGCTCAGGAGCGGGGTGGGGCGGCGACGGCGCGGGGAGGGTGCAACATCGATAGCGCGGGGTGGCACGAGGGAGGAAGAAAGAGGAGAGGAGACAGATAGATAGATGGTGATGGCGGGGGTGCGACCGTTGATGAAGCTATGTACCTAGGGTAGGGTCATGGACCTGTCCAGTATACCATCCCTCAGGACATCTTTACAAAGAATCAGAAACAGTCGAAGAGAAATCATCATCCACTCGACCGTAGAGATGCGCTCACTCGACCACCTTGAAGACACTCGACCACCAGAAGATGAGGAACCCTCCACTCTGCGACGGTTAAGACTTAAACCATAGCATTATGAGCATTTGTGACATTTACTGTAGACGTTACCTGTAACGCCTTTCCTTTATGAGCATTGAACTCTGTGTAACAGAGGGGAGCTGGGGTCCTGGCGCACTCTATATAAGCCACCTCCCTCCTCTGGGACAAGGGTTCGCACTTTTGTAAACACACACACATATAATCCAGTCGACCGCCTCAGGGCACCGAGACGTAGGGCTGTTACTTCCTTCGAGAAGGCCTGAACTCGTAAAACTTGTGTGTACAACTACTCCATAGCTAGGATCTTGCCTCCTCATACCTACCTCCCATTCTACTGTCAGTCTTAGATCCACGACAGTTGGCGCCCACCGTGGGGCAGGTGTCTTAGCGACTTATTGGAGAAGTTGCAATTTTTCCGATCCCCATCATCATGGTTCCAGGCAGAGGTTTGGCTGAGGGCCGCGAGATCTGTCTCGGCGCGCTCGTGTTTGTCGCCAACGACTCCACTTGGCTTCAGGAGGCACCACTCGACGTCGACGCGCTCCCTGCCCGCGGGGTGACGCACTTTCATGCGTGCATCCGCGACGTCCTCCTGCGGCAACCATCGACCCAGTACCAGTCGACTCCTACGGCTTTCCCCCTTCCTGCGACCCGCCGGAACAAGCGCACCAGCCGGTTGAGGGTTCAACGGTGGGTGGAGCATGCGATGGCCCGCCAGTCTGCCACCCCTCAAGTCGCGGTGCTCGAGCCCGACGAGTCTCTCTACGGCCTGTTCGATCTATCGACTGGCTCCGTAGAGACTGCATCCGAGTGCGGCAGCAATGACTCGGCAGTGGAAGTCTTGATGGTCAATGGACCACGCGGTCCTCCTGGCTTCGATCGTGAAGACGGAGGTGACGGGAACGGTGATCCGTCACGCGTTCACGAGGAGTACCGCCCCGAGCCTCTCTCTTCGCAGCAGAGAGAAGAACTTCGTCGCCGAAACATGGATGCCCTGCATACTCCTATAGTTGGAGAAACGCCCGAGGCCAAGGCCTTGGAACAGGCTCGCTTGGCCAATCTGGCTGAGCTGTCAGGACCCCGACTCAATGCCACATCGATCTAGCATGTAACGCCTCATATCACTTTGCGGCCTCACGCACGGTATCCCCACGGGTGTCGCCTTACCTTTGCCCGGGACCGTTTGCGCATTTTGGCACACGTATATGATGGTGTCGCTAGCATCCATATGATAAAGAGCCCGGGCTGACATGGCTAGTCGTAAACCCAAAGTGGCACTAACTTACAGGGACAGGCATCCATGACCCAGCATCGAACGTGTCGGTCATCAACGAGTGAATCCAGGCTGTAGCACTGGGCTAACAGGACTCCGGTGAACCGGGCTGTAGCGGGCTAGCAGGACTCCGGTATTCATCGCGTGACATTTCCCCGAAGGGACAGACACAGGATCGAAGAAGGACACATGCCGGCCAACCTAAGTGTTCCGGAGCAGTAGCAAGCTACCAGGGCTCAGTGGAAGCACTAGGAGACATTTCCCGGTAAGAGAGTCTACTAAGGATAAACAACTAGATAGTCAGATCCCACACATAGCAATACACATTACACGTACGCATAACATGCAAGTATGTGCTGTACAACATGGCATCACAGCATAACTCAACAACTCAAATAGATAAAGGCTCAGAAGAGCCATCATAGCATTTATTGCAAACAGGGGTCACAAAACCCATCATACAGAGCATACAAGCAACAAGCGGAAGCATTACATGTCTGGGTACAGACATCTACAAATGAAAAAGGCTGAAGAGCCTGACTATCTACAACATCCGATCAAGATCGTAGCTGAGGTACTAGCTACTAGTCGAAGTCCACGAGAACACTAGTAAGACCGAAGTCTCCGCTGCAAAAGCATAAATAAAGCAACATGAGTACAAAGGTACTCAGCAAGACTTACATCAGATCCTATCATACATGCATTTGTATCAAGAGGGTAATGTGGGGTTTAGTTGCAGCAAGCCAGCTTTGACTCTGTGGCTAACCTGTTCTACGACTACCAGAAACTCTGGAGGTGAAACAACGTACACGAGTCCACTAACCACCCTACAATACACTACTATGGGTTCATCCCCGTCTCCCTACGAGAAGGCCATCCATACCAGTCACACATGTCTTGAGCATTTTAGGGTATCCACTTCAAGTTGTTTATGTACCATGTAAGCATCCAAGAAGTCCATAACCGCGGACCCGGCTATTCGAATAGATCATGTTAACCCTGCAGGGGTGTACTTCTTCACACACGCTCTCGCCACTTACCGCCATGTACACGTCATGTATCTCGGCAACCTTCAAGCGGAAGCCTGGCGAGGGTGTCGGCCACGACCTGACTAACCACACAAGACTCTAATCCAGGTTTATCGCCTATTCGGGTTCCATCCGCAAGGAGATCCGGCCGGGGTGTCGCTCACGGCCCCAAACGATGTGAGCAGGGTTCCCGAGCCCACCAACCGGGTGCCACTCGGTACACCGGGCCACGTGTGCCTAGTCTGTCCCAAGCCCACCCTGCCGGGTGCCACTTGGTAGAAAAATAGCACTACCTACAAACACCAGAAACTAGTTGCGACTCCTGGACAGAGATCAAGTTGGCTAATAAGTCGAGAGGGGCACTTAAGCATTCCAATGTGTGGTAGTATCGAGTCATTGGACAACATACATAGAACTCAATGCTTAAGGACGGTTCCAGTGAGACAACCCACCATGTACTCCTACATGGCCTCTCACCGCTACCTTTACCAAATCGTGTTCACACACTTCACTCTCAGCATCAGAACATATCGTGACACTCCAATTCATTCCCAATGAACCAGACCTGACACAACTCTAAGCAATAGCAGGCATAGCATGGTAGGAACACAACAATGGCTTCAATCAACTCCTACACATGCTAGTGGGTTTCAACTATTTACTGTGGCAATGACAGGTCATGCAGAGGAATGGGTTCAACTACCGCAGCACAAAGTAGCATATGAATCGTTGTTGTCCTAATGCAATAACTGAGAGCAGGAGCGAGAGAGTAGGGTTTTATCGAAATGAACAAGGGGGTTTGCTTGCCTGGTAAATCAACAAGGGAGGCACTGCTTCACAGACAGGTACTCTGGAACATCTCCGGAGCAGGGCCTATCGAGAAGGAACGGTGCCGGCAATCAATACACAATCATATGCAACAATATGATGCATGAACATGGCATGTAGATGTGATGCTGTTTGAGCTAATGCAACTAGTATTCAATTTGAATGAAGTCCATTTGAACAAAAGGTTCAAATGCAACTCCAAAATTAAGTCTCTTAATGTGCCATAATGTGTTTTCTCATATTCAGCATGTATAAGTTGGTTTGTCATGCATGAAACTAGTACAGATGGAAAGATTGCATTTTTCTGATAATTTTTCATATATAAATTATTTTAATCTGAGCTACGGTTGAATTGTTATGAATTTTTGAAGTTTAAAACAATTTCTGGAATTTTCTGATTAAATTTAAATCCAGAATTCATATATTGCGTCAGCATTGAGTAAGCATGACGTCAGCAGTCAACTGGGCTGGTTCGGGTCAAACCTGACGTGTGGGGCCCACACGTCAGTGACAGGGGGGTTAAACAGGGGTTAATTAAATCCTAATTAGAAGTTAGTGGCGCTGGGGCCCACTGTCAGTGTCAGGGGGGGTTAATTAAGAGGTGATTAGCACTAAGCTAATCACCTGACGGCCGGGCCCACATGTCAGGCCGGCGAGGTCGTCGGCGGCGACCTCTGGACGCGGCGGCGTCCGCGAAACAGGCCACGGGGGCGGCGTCGGAGAGCACCGGGGCGTAGCCCGGGCTCTCGCGCATCTGGTGGGACAGGTGGGAGGAGCGGGGAAGGCCGGAGCTCGCCGGAGCAAAGCTCGCGGCGGCGGCCGGAGCTCGGCTTCGAGCGGGAACGGGCTGCGGGGCACGGGGAGGCCACCTGAGGGGCTCGGCGGCACCCTCGTGGCACTGGGAGCGCGATGGAAGGCTCGGTTTGGGCGGAGGCGGCCGAGACGGCGGCGGCGACATGGACGGCGGCGAGAGGCTTCGGCCGTGGTGGGGAACGGCGCTACGGCGCGGAAATGAGGGGGGAGAAGAGAGGGGAACGGCGGCGGAGCTCACCGCGGACCTCCAGGGCTGCTCGTTGTGGCCGGGGACGCGTTGGAGACGGCGAATCGGAGTCGGCGGTCGACGGCGTCCGAGGAGGAAGACGATGGTGACGGCGGCTACACAGGGCGTCCGGAGGTTCGTGGCTCGACGAGGAGGTGGAGGGGGTTGTGGCGGAGCTCGGAAGCGTGTCGGGGAGGCGAGGGGAGGCCGGTGGCGATGGCTATGGCGAACGGTGGCGTCGGTGGCGTTCGGCCGTGAGAGAGAGAGAGAGACAGAGGAGAGGACGAGGGCGAGGGAGAGTGCGAGGGGGTCGGGGTGGCTGCGTGGCGTCGTTCCAGGCATCCAGACGAGGAGGGGAGAGGCAGGCAGGCAGGGAGGGAGGAGGTGGCGCGGCGCGGCGGTGCGCGCGCGTCGGGCACGCGCCGTCCCCCTGCCGGGGAGGAAGACGACAGAGGAGGGGGGGCCAGGTGGGCTGGGCCGCCTGCTGGCTGGGCCGGCCTGCTGCGGCTGGGCTGCACAGGGGGGAGCCCCAGGTAAGCCCCTCCTTCTTTTAATTTTTGTTTTCTAATTTTTCTGACATTGTTTGATTTAATAAAATACTAAATCAATTTATTACCTTATGCCAATTTTTGCAGGAGCTAGATATATTATTTCAGAGCTCCTTTATCAATGGCATAATTTTTGGACCATATTTCATATATATAGCAATATACTTCCAATGCAAATATTTATCGAATTAATCCAAATGGCCAAAATAAATATCCATGAGCTCCTAAAAATATTGTTTTGATTTTTATCTCTGTCCAATATTTTCAGAGAGCAACATGAGCATTTTCTTGGACCCTTTTGGAGAAATTTTTATTTGGGTCATTTTCAAAAATGATTCTGAGGGTTCCACCAATCCTCATTTCAAATTTAAATGAAATTTAAATATGATGCACAAATGGCTAGCTAGTCTAAGTCATACCAGACTAGGGATGTGACAACTCGCCCCCACTTGAAAGAATCTCGTCTCGAGATTCAGGGGTCGACGGAAAGAAAGCGGGGTACTCCAGTCGAAGACGATCTTCTCGCTCCCAAGTAGCTTCTCTCTCGGAATGATGAGACCACTGAACTTTGAGAAACTTGATGTTCTGACGTCGAGTGACACGCTCTGCTTGATCAAGAATGCGAACCGGGTACTCTCGGTATGTGAGGTTATCTTGGAGATCAAGCGTTTCGTGGTCCACTCCGTGGATGGGATCCGAGAAGCAACGCCTGAGTTGAGAGACGTGGAAGACATCATGAACTCGAGAAAGATGTGGGGGTAGTTCCAACTGGTAGGCAACCTCTCCTCGTTTAGCGAGAATACGAAAAGGGCCAATGTAACGAGGAGCCAACTTGCCCTTGATACCGAAACGATGGGTACCCTTCAAAGGGGTAACCCGAAGGTAAGCTTGGTCGCCAATTTCATAAGTCATATTCTTATGATGACGATCGTACTGGCTCTTCTGACGAGACTGGGCTGTTTTCAAATTCTCACGAATGATGCGAACTTGCTCTTCTGCCTCCTGGATCATATCCGGTCCAAAGAATTGTCTTTCACCGGTTTCTGACCAGTTCAAAGGTGTTCGACATCTTCGTCCATAGAGAACCTCAAAAGGAGCTTTCTTGAGGCTGGATTGATAGCTATTGTTATAAGCAAACTCGGCAAAAGGAAGACATTTCTCCCAATCCATACCGAATGAGATAACGCAAGCTCTGAGCATGTCTTCGAGAATTTGATTGACCCGTTCCACCTGACCACTCGACTGAGGGTGGAAAGCGGTACTGAAGGAAAGATGGGTTCCCATGGCAGTTTGGAAACTCTCCCAGAAATGAGAAGTGAAAAGACTGCCACGGTCCGAATTGATCTCTAGTGGAACACCATGAAGTGACACTATTCGAGAAATATATAAGTCCGCAAGCTGACTAGCAGTGATACTCTCTCGAACAGGAAGGAAGTGAGCCACTTTGGAGAGACGATCAATGACTACGAAGATAGCATTATTCCCTCTCTTGGTCCTGGGAAAGCCGGTGATGAAGTCCATACCAACTTTATCCCATTTCCATTCAGGAATAGCTAAAGGCTGAAGGGTGCCAGCAGGCCTTTGATGCTCTGCCTTAACGCGACGACAAACGTCACAGTTAGCAATAAACTAAGCGATTTCTCTCTTCATCCTAGTCCACCAGAACCTCTGGCGTAGGTCCTGATACATCTTAGTACTACCGGGATGAATCGTGAGAGGAGATTCATGCGCCTCCTTAAGAATCAATTGTCGCAGATGTTGATTCTTGGGAACCACCAAACGATTCTCAAAGAAAACAACACCACGATCATCCATAGAGAAACACCCACCAATTCCCTTCTTAATGTTTCTCTTAATGCGGATAACCCCCCTATCAAACTTCTGGTCAGAGATGATCTGATCCTCAAGGGTAGGTTTCGCCACCAAGGTAGAAAGAAATCCGCGAGGAGCTATGTGAAGATTAAGCTTACGGAATTCCTCATGGAGAAGTGGTTGGCCTTGCTGCAACATGAGATTGTTGCAATAGGATTTACGGCTTAGCGCATCAGCCATGACATTGGCTTTGCCTGGGGTGTAGGTAATCCCTAGATCATAATCTGTAATCAACTCCAACCAACGTCTTTGCCTAAGGTTTAGGTCTGGTTGGGTGAAGATATACTTGAGACTCTGGTGATCAGTGTAGATCTCGCAACGTTTACCAAGAAGGTAATGTCGCCAGGTCTTGAGTGCATAGACTACGGCTGCAAGCTCTAGATCATGTGTCGGATAATTCTCCTCATGTGGATGCAACTGTCGGGATGCATAGGCAATCACATGACGATCCTGCATAAGAATGCAACCTAGTCCCTGTCGTGAGGCGTCGCAGTAGATAATAAAGTCTTTAGTGAAATCCGGTGGCACAAGTATGGGAGCAGAAGTCAGGCGTCTTTTCAGTTCCTGAAAACTGTACTCACACTGTGGGGACCACTCGAACTTTTTATCTTTCTTGAGAAGTTCCGTGAGGGGTTTGGCTACTTTGGAGAAGTTTTCAACAAAGCGGCGACAATAGCTAGCTAGACCAAGGAAACTCCTAACTTGTTTAACGGTCTCAGGTGGAGTCCAATCGAGAACGGCCTTGACTCTCTCGGGATTGACAGCAATGCCCTTACCAGAGATTACGTGGCCTAGGTAGGTCACTTCTGGCAACCAAAATTCACACTTGGAGAACTTGGCATAAAGGCGGTGCTCTCTGAGTTTTTCTAGCACAAGTCTAAGATGTTCGGCATGCTCTTCCTCGTTCTTCGAGTAAATAAGAATATCATCGAGGTAAACCACGACGAACTTATCTAAGTACTCCATGAAGATCGAGTTCATCAGGCGGGAGAATGTGGCTGGGGCGTTGGTTAGGCCGAAGGACATGACGGTGTACTCGTACTGACCATAACGAGTGACAAAAGCTGTCTTGGGAATGTCCCCATTTCTGATTTTGATTTGGTGGTATCCTAACCTTAAATCCATCTTGGAGAAGACTGAGGATCCAGCGAGCTGATCATACAGGTCGTTGATCCTGGGGAGCGGATACTTGTTCTTTATCGTGACCAAATTAACGGGACGATAATCAACGACCATCCGGTCCGTACCGTCTTTCTTATTGACAAAGAGGACGGGGCAAGCCCAAGGAGAAGAACTAGGACGGATGAAACCCTTTTGCAAGGACTCATCGAGTTGTTTCTTAAGCTCGGCTAGTTCTAGGGGTGCCATCTTGTAAGGTCTCCGGGAGATTGGAGCTGTTCCTGGAATAAGATCTATGACGAACTCTACATCTCTGTCAGGTGGAACACCTGGCAGTTCCTCTGGAAAGACATCCGGAAAGTCACGGACTACCGGAATATCTTCAAGGTCTGGAAGAGGGCTGGCATTAAGAGAATAGAGCTGACGCTTTGCAACTCTAGTGGAGATGGTGACTATCTTGCCAGATGGGTGGGTAAGTTGAACAGATCTTGTGTAACAATCAATCTTGGCATGATGAGCTGTCATCCAGTCCATACCCAAGATGATGTTAATATCTGAAGACTTGAGGGCTACAAATGATGCAAGGAATACAAGTCTATCAACAAGGATTTCATTACCATGGCTGATTCTGGAGGTCTGCCATCTAGACCCTGGGGTTTGGATTTCAAGCGGAGTTGGCATATCACAAAATGACATGTCGTGCAAACGAGCATAGCCTTCAGAAATGAAGGAGTGAGATGCTCCAGTATCGAATAGAACTGATGTTGGGTGACAATTGACAAGGAGTGTACCAAGAACGACATCTGGATCATCATGAGCGTCTTTAGCTGAGACGTGATGCACACGTCCACGTTCAGTGGGAACTGACTTGACACTGATCATCTTGCGTGATGGCTTAATACAGCCAACAGTCCTCTCGGGCTGGGGTGGAGCATAACTAGTCTGAGAGCAATCACGTGCATAGTGTCCTGGCTTCCCGCATGTGAAGCAAGTCCCTAAGGTTGGACGTGGACCCGCACTAACAAGCGGTCTACCAGTAGGCCCGGGTGGAACATACGACTAGGCTGGGGAAGGCACCACATAGGATGGCCTCGGTGCATATCCGGAAGGAAGAGCGGAGTTTGGAACCCAAATCCGGCGCTTCTGGGAACTAGAGCCAGAGGGAGATCCCAAATCACGGGTATGCTTACGAGACTCCTCGTAAGTGAGTTGAGCTGTCTCTACATTGATGGCCTTGTTCACAAGGGCTTGGAATGTATCACAATGATGCAGGTGGAGATCACGACGCAACTTGGGGTTGAGACCCTTCCGGAACCTAGCCTGCTTCTTGGCGTCCGTGGACACTTCTTCTGTGGCATAACGGGCGAGGTTCTCGAACTCTCTGCTATAAGCATCAACAACCATCTTACTCTGGGTGAAACTACAGAACTCTTCTCTCTTGCGATCAAGGAGGGCCTGGGGAATGTGATGCTCGCGAAAAGCCTTAGTGAAATCCTTCCAGGTAGGAATCTGGCCAGCTGGAAGCAAAGTCTCATAGTTCTGCCACCAAAGACTAGCAGGACCTTCCAGGTGGTATGTGGCATAAGTGACCTTGTCATCTTCAGCTATGCTCGCGGAAAGCAGCTTATGAGTGATGCTACGGAGCCAGTCATCTGCATCGAGTGGCTCGATGGAATGATGAAAGGTAGGTGGGTGCAAGCGAATGAAATCATGAATGGTAGCAGACCCTTTGAGCTGATGTGCGGTGTTCTCTCCGATACGTGCCAACAAACGGTTAGACTCACGCTTGTTCCTCTCCATCTCTAGCATGAACTTTGTCAACGAAGGCTGGTCGGGAGGATCCTCATCCCTACCGTCTCCATGGTTCTGGCTACGAATAATAGAACTAGATGACATCCTGTGAAACGAAACCAAGGACGGAATCAACATCAACTATCGACTGTAGAATGTAGGACAAGGAATTAGTATCTCTCGAACTCCTTAGGAAAATTCCGGCAGCATAACGGCAGTAAAATGCTCAGAATGAGACATCCTACTAAAATGAGGTAATAACATACTCATCAGCATTACTCAAGGTTCTGAGATCATACTAAACAGACTACACCGGAAATACTCAAAACTGGGGTATGACTCTGATCAACCAATCCTATGGGACTACAGAGTAGTAACACGTGATCCTGATAGACGGAAGAGAAGCCTAGTTCCTTAATCCCGTCGAAAAGATAGGACGTCTCGGATCAGAAGGTCATGAGGTATAAGGAGTAAAAAGAGCCTTACGTTCCAACCCACAATCAATTCCCTTACATAACTAAAGAATTTCTAGACTCGACTTCGACCAGTTTGGCTTGGTAAACCTATAGGCAGTCAGGCTCTGATACCAGCGCTGTCAGGACCCCGACTCAATGCCACATCGATCTAGCATGTAACGCCTCATATCACTTTGCGGCCTCACGCACGGTATCCCCACGGGTGTCGCCTTACCTTTGCCCGGGACCGTTTGCGCATTTTGGCACACGTATATGATGGTGTCGCTAGCATCCATATGATAAAGAGCCCGGGCTGACATGGCTAGTCGTAAACCCAAAGTGGCACTAACTTACAGGGACAGGCATCCATGACCCAGCATCGAACATGTCGGTCATCAACGAGTGAATCCAGGCTGTAGCACTGGGCTAACAGGACTCCGGTGAACCGGGCTGTAGCGGGCTAGCAGGACTCCGGTATTCATCGCGTGACATTTCCCCGAAGGAACAGACACATGATCGAAGAAGGACACATGCCGGCCTGCCTAAGTGTTCCGGAGCAGTAGCAAGCTACCAGGGCTCAGTGGAAGCACTAGGAGACATTTCCCGGTAAGAGAGGCTACTAAGAATAAACAACTAGGTAGTCAGATCCCACACATAACAATACACATTACACGTACGCATAACATGCAAGTATGTGCTGTACAACATGGCATCACAGCATAACTCATCAATCATATAGATAAAGGCTCAGAAGAGCCATCATAGCATTTATTGCAAACAGGGGTCACAAAACCCATCATACAGAGCATACAAGCAACAAGCGGAAGCATTACATGTCTGGGTACAGACATCTACAAATGAAAAAGGCTGAAGAGCCTGACTATCTACAACATCCGATCAAGATCGTAGCTGAGGTACTAGCTACTAGTCGAAGTCCACGAGAACACTAGTAAGACCGAAGTCTCCGCTGCAAAAGCATAAATAAAGCAACATGAGTACAAAGGTACTCAGCAAGACTTACATCAGATCCTATCATACATGCATTTGTATCAAGAGGGTAATGTGGGGTTTAGTTGCAGCAAGCCAGCTTTGACTCTGTAGCTATCCTGTTCTACGACTACCAGAAACTCTTGAGGTGAAACAACGTACACGAGTCCACTAATCACCATACAATACACTACTATGGGTTCATCCCCGTCTCCCTACGAGAAGGCCATCCATAGCACTCACACATGTCTTGAGCATTTTAGAGTATCCACTTCAAGTTGTCTATGTACCATGTAAGCATCCAAGAAGTCCATAACCGCGGACCCGGCTATTCGAATAGATCATGTTAACCCTGCAGGGGTGTACTTCTTCACACACGCTCTCGCCACTTACCGCCATGTACACGTCATGTATCTCGGCAACCTTCAAGCGGAAGCCTGGCGAGGGTGTCGGCCACGACCTGACTAACCACACAAGACTCTAGTCCAGGTTTATCGCCTATTCGGGTTCCATCCGCAAGGAGATCCGGCCGGGGTGTCGCTCACGGCCCCAAACGATGTGAGCAGGGTTCCTGAGCCCACCAACCGGGTGCCACTCGGTACACCGTGCCACGTGTGCCTAGTCTGTCCCAAGCCCACCCTGCCGGGTGCCACTTGGTAGAAAAATAGCACTACCTACAAACACCAGAAACTAGTTGCGACTCCTGGACAGAGATCAAGTTGGTTAATAAGTCGAGAGGGCTTGGAGCGCCCGGAGCCCAATGTGTGGTAGTATCGAGTCATTGGACAACATACACAGAACTCAGGGCTTAAGGACGGTTCCAGTGAGACAACCCACCATGTACTCCTACATGGCCTCTCACCGCTACCTTTACCAAATCGTGTTCACACACTTCACTCTCAGCATCAGAACATATCGTGACACTCCAATTCATTCCCAATGAACCAGACCTGACACAACTCTAAGCAATAGCAGGCATAGCATGGTAGGAACACAACAATGGCTTCAATCAACTCCTACACATGCTAGTGGGTTTCAACTATTTACTGTGGCAATGACAGGTCATGCAGAGGAATGGGTTCAACTACCGCAGCACAAAGTAGCATATGAATCGTTGTTGTCCTAATGCAATAACTGAGAGCAGGAGCGAGAGAGTAGGGTTTTATCGAAATGAACAAGGGGGTTTGCTTGCCTGGTAAATCAACAAGGGAGGCACTGCTTCACAGACAGGTACTCTGGAACATCTCCGGAGCAGGGCCTATCGAGAAGGAACGGTGCCGGCAATCAATACACAATCATATGCAACAATATGATGCATGAACATGGCATGTAGATGTGATGCTGTTTGAGCTAATGCAACTAGTATTCAATTTGAATGAAGTCCATTTGAACAAAAGGTTCAAATGCAACTCCAAAATTAAGTCTCTTAATGTGCCATAATGTGTTTTCTCATATTCAGCATGTATAAGTTGGTTTGTCATGCATGAAACTAGTACAGATGGAAAGATTGCATTTTTCTGATAATTTTTCATATATAAATTATTTTAATCTGAGCTACGGTTGAATTGTTATGAATTTTTGAAGTTTAAAACAATTTCTGGAATTTTCTGATTAAATTTAAATCCAGAATTCATATATTGCGTCAGCATTGAGTAAGCATGACGTCAGCAGTCAACTGGGCTGGTTCGGGTCAAACCTGACGTGTGGGGCCCACACGTCAGTGACAGGGGGGTTAAACAGGGGTTAATTAAATCCTAATTAGAAGTTAGTGGCGCTGGGGCCCACTGTCAGTGTCAGGGGGGGTTAATTAAGAGGTGATTAGCACTAAGCTAATCACCTGACGGCCGGGCCCACATGTCAGGCCGGCGAGGTCGTCGGCGGCGACCTCTGGACGCGGCGGCGTCCGCGAAACAGGCCACGGGGGCGGCGTCGGAGAGCACCGGGGCGTAGCCCGGGCTCTCGCGCATCTGGTGGGACAGGTGGGAGGAGCGGGGAAGGCCGGAGCTCGCCGGAGCAAAGCTCGCGGCGGCGGCCGGAGCTCGGCTTCGAGCGGGAACGGGCTGCGGGGCACGGGGAGGCCACCTGAGGGGCTCGGCGGCACCCTCGTGGCACTGGGAGCGCGATGGAAGGCTCGGTTTGGGCGGAGGCGGGCCGAGACGGCGGCGGCGACATGGACGGCGGCGAGAGGCTTCGGCCGTGGTGGGGAACGGCGCTACGGCGCGGAAACGAGGGGGAGAAGAGAGGGGAACGGCGGCGGAGCTCACCGCGGACCTCCAGGGCTGCTCGTTGTGGCCGGGGACGCGTTGGAGACGGCGAATCGGAGTCGGCGGTCGACGGCGTCCGAGGAGGAAGACGATGGCGACGGCGGCTACACAGGGCGTCCGGAGGTTCGTGGCTCGACGAGGAGGTGGAGGGGGTTGTGGCGGAGCTCGGAAGCGTGTCGGGGAGGCGAGGGGAGGCCGGTGGCGATGGCTATGGCGAACGGCGGCGACCGACGCGTTCGGACACGGGAGAGAGAGAGCGAGGGAGAGGAGAGGAAGAATCGGGGGAGAGTGAGAGGGTACGGGGGGGCTGCGTGGCGTCGTCCGGCGTCCCAGGGCGACGAGGAGGCTCCAGGCAAGCAGGGAGGGAGGTGGCGTGGCGCGGTGGCGCGCGCGCGCGCCGGGCACGCTCCCCTCCCTCTGTCGAGGACGAAGACGACAGAGGAGGGGGCGGGCTGGGCCGCCTGCTGGCTGGGCCGGCCTGCTGCTGGGCTGCACAGGGGGAGAGCCCCAGGTAAGCTTCTCCTTCTTTTATTTATTTTTGTTTTCTAATTTCTGACATTTGTTTTGATTTAAATAAAATATTAAATCATTTTATTACCTTATGCCAATTTTTGCAGGAGCTAGATATATTATTCCAGAGCTCCCCAACAGGTGGCATAATTTTTGGACATATATTAATATATATAACTAATATATTTCCAATGCAAATATTTATGCATTAATTCCAAATGCCCAAAATAAATACCTATGAGCTCTTAAAAATATTGGTTTGATTTTTATCTCTGTCCAATATTTTCAGAGAGCAACATGAGCATTTTCTTGGACCCTTTTGGAGAAATTTTTATTTGGGTCATTTTCAAAAATGATTCTGAGGGTTCCACCAATCCTCATTTCAAATTTAAATGAAATTTAAATATGATGCACAAATGACTAGCTAGTCTAGGTCATACCAGACTAGGGATGTGACAATTCGCCCCCACTTGAAAGAATCTCGTCTCGAGATTCAGGGGTCGACGGAAAAAAAGTGGGGTACTCCAGTCGAAGACGATCTTCTTGCTCCCAAGTAGCTTCTCTCTCGGAATGATGAGACCACTGAACTTTGAGAAACTTGATGTTCTGACGTCGAGTGACACGCTCTGCTTGATCAAGAATGCGAACCGGGTACTCTCGGTATGTGAGGTTATCTTGGAGATCAAGCGTTTCATGGTCCACTCCGCGGATGGGATCCGAGAAGCAACGCCTGAGTTGAGATACGTGGAAGACATCATGAATTCGAGAAAGATGTGGGGGTAGTTCCAATTGGTAGGCAACCTCTCCTCGTTTAGCGAGAATACGAAAAGGACCAATGTAACGAGGAGCCAACTTGCCCTTGATACCGAAACGATGGGTACCCTTCAAAGGAGTAACCCGAAGGTAAGCTTGGTCGCCAATTTCATAAGTCATATCCTTATGATGACGATCGTACTGGCTCTTCTGACGAGACTGGGCTGTTTTCAAATTCTCACGAATGATGCGAACTTGCTCTTCTGCCTCCCGGATCATATCCGGTCCAAAGAATTGTCTTTCACCGGTTTCTGACCAGTTCAAAGGTGTTCGACATCTTCGTCCATAGAGAACCTCAAAAGGAGCTTGCTTGAGGCTGGATTGGTAGCTATTGTTATAAGCAAACTCGGCGAAAGGAAGACATTTCTCCCAATCCATACTGAATGAGATAACGCAAGCTCTAAGCATGTCTTCGAGAATTTGATTGACCCGTTCCACCTGGCCACTCGACTGAGGGTGGAAAGCGGTACTGAAAGAAAGATGGGTTCCCATGGCAGTTTGGAAACTCTCCCAGAAATGAGAAGTGAAAAGACTGCCACGGTCTGAATTGATCTCTAGTGGAACACCATGCAGTGACACTATTCGAGAAATATATAAGTCAGCAAGCTGACTAGCAGTGATATTTTCTCGAACAGGAAGGAAGTGAGCCACTTTGGAAAGACGATCAACGACTACGAAGATAGCGTTATTCCCTCTTTTGGTCCTGGGAAAGCCGGTAATGAAGTCCATACCAACTTTATCCCATTTCCATTCAGGAATAGCTAAAGGCTGAAGGGTGCCAGCAGGTCTTTGATGTTCTGCCTTAACGCGACGACAAACGTCACATTTAGCAATGAACTCAGCGATTTCTCTTTTCATCCTAGTCCACCAGAACCTCTGGCGTAGGTCCTGATACATCTTAGTACTACCGGGATGAATCGTGAGAGGGGATTCATGCGCCTCCTTAAGAATCAATTGTCGCAGATGTTGATTCTTGGGAACCACCAAGCGATTCTCAAAGAAAACAACACCACGATCATCCATAGAGAAACATCCACCAACTCCCTTCTTAATGTTTCTCTTAATGCGAATAACCCCCCTATCAAACTTCTGGTCAGAGATGATCTGATCCTCAAGGGTAGGTTTCGCCACCAAGGTAGAAAGGAATCCGCGAGGAGCAATGTGAAGGTTAAGCTTACAGAATTCCTCATGGAGAAGTGGTTGGCCTTGCTGCAACATGAGATTGTTGCAATAGGATTTACGGCTTAGAGCATCAGCCATGACATTGGCTTTGCCTGGGGTGTAGGTAATCCCTAGATCATAATCTGTGATCAACTCCAACCAACGTCTTTGCCTAAGGTTCAGATCTGGTTGGGTGAAGATATACTTGAGACTCTGGTGATCGGTGTAGATCTCGCAACGTTTACCAAGGAGGTAATGTCGCCAGGTCTTGAGTGCATAGACTACGGCTGCAAGCTCTAGATCATGTGTAGGATAATTCTCCTCATGTGGATGCAACTGTCGGGATGCATAGGCAATCACATGACGATCCTGCATAAGAATGCAACCTAGTCCCTGTCGTGAGGCGTCGCAGTAGATAATAAAGTCTTTAGTGAAATCCGGTGGCACAAGTATGGGAGCAGAAGTCAGGCGTCTTTTCAGTTCCTGAAAACTGTACTCACACTGTGGGGACCACTCGAACTTTTTATCTTTCTTGAGAAGTTCCGTGAGGGGTTTGGCTACTTTGGAGAAGTTTTCAACAAAGCGGCGACAATAGCTAGCTAGACCAAGGAAACTCCTAACTTGTTTAACGGTCTCAGGTGGAGTCCAATCGAGAACGGCCTTGACTCTCTCGGGATTGACAGCAATGCCCTTACCAGAGATTACGTGGCCTAGGTAGGTCACTTCTGGCAACCAAAATTCACACTTGGAGAACTTGGCATAAAGGCGGTGCTCTCTGAGTTTTTCTAGCACAAGTCTAAGATGTTCGGCATGCTCTTCCTCGTTCTTCGAGTAAATAAGAATATCATCGAGGTAAACCACGACGAACTTATCTAAGTACTCCATGAAGATCGAGTTCATCAGGCGGGAGAATGTGGCTGGGGCGTTGGTTAGGCCGAAGGACATGACGGTGTACTCGTACTGACCATAACGAGTGACAAAAGCTGTCTTGGGAATGTCCCCATTTCTGATTTTGATTTGGTGGTATCCTAACCTTAAATCCATCTTGGAGAAGACTGAGGATCCAGCGAGCTGATCATACAGGTCGTTGATCCTGGGGAGCGGATACTTGTTCTTTATCGTGACCAAATTAACGGGACGATAATCAACGACCATCCGGTCCGTACCGTCTTTCTTATTGACAAAGAGGACGGGGCAAGCCCAAGGAGAAGAACTAGGACGGATGAAACCCTTTTGCAAGGACTCATCGAGTTGTTTCTTAAGCTCGGCTAGTTCTAGGGGTGCCATCTTGTAAGGTCTCCGGGAGATTGGAGCTGTTCCTGGAATAAGATCTATGACGAACTCTACATCTCTGTCAGGTGGAACACCTGGCAGTTCCTCTGGAAAGACATCCGGAAAGTCACGGACTACCGGAATATCTTCAAGGTCTGGAAGAGGGCTGGCATTAAGAGAATAGAGCTGACGCTTTGCAACTCTAGTGGAGATGGTGACTATCTTGCCAGATGGGTGGGTAAGTTGAACAGATCTTGTGTAACAATCAATCTTGGCATGATGAGCTGTCATCCAGTCCATACCCAAGATGATGTTAATATCTGAAGACTTGAGGGCTACAAATGATGCAAGGAATACAAGTCTATCAACAAGGATTTCATTACCATGGCTGATTCTGGAGGTCTGCCATCTAGACCCTGGGGTTTGGATTTCAAGCGGAGTTGGCATATCACAAAATGACATGTCGTGCAAACGAGCATAGCCTTCAGAAATGAAGGAGTGAGATGCTCCAGTATCGAATAGAACTGATGTTGGGTGACAATTGACAAGGAGTGTACCAAGAACGACATCTGGATCATCATGAGCGTCTTTAGCTGAGACGTGATGCACACGTCCACGTTCAGTGGGAACTGACTTGACACTGATCATCTTGCGTGATGGCTTAATACAGCCAACAGTCCTCTCGGGCTGGGGTGGAGCATAACTAGTCTGAGAGCAATCACGTGCATAGTGTCCTGGCTTCCCGCATGTGAAGCAAGTCCCTAAGGTTGGACGTGGACCCGCACTAACAAGCGGTCTACCAGTAGGCCCGGGTGGAACATACGACTAGGCTGGGGAAGGCACCACATAGGATGGCCTCGGTGCATATCCGGAAGGAAGAGCGGAGTTTGGAACCCAAATCCGGCGCTTCTGGGAACTAGAGCCAGAGGGAGATCCCAAATCACGGGTATGCTTACGAGACTCCTCGTAAGTGAGTTGAGCTGTCTCTACATTGATGGCCTTGTTCACAAGGGCTTGGAATGTATCACAATGATGCAGGTGGAGATCACGACGCAACTTGGGGTTGAGACCCTTCCGGAACCTAGCCTGCTTCTTGGCGTCCGTGGACACTTCTTCTGTGGCATAACGGGCGAGGTTCTCGAACTCTCTGCTATAAGCATCAACAACCATCTTACTCTGGGTGAAACTACAGAACTCTTCTCTCTTGCGATCAAGGAGGGCCTGGGAAATGTGATGCTCGCGAAAAGCCTTAGTGAAATCCTTCCAGGTAGGAATCTGGCCAGCTGGAAGCAAAGTCTCATAGTTCTGCCACCAAAGACTAGCAGGACCTTCCAGGTGGTATGTGGCATAAGTGACCTTGTCATCTTCAGCTATGCTCGCGGAAAGCAGCTTATGAGTGATGCTACGGAGCCAGTCATCTGCATCGAGTGGCTCGATGGAATGATGAAAGGTAGGTGGGTGCAAGCGAATGAAATCATGAATGGTAGCAGACCCTTTGAGCTGATGTGCGGTGTTCTCTCCGATACGTGCCAACAAACGGTTAGACTCACGCTTGTTCCTCTCCATCTCTAGCATGAACTTTGTCAACGAAGGCTGGTCGGGAGGATCCTCATCCCTACCGTCTCCATGGTTCTGGCTACGAATAATAGAACTAGATGACATCCTGTGAAACGAAACCAAGGACGGAATCAGCATCAACTATCGACTGTAGAATGTAGGACAAGGAATTAGTATCTCTCGAACTCCTTAGGAAAATTCCGGCAGCATAACGGCAGTAAAATGCTCAGAATGAGACATCCTACTAAAATGAGGTAATAACATACTCATCAGCATTACTCAAGGTTCTGAGATCATACTAAACAGACTACACCGGAAATACTCAAAACTGGGGTATGACTCTGATCAACCAATCCTATGGGACTACAGAGTAGTAACACGTGATCCTGATAGACGGAAGAGAAGCCTAGTTCCTTAATCCCGTCAAAAAGATAGGACGTCTCGGATCAGAAGGTCATGAGGTATAAGGAGTAAAAAGAGCCTTACGTTCCAACCCACAATCAATTCCCTTACATAACTAAAGAATTTCTAGACTCGACTTCGACCAGTTTGGCTTGGTAAACCTACAGGCAGTCAGGCTCTGATACCAGCGCTGTCAGGACCCCGACTCAATGCCACATCGATCTAGCATGTAACGCCTCATATCACTTTGCGGCCTCACGCACGGTATCCCCACGGGTGTCGCCTTACCTTTGCCCGGGACCGTTTGCGCATTTTGGCACACGTATATGATGGTGTCGCTAGCATCCATATGATAAAGAGCCCGGGCTGACATGGCTAGTCGTAAACCCAAAGTGGCACTAACTTACAGGGACAGGCATCCATGACCCAGCATCGAACGTGTCGGTCATCAACGAGTGAATCCAGGCTGTAGCACTGGGCTAACAGGACTCCGGTGAACCGGGCTGTAGCGGGCTAGCAGGACTCCGGTATTCATCGCGTGACATTTCCCCGAAGGAACAGACACATGATCGAAGAAGGACACATGCCGGCCTGCCTAAGTGTTCCGGAGCAGTAGCAAGCTACCAGGGCTCAGTGGAAGCACTAGGAGACATTTCCCGGTAAGAGAGGCTACTAAGAATAAACAACTAGGTAGTCAGATCCCACACATAACAATACACATTACACGTACGCATAACATGCAAGTATGTGCTGTACAACATGGCATCACAGCATAACTCATCAATCATATAGATAAAGGCTCAGAAGAGCCATCATAGCATTTATTGCAAACAGGGGTCACAAAACCCATCATACAGAGCATACAAGCAACAAGCGGAAGCATTACATGTCTGGGTACAGACATCTACAAATGAAAAAGGCTGAAGAGCCTGACTATCTACAACATCCGATCAAGATCGTAGCTGAGGTACTAGCTACTAGTCGAAGTCCACGAGAACACTAGTAAGACCAAAGTCTCCGCTGCAAAAGCATAAATAAAGCAACATGAGTACAAAGGTACTCAGCAAGACTTACATCAGATCCTATCATACATGCATTTGTATCAAGAGGGTAATGTGGGGTTTAGTTGCAGCAAGCCAGCTTTGACTCTGTGGCTAACCTGTTCTACGACTACCAGAAACTCTGGAGGTGAAACAACGTACATGAGTCCACTAACCACCCTACAATACACTACTATGGGTTCATCCCCGTCTCCCTACGAGAAGGCCATCCATAGCACTCACACATGTCTTGAGCATTTTAGGGTATCCACTTCAAGTTGTTTATGTACCATGTAAGCATCCAAGAAGTCCATAACCGCGGACCCGGCTATTCGAATAGATCATGTTAACCCTGCAGGGGTGTACTTCTTCACACACGCTCTCGCCACTTACCGCCATGTACACGTCATGTATCTCGGCAACCTTCAAGCGGAAGCCTGGCGAGGGTGTCGGCCACGACCTGACTAACCACACAAGACTCTAATCCAGGTTTATCGCCTATTCGGGTTCCATCCGCAAGGAGAACCGGCCGGGGTGTCGCTCACGGCCCCAAACGATGTGAGCAGTGTTCCCGAGCCCACCAACCGGGTGCCACTCGGTACACCGGGCCACGTGTGCCTAGTCTGTCCCAAGCCCACCCTGCCGGGTGCCACTTGGTAGAAAAATAGCACTACCTACAAACACCAGAAACTAGTTGCGACTCCTGGACAGAGATCAAGTTGGCTAATAAGTCGAGAGGGGCACTTAAGCATTCCAATGTGTGGTAGTATCGAGTCATTGGACAACATACATAGAACTCAGTGCTTAAGGACGGTTCCAGTGAGACAACCCACCATGTACTCCTACATGGCCTCTCACCGCTACCTTTACCAAATCGTGTTCACACACTTCACTCTCAGCATCAGAACATATCGTGACACTCCAATTCATTCCCAATGAACCAGACCTGACACAACTCTAAGCAATAGCAGGCATAGCATGGTAGGAACACAACAATGGCTTCAATCAACTCCTACACATGCTAGTGGGTTTCAACTATTTACTGTGGCAATGACAGGTCATGCAGAGGAATGGGTTCAACTACCGCAGCACAAAGTAGCATATGAATCGTTGTTGTCCTAATGCAATAACTAAGAGCAGGAGCGAGAGAGTAGGATTTTATCGAAATGAACAAGGGGGTTTGCTTGCCTGGTAAATCAATAAGGGAGGCACTGCTTCACAGACAGGTACTCTGGAACGTCTCCGGAGCAGGGCCTATCGAGAAGGAACGGTGCCGGCAATCAATACACAATCATATGCAACAATATGATGCATGAGCATGGCATGTAGATGTGATGCTGTTTGAGCTAATGCAACTAGTATTCAATTTGAATGAAGTCCATTTGAACAAAAGGTTCAAATGCAACTCCAAAATTAAGTCTCTTAATGTGCCATAATGTGTTTTCTCATATTCAGCATGTATAAGTTGGTTTGTCATGCATGAAACTAGTACAGATGGAAAGATTGCATTTTTCTGATAATTTTTCATATATAAATTATTTTAATCTGAGCTACGGTTGAATTGTTATGAATTTTTGAAGTTTAAAACAATTTCTGGAATTTTCTGATTAAATTTAAATCCAGAATTCATATATTGCGTCAGCATTGAGTAAGCATGACGTCAGCAGTCAACTGGGCTGGTCCGGGTCAAACCTGACGTGTGGGGCCCACACGTCAGTGACAGGGGGGTTAAACAGGGGTTAATTAAATCCTAATTAGAAGTTAGTGGCGCTGGGGCCCACTGTCAGTGTCAGGGGGGGGTTAATTAAGCGGTGATTAGCACTAAGCTAATCACCTGACGGGCCGGGCCCACATGTCAGGCCGGCGAGGTCGTCAGCGGCGACCTCTGGACGCGGCGGCGTCCGCGAAACAGGCCACGGGGGCGGCGTCGGAGAGCACCGGGGCGTAACCCGGGCTCTCGCGCATCTGGTGGGACAGGTGGGAGGAGCGGGGAAGGCCAGAGCTCGCCGGAGCAAAGCTCGCGGCGGCGGCCGGAGCTCGGCTTCGAGTGGGAACGGGCTGCGGGGCACGGGGAGGCCACCTGAGGGGCTCGGCGGCACCCTCGTGGCACTGGGAGCGCGATGGAAGGCTCGGTTTGGGCGGAGGCGGCCGAGACGGCGGCGGCGACATGGACGGCGGCGAGAGGCTTCGGCCGTGGTGGGGAACGGCGCTACGGCGCAGAAACAAGGGGGGAGAAGAGAGGGGAACGGCGGCGGAGCTCACCGCGGACCTCCAGGGCTGCTCGTTGTGGCCGGGGACACGTTGGAGACGGCGAATCGGAGTCGGCGGTCGACGGCGTCCGAGGAGGAAGACGATGGTGACGGCGGCTACACAGGGCGTCCGGAGGTTCGTGGCTCGACGAGTGGTGGAGGGGGTTGTGGCGGAGCTCGGAAGCGTGTCGGGGAGGCGAGGGGAGGCCGGTGGCGATGGCTATGGCGAACGGTGGCGTCGGTGGCGTTCGGCCGTGAGAGAGAGAGAGAGAGACAGAGGAGAGGACGAGGGCGAGGGAGAGTGCGAGGGGGTCGGGGTGGCTGCGTGGCGTCGTTCCAGGCATCCAGACGAGGAGGGGAGAGGCAGGCAGGCAGGGAGGGAGGAGGTGGCGCGGCGCGGCGGTGCGCGCGCGTCGGGCACGCGCCGTCCCCCTGTCGGGGAGGAAGACGACAGAGGAGGGGGGGCCAGGTGGGCTGGGCCGCCTGCTGGCTGGGCCGGCCTGCTGCGGCTGGGCTGCACAGGGGGGAGCCCCAGGTAAGCCCCTCCTTCTTTTAATTTTTGTTTTCTAATTTTTCTGACATTGTTTGATTTAATAAAATACTAAATCAATTTATTACCTTATGCCAATTTTTGCAGGAGCTAGATATATTATTCCAGAGCTCCTTTATCAATGGCATAATTTTTGGACCATATTTCATATATATAGCAATATATTTCCAATGCAAATATTTATCGAATTAATCCAAATGGCCAAAATAAATATCCATGAGCTCCTAAAAATATTGTTTTGATTTTTATCTCTGTCCAATATTTTCAGAGAGCAACATGAGCATTTTCTTGGACCCTTTTGGAGAAATTTTTATTTGGGTCATTTTCAAAAATGATTCTGAGGGTTCCACCAATCCTCATTTCAAATTTAAATGAAATTTAAATATGATGAACAAATGGCTAGCTAGTCTAAGTCATACCAGACTAGGGATGTGACATGAGCGCACTCGGCTGGAGAACCTACAGCGCGCACTCGATGATCGTGCTCGTCAACGTGCTCCTGAGTCCATCCGACGCCAACTTTTTCCACCTCCGGCTCAGGTATACCGGACACCGATCCAAAACCTAGCAGCTGTTGCCCAGATAGGAGAGTCAATTCAACCTTCCTAATCAGAAGCTGGCCGAGGTCTGGCGCAAGTCAGGGCCTTGCTCCGGGCAGCAGGGGAGCAGAATACGTCCGTGTCTCAGTCGCGGGATAGGATCCATATCAGATTTGTGGTCGCAGATACGGTCCAGTCGGCCCATAGCCCGAGATTGCCCCCAAGGCGCGAGGGACGTGGAGAGCAGCGTGATCAGTATAAAAACCAAGAGCAGTATGATCGTCGAGCCGATCGCGATGGTCGCCGTCGAGTGCCCACGCCTCCTCCAAGGAGTGGGTCGTACGTGCCGCGGCCACATGAAGACATGCGCCCTAACAGCGTCGGAAGAGGTATTCCAGCGACCCCAGGGAGCCAGGCTTTGATGCGAGATCTATTCTCATGCAAGGCTTGGTCGACAGAAACAGAGCTCACCGAGATGGCCATGACAGAGGCCCGCAAACCAGCAACAGGGTGCATGTCTCTGGCCCAGAGTGCTTCAGCAGAGCTATCAGAGCTGCAGTGATTCCCCCCAACTTCAGGTTGGCGACTGGAGTCAGTAAGTTCACCGGAGAGTCCAAGCCTCACACCTGGCTCAAAGACTACTGAGTGGATGTCCAGATTGGTGGTGGCAATGATGAGGTGGCCATGAAACACCTTCCTCTGATGTTGGAGGGCTCGGCTAGGGCGTGGCTGAATCAGTTGGTGCCGGGCAGCATCTATACTTGGGAAGATCTCGCCCGAGTGTTTGTCAGAACGTTTGAGGGTACTTGCAAGCGGCCATCAGGTTTGACAGAATTACAGTGTTGCGTCTAGAAACCGAATGAAACTTTGAGAGATTATATCCAGAGGTGGATCACCCTGCACCACACGGTGGAAGATGTGTCTGATCATCAGACAATTTGTGCTTTCAAGGAAGGTGAGGGAGTCCTGGATTAGGAGGTGTCCGGATGGCCGGACTATACCTTCAGCCGGACTCCTGGACTATGAAGATACAAGATTGAAGACTTCGTCCTGTGTCCGGAAGGGACTTTCCTTGGCGTGGAAGGCAAGCTTGGCGATACGGATATGCAGATCTCCTACCATTGTAACCGACTTTGTGTAACCCTAACCCTCTCCGGTGTCTATATAAACAGGAGGATTTTAGTCCGTAGGACAACATACACAACAACAATCATACCATAGGCTAGCTTCTAGGGTTTAGCCTCTCCGATCTCGTGGTAGATCTACTCTTGTACTATCCATATCATCAATACTAATCAAGCAGGACATAGGGTTTTACCTTCATCGAGAGGGCCCGAACCTGGGTAAAACTTCGTGTCCCTTGCCTCCTGTTACCATCCGGCCTAGACGCACAGTTCGGGACCCCCTACCCGAGATCAGCCGGTTTTGACACCGACATTAGTGCTTTCATTGAGAGTTCCTCTGTGTCGTCGCCGTCAGGCTTGATGGCTCCTACGATCATCAACAACGATGCAGTCTAGGGTGAGACCTTCCTCCCCGGACAAATCTTCGTCTTCAGCGGCTTCGCACTGCGGGCCAATTCACTTGGCCATCTGGAGCAGATCGAAAGCTATGCCCCTAGCCGTCAGGTCAGATTTGGAAGCTTAAACTACATGGCTGACATCCGCGGGGACTTGATCTTCGACAGATTCGAGCCACTGCCGAGCGCGCCGCACTGTCACGACGAGCATGATCTAGCTCTGCCGCCGAACAGTGCCCTGGAGGCCGCACCCGCATCGGCTTCGACCCTTAATTCGGAGTCGACTGCGCCGATCGAGGATGGGTGGTGGGACGCCGCCTCGGGGGCTGCGATCCCAACGGCGATCGAGCCGAACACCCGCCCGCACTCTATGAGACTCGTGACTCCAAGGAGCCGGACTCCTCTCCAGACTCCGAACCCTCCGCGCCCCTGCCAATCGAATCCGATTGGGCGCCGATCATGGAGTTTACTACCGCGGACATCCTTCAGCACTCGCCTTTCGGCGATATTCTGAAGACATTAAAGTCTCTCTCTTTATCAGGAGAGCCCTGGCCGAATTACGGTCAGCAAGGTTGGGATACGGCCGATGAAGAAATTCAAAACCCACCCACCACCCACTTTGTAGCCACTGTCGACGATTTAACCGACATGCTCGACTTTGACTCCGAAGACATCGACGGTATGGACGCCGATGAGGGAGACGATAAAGAACCAGCGCCTATCGGGCCCTGGAACACCACCTCGTCATATGACGTATACATGGTGGACGCACCAAAAGATGACGACGAGGAGCGGAAGGACGCACCGAAGGCTTGTTCCCTAGAAAGGCAGTCAAAGCGGCGACACAAGCACCGCCTCAAATCCCGCCTCAACAGAAATAGCGATCACACAGACCCAGCGCTGGAGCAAGGAGAACCGCTGCCGGACAACGGCAATCCGGATAATCAAACCGAACAAACAAATTCTATCAAGGATAATGGTCCGGACAACATAACGCCGGACAGGCACCCGGAGCAGCAGAATGCCCGTAAAAGGCTTGTCGCCACCGCGAGGAGTCTTAAAAAGCAGAAGCAAAGGCTCAAGGCCGCGCAAGACACACTCCAAATCAGATGGAGTAAAATACTCAACACTGCAGCAAGGTACGGCGACAATCGCCCCTCCAAGAGCTACCCAAAGCGGAAGCTGCTACCCGAATTCGATGAGGAGGCCTCAGACCCCCCACAACCAAATATCAAAGCAGCCACCTGGTTGACTAGACGACCCCTCTACCAACACAGAGCGGCATACAACGCCGCTCACAATACAATACGCGACCCATGCGAGGGCTCGCACCCAAAGGACGGCGCAACAAGATCCATCTATGGACCACGCAAGCGCGCCCCAGCATACAATGCAACACAACAAACATCCGAACAACGCGGTACACCCAGCTACAGGGGTGCCGCACACCCCCTATGTTTCACCGATGAGGTGCTGGACCATGAATTTCCAGAAGGATTCAAGCCCGTAAACATAGAGGCATACGAGGGAACAACAGACCCTGGGGTTGGATTGAGCACTACATCCTTCACATCCATACGGCTCGAGGAGATGATCTCCACGCCATCAAGTACTTACCCCTCAAGCTCAAAGGGCCAGCTCGTCACTGGCTCAAAGGCCTCCCTGAAAGCTCCATTGGAAGTTGGGAAGAGCTCAAAGACGCCATTCGGGCAAATTTTCAAGGGACTTATGTCCGACCTCCGGATGCGGACGATTTGAGTCATATAACTCAACAGCCCGGAGAGTCAGCCCGAAAGCTTTGGAACATGTTTCTTACTAAAAAGAACCAGATTGTCGACTGTCCGGACGCCGAAGCCTTGGCAGCTTTCAAGCATAGCGTCCGTGACGAATGGCTCGCCAGACACCTCGGCCAAAATAAGCCGAGAACGATGGCCGCATTAACAAACCTCATGACCCGCTTTTGCGCGGGTGAGGACAGCTGGCTAGCCAGATGCAGCACCAGCGACCCTAGTACATCTGAAGTTAGAGATGGAAACGGGAAATCACGGCGCAACAGCAATAACAAACGCTGGAATAAAGAAGACAACACGAAGGGCACGGCAGTAAATGCCCGATTCAAAAGCTCTCGGCCAGGTCAAAAGCCGCCCCCTAAAGGCACCAGGGATGAACTGTCCAGCCTCAACAAAATTCTGGACCAAGTATGTCAGATCCATAGTACCCCTGGTAAACCTGCTAATCATACCCACAAAGAATGTTGGGTCTTCAAGCAGTCCGGCAAGCTCAACACCGTACACAAGGGGGAGGATACACCAAGTGAAGACGAGGACGAGCCCCCCAAGCAAGACACGGGGGAACAAAAGAAATTTCCACCAGAAGTCAAAACAGTAAACGTGTTACACGTGATCAATGTAAAAAACAATGCGACACCCCCAGGAAAATATACCCAAGTGCCTGTCACCGCGAAGTCCTGCCACTGGTCGTCTCAACCGATCATTTTCGACCATCGCGATTACTCAGCAAGTATCCGACACGCAGGATGGGCTGCCCTGGTATTAGACCCAGTAATTGGCGGATATCACTTCACACGAGTCTTGATGGACGGCGGCAGTAGCCTAAACCTAATATATCAGGATACAATCCGCGGGATGGGGTTAGACCCAACACAAATTCGCCATAGCAATACTACCTTTAAAGGAGTAACGCCAGGCCCAGGGGCTCGTTGTACGGGCTCCCTCCTACTACAAGTTATATTCGGCTCCCCCGATAACTTCCGTCGCGAGCATTTAACTTTCCACATCGCTCCGTTTCAATGCGGCTATCAAGCACTGCTTGGACGAGAAGCTTTCGCTCGCTTTAATGCAAGACCACACTACGCCTCCCTCACACTCAAGATGCCCGGTCCATGTGGCATCATTACAGTGCACGGAAATATGAAGCGATCTCTGAGTGCCGAAGAGAGTGAGGTTGCCTTGGCAGCCGCACACTAAAGGCGCCCGGACCAGCAAAAGCATCCAATAGGTCATCAAGACCTCAGACACAACTAATCGAGTCCGGCGCCGCTACTTATACCGAATAAACGGTCACACCCCTATTTGTCAATACAAGGGGCTCAACACGCGCAGACAAGTGGCAATTTCTTCTCACCTTGAATTATACATGGTTTCTTTAACAAACTATCTTTTTGCACGACAGCTTTTTTCACCTAAATTCCTCTCTTTTACAGACGATCATCGTGCTACACCCGTCCAAGATACAACACAACGGAGACACAGGCGCAGACGTGCAGCAGGGACCCGCTCCAAGGATTCTTTTTAGATTAAGACCCTGTGTAAACCTTTTTTACTGTCTCTTGTTGATACATATCCACCGTTGAGAAGGATGCTGACGTCTTGGCATGTGGCCACGCCAGAACAATGCACGTACCTGAACACAAGGGGCTTCTTACAAAGGCCATTATTTAGGCCCGGTTTATACCACAAAGACCGAATACCTTAGGGAGTGTTCGGCGTCGTGAGTTTGGCCCTATATGCATCAGCTCCAAATCATTGTCTTTGGTCAAATGTTGGGTTTGCCCAGCTCCTGTGTTTTGGTGCCTTACGTTCCGCTTTACCGGCTAAGGTAGCACCAGGAGAACTACTACGATTGTGCCCTGGTTCATCCGGACGAGCACCTCAGTAGAGAAAGCCGAAAACTGACTGTCATGATATACGTGAGACTGGTCAACCACTCGATGACCTGTGGGAATGTTAGAATTCCTCCTCCTTAACGAAGGGTCGTTTCCCGACCAGGCATGTACGCACCCCGAGATCGGGAGAGTGCGGAGCCACCAGGGGCTATCTAGTAGCCCCACTGTCAAACTCCTATGGCTAAGTGAAAGTGCTAAAGCATTATAGTCTGGTTGCCTCGCTCGCTCCCCTATCACCTCCTTAATAGGACCAAGACGTTGGGTTAAGTGTGAACGCGTGTTTTTGCGAGCACCTCCGCATTATATGCGTGAGGGTTGAAGCCGACGGCTGCAATCTTTCAGGTTATACACGTGTATACATAAACGGCCGCCCATGAGGCATCATATTACTTTTAGGAAAAAGTATAAAAATAGCCTTATAAAAATTTATAAAAGCATTTCGCTTACAATGAGATTACATATCACTCAAACATATTATTTTTTGAGCACCGGGTCTCTATCAAACGAGCACCCTCAAGAACTTCTTCAAAGTAGTGCTCAGCAGCCCTTCGACCTATGGCCGAATCCCGCGCTGCAACAGTGGTAGCATCCATCTCCGTCCAGTATGCTTTAACACGGGCAAATGCCATCCGTGCACCCTCTATGCACGCCGACCTCTTCATCGCATTAATGCGCGACACCACGTCAAGGAACTGCTGCACCAAGCTGAAATAGCTATTCGGTTTTGAGCTTTCCGGCCATAGCTGATCCACAACAGACCTTATGGAAAGCCCGGAAAACCTATTTAGTTCGGCCCATTCGGCTAATTGGCCAGTCAATGAAAGCGGGCGCTCGGGAGAATGGAATTGTCTCCAAAACAGCTGGTCTACTTCACGGTCCGTCTGACCCTAGAAATACTTGGCCGCATCGGCAGCGCTCGCCGCCAAATCCATATATACATCCTCCGAACTCCACAGCCGATCCAGAGGGGCATACCGTGGATCTCCGAACTTCCTCCGCAACATAAAGGATTTCCCAGCTACAATATCCCCGGCTTCCCGCAGCTCCTCCTTCTTTGCCCTAATAGCCGAGCGGAGGTCCTTTTTCGTTGCAACAGCCTTCTCAAGGTTCGATGCCTTCGCTTGGTTTTCCTTTTCAAGAACCCGGCAACGGTCGGCGGCGGATTTTAATTCTATGGCCATCTTGGCCATCTTGTCTCGGCTCTCGCCATGCGCGGCCTTCTCGGCTTGCAACTCTTCGGCCGCCTTCAAAGCAGCCGCATTACCCAACCTCGCTTGTTCCTTGGCTCGGGCAAGTTCTGCCCGCAAGGCTTCAATAGTGGCAGCTCCATCTGCAGTCACAACATATTAAAGATACTGGCATCATGATGCTCTTCCTATGTGGCCTTTACCAGATAATGACACTTACCCTGTGCCGCGTCAAGCCTTTTGTTAACAAGCTCGATGTCGGCGTCTGCCGCATCCAACTGCCGTTCTAAATGGGCAAATTCTCTAGTCCGGCTAGCCACCGGAGCTTCCATCACCTGCACATAGAGGCAGTATGGTTATTACCTGGGAATACGATCCTCTGTTCACCGTCGTTTCCGACGACAACCAGAGTCTCAGGGGCTACTATCTACACAGGGCACACCAGCATGTGCAGGACTATCATACATTCTTTTACGTACCTCAAAGCCTGTCAGTAGACTCATAAAAGCTTCATGAAATCTGCTTTCGGCAGACGATATTCTCTCCATCATCGTATTCATCAGCACACGGTGTTCATCTAAGATGGCCTCTCGCCCCACCAACTCCCTCAGAACATCCGATCGCACACTATACGGTGCCGGACTCTTTTGTCTGCTCTCTTCGGGAGCAGGACACTGGGAGCTTCGGGGGTCAATGGGATTATCTTCCGGTCTCACCAGACTCGGAGAGGCCCTCCGCGACGACACTTCAGGGTCGCCCGCTTCCGGAGCGGAGGAGTCCGGAGGAGGCGTTTCGCTCTCCATCATCTCTGGAAGAAGATCCCCCAAAGACGAGCTCATTTGAGAGGGGCTAAGGCCCGAACTGCAAAAATATATGCGGTGGTTATTTTCTCAGAAGTAAAAGATGGCATATCTGTACTACTAAAGTATTTCGGGTCACTTACGACTCGCGGGAGAATTGATCCCCCCGCGGACTTTGTGCGGCAACAGTGCCCCCAAGGTAGGACCCTCTGTGGGAGACTTCTTCTCCCGTTTGGAAGCTTCGGCTTCCGAATCCCCGGGCACAGTCCTTTTCCTCTTCTGGTCGTCTTCCTTCATGTAGACGCTCGCTCCCTCGGCTAGAATGGGCAGCGTTGGGGGCCCGCGTCCGCCCGCATTATCCTCCACAGTATCTTCCTTCAAAGGCTCCGGGCAAGGTGCGGTCTGGAGCATCTTTTCCAATACCGGATTTTCGAAACCCTCAGGAAGGGGGGCCGAACACCGAATCAACTTCGCCTTTGTTAGCCAATCCTGGTCAAAAAGCGAACTCTCAGAAATAACTTCGTAACAAAGGAGAGATAGTATGTTCGACCGGAAGATGCCTTACCTGTTCGGCGGCGCGGTTACTACTCAGGCCCACGTCCTCGGTGATTTCCGGACACTCCACCTGAGGTCTAAAGAATGACTTGTACATCTCCTCGTGCGTCAGGCCGAGAAAATTTTGAATGACACGCGGTCCCTCGGGATTGAACTCCCACAGGCGAAGAGCCTGGCGTTTGCAAGGCTGGACTTGACGAACTAGCATAACTTGTATTATCGCAACCAAACTGAAATCTCCATTGAAGAGATCTCGAATGCGGCTTTGCAGTATAGGCACGTCCTTGGCTGGACCCCAACTCAGACCTCTGCTGATCCATGACATCAGCTGTGGTGGAGGGCCCGAGCGGAAAATAGGGGGGCCGCCCACTTGGCACTTCTAGGAGCCGTGATGTAGAACCACTCCTGTTGCCACAATTCAGACACCTCTGGGATGGAACCTTTGGGCCACGGAGCTCCCGTCATCTTGCGTAATGAGGCACCTCCACACGCTGCATGTTTCCCCTCGATCATCTTCGGCTTCACTTCAAAGGTCTTGAGCCATAGGCCAAAGTGAGGGGTAACCCGGAGGAAGGCCTCGCACACGACAATAAATGTCGTGATATGAAGAAAGGAGTCCAGAGCTAGATCATGGAAGTCTAGCCCGTAGTAAAACATCAAACCCCTGACGAAAGGATCCAGAGCAAGGCCTAGACCTCGGAGGAAGTGGGAGACGAACACGACGTTCTCGTTGGGTTCGGGGGTGGGGACGGCCTGTCCTCGGGGAGGCAGCCGATGCAAAATCTCGGCGGTCAGATATCTGGCCTCCCTCAACTTTTTGATGTCTTCTTCTGTGACAGAGGAAGGCACCCGTCGGCCTTGAAGGCTAGATCCGGACATGACTGAAGGTTCTGAGCACCTGGCCTGAACTTTGGGCGCTTGAGCTTGAGGTGGGGGAAGGATTCGATTGAGCGCGGGAGGGAAAAATAAAATCCTTTTCCCTTTATAAAGAGGGTGAATATCAAGCGTCCTCTCCGTGTCCGTTTGGACTTGCCTATAATCTAGGAGTCCTAGAAGCAGTTGGGTTACCCACGCCCGTATTAATAAGAATCCCGGAATAAGGGGACACAATCTCTGCTTTAACAAGACGTGCCAAGGAAACCGCCTCGCATGACGCGCTGAGGTGGGATAATGAAACGACTCGGATAAAGGCTTGGCCGTGGTGTGTCACACTACGAAATACGTCAGCAGATTAGATTTGTGTAAATGTTATTCTCTCTATGGCAATATGTGGAAATTTATTTTGCAAAGCCGTACACTATCTTTGTGTTCAAAATCTTCTATGAAGTACTTGGAGGAGGAACCCGCCTTGCAATGCCGAAGACAATCTGCGCGCCGGACTCGTCGTCATTGAAGCCTGGTTCAGGGGCTACTGAGGGAGTCCTGGATTAGGGGGTGTACGGATGGCCAGACTATACCTTCAGCCGGACTCCTGGACTATGAAGATACAAGATTGAAGACTCCGTCCCGTGTCTGGAAGGGACTTTCCTTGGCGTGGAAGGCAAGCTTGGCGATACGGATATGCAGATCTCCTACCATTGTAACCGACTTTGTGTAACCCTAACCCTCTCTAGTGTCTATATAAACCGGAGGGTTTTAGTCCGTAGGACAACATACACAACAACAATCATACCATAGGCTAGCTTCTAGGGTTTAGCCTCTCCGATCTCGTGGTAGATCTACTCTTGTACTACCCATATCATCAATATTAATCAAGCAGGACGTAGGGTTTTACCTCCATCGAGAGGGCCCGAACCTGGGTAAAACTTCGTGTCCCTTGCCTCCTGTTACCATCCGACCTAAACGCACAGTTCGGGACCCCCTACCCGAGATCCGCCGGTTTTGACACCGACAGAAGGCGTCAGGTACCGGGAGTTGAATCTGAAATTCGGTCGGACAGGAAACATGACTTTGACTCGGATGATGGAAATCGCCACCAAGTATGCCAATGGTGAAGAGGAGGAGCGACTGCGGAGCGGCAAGCACAAAGCAGTCGCCCATGAAGCCGGAGGAGGAAACTCCAGTCGGAAACAAAAACGCAAGGCCGAACCAGCTGCTCCGGGTGAGGCCTTGGCTGTGGTTCAAGGAAAGTTCAAGGGGAAGCCCAAAGGGCTGTGGAACCCCAAGAAAGTAAAAGATCAAGATGGAAATGACGTGTTGGATCTGCCGTGCCATATCCACACCAAAAAAGATGAAGAAGGTAATTTCATTTACCCGAAGCATACCACTCGACAGTGTCGGCTCCTGATCCAGCAGTTCCGAGAGAAACAACCCAAGGGAAAGGAGAAGGAGGTAGACAAGGCTGAGAGTGAAGGGGAAGATGATGATGGTTATCCTCACGTGAATTCCACTCTGATGATTTTTGCTGATGTTGAAAACAAGAGTCGATTGAAAGTCATCAACAGAGAAGTGAACATGGTCGCTCCCGCGACACCCAATTACTTGAAATGGTCGCAGACTGCCATTACGTTCGACCAGTATGATCACCCAGTGCACATCGCCACCCCTGGGAGGCAAGCGCTAGTGGTCGACCTGGTGGTCGAAGGCACTCGACTGACAAAGGTCCTGATGGACAGTGGCAGTGGCCTGAACATTCTGTACGCAGAAACGTTGAAAGGAATGGGCATTCCGATGTCCAGACTCAGTGAAAGCCATATGAGTTTCCATGGGGTCATCCCAGGCAAGAAGGCTGCGTCCCTCGGTCAGATTGCACTCGACGTGGTTTTCGGTGATGCCAAAAATTACCGCAAAGAAAAGTTGACGTTTGAAGTCATGGATTTTCAGAGTGCGTATCATGCAATTCTGGGCAGGCCAGCTTATGCACGATTCATGGCTCGACCTTGTTACGTGTACCTCAAACTGAAGATGCCTGGTCCCAGAGGAGTGATCACTATCTCTGGTAATCGGAAAAGGATGCCCAGATGGCCGTGGCAGAATGTGGCAGAATTGCAAGAATACCAGAAAAATGCAGACCCAAGTGACTTGTTGCGAGCCAAGAAGCCAGCCACGGATTCAGCATTCCAGTCGTCTGGCGAGACGAAGTCTGTTCACATTCACCCGACGGACCCCAATGCAGCTCCGACCCACATTTCGACCACACTCGACTCCAAATAGGAAAAAGTGCTCATCCAGTTCCTCCTTGAGAACTGGGACATCTTTGCATGGAAGCCTTCTGACATGCCAGGTGTTCCCAGGGGACTGGCCGAGCATCGTTTGCGAGTCGACCCGAAAGTGAAACCAGTCAAAGAGCATCTTCGACGGTCCGCCGTCCAGAAAAGAAAAGCAATCGGCGAAGAGGTGGCTCGGCTTTTGGCAGCTGAGTTTATCCAAGAGATTTACCACTCCGAGTGGTTAGCCAATGTTGTCATGGTCCCAAAGAAAGATGACTCACTCTACATGTGCATCGATTTCAAGCATATCAATCGGGCCTGCCCGAAAGATCACTTCCCTCTCCCTCGCATCGATCAGATAGTCGACTCGACTGCTGGGTGCGAGCGTTTGTCCTTTTTGGATGCCTACTCCGGGTACCACCAGATCCGTCTGTATGGACCCGATGAAATAAAGACAGCTTTTATCACCCCGTTCGGGTGCTTCTGTTATGTCACAATGCCATTCGGCTTGAAGAACGTCGGAGCCATATTTATGTGAATGATTCAGAAGTGCCTGCTCACTCAGATCAGTCGGAATGTGGAAGCATATATGGATGACATTGTGGTCAAGTCATGTAAAGGTTCCGACCTGCTGACCGACCTCGCCGAAACCTTTGCCAACCTCAGAAGGTATGATATCAAGCTCAATCCATCAAAGTGCACATTTGGAGTTCCATGCGGAAAGTTACTCGGTTTTCTTGTTTCCAAACGAGGAATCGATGCTAACCCAGAGAAAGTAGGCGCTATACTTCGGATGAAACGCCCTGTGCGTGTGCATGATGTCCAGAAGCTTACTGGTTGCTTGGTGCCCTAAGTCGATTCATTTCTCGCCTCGATGAAAAGGTGCTGCCTCTTTACCGACTGATGAAGAAATCAGATACGTTTGAGTGGACTCCAGAAGTTGATACAACATTTGTAGAGCTAAAAGCTCTGCTTTCCACCCAGCCGGTGCTTGCTGCTCCAATCAGCAAAGAGCCTATTTTGCTTTATATAGCAGTCACTGGACAAGTCGTCAGTACAGTGCTTACGGTCGAGCGGGAAGAAGAAGGAAAAGTGTACAAAGTTCAACGCCCAGTTTATTATATTTCTGAAGTCCTGACCCCGTTGAAGCAGAGATATCCCCACTATCAGAAGCTTGTCTATGGAATTTACATGACCACGAAGACGGTTGCACACTACTTCTCAGATCACTCTGTTACAGTCGTCAGCGACGCTCCATTGTCAGAGATTCCGCACAACAGGGATGCAACTGGTCGAGTGGCAAAGTGGGCGATTGAACTCCTTCCCTTGGATATCAAGTTTGAGGCAAAGAAAGCTATCAAGTCCCAAGCAATAGCAGATTTCCTCGCCGAGTGGATCGAACAGCAACTGCCGACTCAAGTTCACTCTGAGCACTGGACCATGTTCTTTGACGGATCCAAGATGTTGAACGGTTCTGGTGCTGGAGTAGTTCTGGTATCCCCCCGAGGAGACAAGCTCAGATATGTCCTCCAGATTCACTTTGATTCCTCCAACAATGAAGCAGAATACGAAGCACTCCTGTATGGGTTGCGCATGGCCATCTCACTCGGTGTCCGTCACCTCATGGTCTACGGCGACTCAGATTTGGTAGTTAATCAAGTGATGAAGGAGTGGGACGTCAGAAGCCCAGCCATGACTGGTTACTGCAACGCAGTGAGAAAGCTTGAGAAGAAGTTCGAGGGGTTAGAACTCCACCACATCCCCCGATTGAAAAATCAAGCAGCCGATGAATTGGCAAAGATAGGTTCCAAGTGAGAAGCCATTCCCAGCAATGTGTTCTTGGAGCATATTCACATGCCGACAGTTCAGGAAGACCCTTTCACTGAAGAGCCCCCACAACCCAAGAGCGCCACGGATCCGACTGAAGTCGAGGTCCCAGCTGTGGTCGACCTAATCATGGAGGTTCTGGCCATTACCCCCGATTAGGCGGTGCCCTACATTGCGTACATCCTCAGGAAAGAGCTCCCAAAGGATGAAGAAGAAGCTCGACAGATCATCCGCCGATCTAAAGCTTTTACTGTGATAAGAGGGCAGCTGTTCAGAGAAAGTGTGACTGGAGTCGGTCAGAAATGCATAACACCAGAAGAAGGTCGAATGATCCTCAATGACATCCACTTGGTGACCTGTGGCCACCATGCGTCCTCTCGGGCCATCGTGGCTAAAGCATACCGAGCTGGATTCTATTGGCCACGAGCAAATGAGATGGCGAAAGATATAGTCGACAGATGTGAAAGCTGTCAATTTTACTCCGATATGTCTCACAAGCCAGCGTCAGCCCTGAAGACCATTCCCCTCGTCTGGCCCTTCGCTGTTTGGGGACTGGATATGGTTGGACCGCTGAGGACAGGCAAAAGCAGCTTCACTCACGTGCTCATTGCAGTCGACAAGTTTACCAAATGGATCGAAGCCAAACCTATCAAGAACCTTGACGCTAGCACCGCTGTCAGTTTTATCAGAGAATTGACATTCAAATATGGAGTCCCACACAGCATCATCACGAACAACGGATCGAACTTTGATTCCGATGAGTTCAGAATTTTCTGCGCCTCTCAGGGCACTCGAGTCGACTATGCTTCTTTTGCTCACCCGCAGTCGAACGGACAAGCAGAAAGAGCCAATGGCCTAATTCTCAAAGGACTAAAGCCCTGACTGATGCGTGATCTCAAACACGCAGCAGGTGCTTGGGTTGATGAACTTCCGTCAGTTCTGTGGGGTTTAAGGACAACTCCTAATCGGTCGACTGGAAGAACTCCTTTCTTCTTAGTCAATGGAGCCGAAGCTGTTCTGCCAAGTGACTTGCTCCACAACGCACCCCAAGTTGAACTCTTTTCCGAAGCAGAAGCAGAGCAGGCCAAGCAAGATTCAGTCAATCACTTAGAGGAGGAAAGAGAGATGGCCTTGATCCGCTCGACCATTTATCAGCAAGATTTGTGTCGATTCCACACCAGGAATGTGAGGGGTCGGGCCTTTCAAGAAGGAGACTTGGTTCTTCGAGTGGATCAGCAGAAACCACACAAGCTCGCTCCAACTTGGGAAGGCCCCTTCATCGTCACCAAAGTTCTCCATAACGAAGCATACCATCTTTATAGTATCAAGCATCAGAAAGACGAGCCACGGGCTTGGAACACGGAGCTGCTCCGCCCCTTTTATACTTAAACACTCGTTCGAATAAAATGTAATAACCAACACCTTTTGTAATTCGTTTATCAAAGACAAGAGCTTACGGTTCTCTCATTCGATTGTGTTGTTCTTATTTACTCCTAAAATCCCCCAGTGGGTGGGCTTAGTCGCGAATCCGTTCCGCCTAAGTTTGAAAAAATCCTACCGAGTGGAGAGCAGTCCTCCCACTCGGGGGCTTAGCTGTAGTCGAGCACTCGCCTAAGTTCTCTCACTAAGAGGCTTAACGGCAGTCCAACACTCGCCTAAGTTTGGAAAAATCTTACCGAGTGGAGAGCAGTCCTCCCACTCGGGGGCTTAGCTGCAGTCGAGCACTCGCCTAAGTTCTCTCACTAAGAGGCTTAACGGCAGTCCAGCACTCGCCTAAGTTTGAAAAAATCCTACCGAGTGGAGAGCAGTCCTCCCACTCGGGGGCTTAGCT
>NC_041380.1:249437127-249437591 GCF_002162155.2 Triticum dicoccoides | reverse complement strand
TTAACGGTAGTCTAGCACTCGCCTAAGTTTGAAAAAATCCTACCGAGTGGAGAGCAGTCCTCCCACTCGGGGGCTTAGCTGCAGTCGAGCACTCGCCTGAGTTCTCTCACTAAGAGGCTTAACGGCAGTCCAGCACTCGCCTAAGTTTGAAAAAATCCTACCGAGTGAAGAGCAATCCTCCCACTCGGGGGCTTAGCTACAGTTGAGCACTTGCCTAAGTTCTCTTGCTAAGAGGCTTAACGGCAGTCCAGCACTCGCCTAAGTTTGGAAAAATCCTACCGAGTGGAGAGCAATCCTCCCACTCGGGGGCTTAGCTGCAGTCCAGTACTCGCCTAAGTTTGAGACCCATCCCTATCCGCAAGGACGACGAGGTGCAGGTCGACTGCAACCTTCTTCTTCGGAGCTGCGGCACAAATACAACGTCCGCTCCATCCCTATCCGCAAGGACGATGAGGTGCAGGTCG
>NC_041380.1:249415382-249437117 GCF_002162155.2 Triticum dicoccoides | reverse complement strand
TGCAAGGACGACGAGGTGCAGGTCGACTGCAACCTTCTCCTTCGGAGCTGGGGCACAAATACAACGTCCGCTCCATCCTTATCCGCAAGGACGACGAGGTGCAGGTCGACTGCCACCTTCTCCTTCGAAGCTGCGACACAAATACAACGTCCGCTCCATCCCTATCCGCAAGGACGAAGAGGTGCAGCACGCAAAGTCCATCCAAAGGCAAACACAAGCACATTCGGAGATAAACCAAATTCAGATAAATACTAAAAGGTTCCAAGCAGTGAATCAAAAGTACTCGGGCACCAAGCCCGAAGGAGTTTAACGGTTACAGAAACCACTCGGCATTCCGAGGCAAATTTAAAGCGTATCCCAGTTTCATAAGATTGTTCACTCAGCCGGAGGAGGACTGGCAGGCTCCACGAATGAGTCCAGATCGATCCCATCAGCGATCCGAGTGGCGGCAGCAATGAAAGTCTCCATGAAGGACTGGAAGTCGTTCTTTTTGGTGTTAGCGACTTTGATCGCAGCCAGCTTGTCTTCACGAACCTCCTTGCAATGGACTCGCACCAGGGACAACGCCTGGCAGCACCACCCCGGGCGGAGGATTTCTTCCATTCTTGCACTCGGTCAGGGATCTCGTTCAGTCGAGTCATCAGAGATTCCAGATCATTCTGAAGCATCGCCTCCGGCCAAAGCGTCAAGTCGATTCGAGAGACAACCTCCTTCAGGCGTGCGAGGTAGCTTGTGGTGCTGGCGATACGAGACTCTAGTTGGAGCACGTTCATCGCAGTTTCGTCGCAGACCGGGGAAGCGATAGGGTCCAGACCCATCTCTACCCTCCCAGTTTCTTCGTCAAAGTCTTGACAAAGTTCTGCAGCCAAAAGTCAGTTCAATCAACCAAGCAAAATCCGATGGCAAGCATCAACACAGTCGGATTAAAAGAAATACCTCCCAGCACGAGATAAAGCTTCTTGGCGAGGGTCCTCAGATAAGCTTCTATGTCCTTCCTCTTGCGGATCGCAGACTCCAACTTTTCGTTCAGGGCGACCTTATCCTTCTTCAGGGCTGGTCACTTCGCAGATAGCTTCATTAAGACAAGATGTCAGTCTAGTCACGTCTCCTTCAAGCGTTCCGACTGAAGCAAGCTTCTTGTCTGCGAGAGCGGTTTTGTCTTGGGCTGCTTTTTGCACGGCGGCGAGGTCCGAGTCCTTCTTGTCCAGAGCCAATTTCATTTTCTCTGCAAAAGAAATAATTGAATCAAAAAAGAGATCAAAGAGATACATTGAAATTCAGTCGGCAATCAGTTACCTTCCATACCAGCGGCCTCGTCTTGAGCTTTTTTCAGATTTTGCTGAGCCAATTCCAAGTCTAAGTTGAGTAGCCCCTACTTCTCTTCGAGTTCGGCAAACTTGGAGATAAGTGTACAAGACTTCTGCAGGAGGCAAGAGACAGATCAATCGATAGGTTCGAAGGCAGTTCATTTTTGAGTGAATAAAACCTAAAGAAGTGGACAACAAGCTGTGCAGACCCCAGTCGACTGCCAGCAGTCGACCGCGGTCTCGGGGACTACACCCAGTGGGTGCACTTGGCGTGGACCCACCGGTTCTGATCCCACTCGCCTGCCCCGCCGGAGTCGAGTGCAAGGACTAAAAAAAGAGAGAGAAAGAACAATTGCGCCGTCAAGAAAAGAAGAATTTAGACCACAGTCGACTGCCAGCAGTCGACCACGGTCTCGGGGACTACACCCAGTGGGTGCACTTGGCGTGCCCCCACCGGTTCTGATCCCACTCGCCCAGACCGAGTGGAAGAGCAAAACTACCAAAAACGACATCAACACCCAGTGGGTGCTCTAATTCAATGTGAACAACAGGAGATTGTGCAGAAGAAGATTTTTCGAGAACAAAAACAGTCGGAAAGTCTACTCACCTGGACGTTGGCTCGTAGAGCGGCACTAGCGTCGTAGGCAGCCTGACTGCTCTCGTGCACTATCTTCACCCGCTCCATCATCATATCAGCCTGTCGGATGGCTTCCGCAGCCGCTTCCGACTGGTTGTCTGGGACGGGGTAGCTGGTGAAAAAATGTGCAGACGACCCAGGTGCGGCTGCTTGAGGCTCCGTGGCATGGAGTTGAATAGTTGAAGGAACCACAGGCGCGGTCGACCGCGTGGGATGCCCACTCGGCAAGGGTGCAGCGAACGTCACAGTGGCCCTGCCCGCATCTTCAGCTTGACAGACGGGAGGCATTGCAGTTGGTTCTTGCCGAGCCACCCTGCCAGCTGTTACCTTCTTGCTCTTCCTAGGCTTAGGAGCCACATCTTCGTCGTCGTCCGGAAGGTCAATGATGTTGGGTGGAGCTGCAAGACAGAACATTCGACCCCAAGTGAACCACTCGACCCTAAAAAGATCAAGAATCGAAATCGCAAGAGTTCATACCTGGGTTAGAGGTTACCGCATCCTCCATTTCCTCGTCCTGGTACCGGTATGAAGAGGTCCCTGATGTAGCAGCACTACAAAGGCCCGCATTCAATCGGTTACACCCAGTTAATCGAATCCACATAAAGGACAAGTCAGATGGTTACCCCGAGATAGTAGGAACGGTCACTTTGATCCGAGGCAAAGCTTTGGGCGGTTTGGAAGAGATGGCTTTTGGCACTTTCGGCGCTGGAAGCGGCGTGACCTTGGATTGTTTGGAGGCTTCTCAGTCGGCGTCGGGGAAGACGTCCTGGGGCGCTTCGAGGATTGCTCGATCGGCGCAGCCACCAAGTCCGGAGCGCCTGCCGGGTCACGACTGTGCTTGGACCTCCTCTCCCTGCAAGGAGGCGAGTCGACTTCTTCCTCATCGGTCGATTCATCGCTCTCCTCGTCCTCCTCGGCTTCCGAATGCTCCTCGCCGCTCTCGCCCCCGCTTCCTTCTTCTTCAGCGTCGGGGTCCTGCACTCCGTTGGGCATCGAGTACATTTAAATGAGGGCCTGAAAGGATAACAATCAAAAGACATTCGGTCGACCACAAACGGGACATCACGTGGTGAATCGGAAAGATACTTGATAAAACAGAAATATACCTGCTCCGGCTGGCGCGAGTTGTCGAATGGAATCACCCTCCTGGATCCCCGAGGGTTGTCTTTGTTGCCAGTGATTCCCCTCAACCAGTTCTCCAAGATATCCTCGCTAACCTCCTCCGGGTGGATCCGAGTGGTATCCTCGAGCCCAGAGTACATCCACATTGGATGATCGCACGCCTGAAGAGGTTGGATGCGTTGACCGAGAAAGACCTCCAGCAGATCCATCCCGGTCACTCCGTCGCGGACAAGCTGGACGACCCGTTCAACCAGCTCCTTGACCTGCGCCTTCTCTTCTGGAACTACCTTCAGAGGACCAGGCTTCTCCACTCAAGCCAAGGAAAAAGGAGGAAGTCCAGTCGACTGGCCAGGGGTTGGCTGATCCTTGCAGTAAAACCAAGTCGACTGCCAGCCCCGGACCGAGTCAGGAAGGATCATCGCTGGGAAAGTACTCTTGCTCCTCATCTGGATCCCCAGACCACAGCACATCTGGATCACCCGCGTCCTCTCATCACTCGACTTGGCCTTTTTGACCGACTGGGAACGGCAAGTGAAGATGTGTTTAAAAAGCCCCCAGTGCGGTCGACAGCCCAAGAAGTTTTCGCACATGGACATGAAAGCGGCTAGATAGACTATGGTGTTCGGAGTGAAATGGTGGAGCTGAGCCCCAAAGAAGTTCAAAAAACCCCGGAAGAAAGGGTGGGGAGGCAGTGAGAATCCGCGATCTACGTGCGTTGCTAGGAGGACACACTCACCCTCTCTAGGCTGCGGCTCGGTTTCATCCCCCGGGAGTCGAGCCGACTTGTGGGGGATCAATCCCCTCTCCACCAGGTCGTTGAGGTCATCCTGCGTGATTGCCGAGCGGATCCAGTCGCCCTGGATCCAGCCCGCCGGCAGGCCAGACCTCGACGAGGATCCGCCCCGGCTGGTCCGCTTGCCCTTCGCCTTCGCGGTCGCCTTCTTCGCACATTCCAACGCCGCCGTCTTATCCTTCCCCATGGTGGCAGATCGAGCTCGAGCGGAGGTCCGGCGATGAGGCGGAAGCGAGAGTGGCGGAGGGATCGGGAGAAAGAGAAGAGAGAATGGGGCGTGCGGAGCAGAGGCCTGGCCCGAGACCTTTTATAAGGCCTTCCACCGAGTGGCTGACCAGTGGACCCAAGTGATCTAAACAAATCCCGCAACATTCGCACGCACAGTACGTGGCAAAAAAGGTGGCGCGGGGATCGAGGAGACTTACCTAATCCGTCCCGATAACCTCATTTCCTCCCGTCTGGCGCGATTCCCAAAACTCGAATCCCGCGAGATCCGCGGAGAGTGGAACAACTTGTCAGACTGAAGACAAACACCCCCTACATCATCATTCGGAATTCAACCATGAAAGTTCACTCGACAACAACCAAGAATGGACCAAGGCGATTGATAAAGGAGTCGACGTCGTCTCCTCAACTCATTGTTTCAGGACAAGGCATATTCATAGCACAAAGAGTGGGTCGGAAGTGTTCTAGACCCCTTCCTCACTCAAACCCTGATCCATTTGGGGGCTAATGATGAAGCTATGTACCTAGGGTAGGGTCATGGACCTGTCCAGCATACCCTCCCCAAGGACATCTTTACAAAGAATCAGAAGCAGTCGAAGAGAAATCATCATCCACTAGACCGTAGAGATGCGCTCACTTGACCACCTTGAAGACACTCGACCACCAGAAGATGAGGAACCCTTCACTCTACAATGGTTAAGACTTAAACCATAGCATTATGAGCATTTATGACATTTACTGTAGACGTTACCTATAACGCCTTTCCTTTATGAGCATTGAACTCTGTGTAACGGAGGGGAGCTGGGGTCCTGGCGCACTCTATATAAGCCACCTCCCTCATCTGGGACAAGGGTTCGCACTTTTGTAAACACACACACACACACACACACACACACACACACACACACACACACAATCCAGTCGACCGCCTCAGGGCACCGAGACGTAGGGCTGTTACTTCCTCCGAGAAGGGCCTGAACTCGTAAAACTCGTGTGTACAACTACTCCATAGCTAGGATCTTGCCTCCTCATACCTACCCCCATTCTACTGTCAGTCTTAGATCCACGACAACCGTTAAGTCAGTTTTGAAGCTTTGTCGTCCGCTACCAAACGACAAAGATGGGCCCCGTTAGGGGTTGACATCCAGTGGGCCAAACCCCCTCTTTGCCGTCCTCTAGTTGATGGCAAAGATTCTTTGCCATCCGCTAGCAGACGGCAAAGAGTTGGCTCATGGCAAAGGCAGCCTTTATCGTCCGCTGCCTCTTTGTCGTCCGCTTTTCTTCTGGCTTATGGTAAAGCCTACCTTTGCTGTCAGCTAGCCGACGGCAAAGAGCTGGCTGACGCCAAAGATCTTTATTCCGGTAGTGTCAAGAACGAGAGTTGTAAAGACTTAGCAAAAATGAGCACCCGGCCCAATAGACCCGCTTGAAGACTATCAACTCATATGCTTCTCCCCCTTTGGTCAGTAATGACCAAGTGAAGACACAAAGTGCCTATGCTTTCCCAGGCAGAGTTGGTGAGGATGTTGGGGCAGCAGGGGCGATGGTGGAGTTGGGAAATGCGGACGGGCCTAATGCAGAATCATGATGTAGTGAAGCCATAGCTGGTGAAGTGGCATCGTCCTCTTCACCAATGACTCGTGCAACAACAGTTGGAGCCGAAGATGAATACTCAAAATCTTCAATGGAAGGAGTTTGATGCCAACTTGTTGACCGTGGAGGCTTGGAGTCAAACTTGAAGCATTCAGTGAAGCTATCTGCTTGAAGATTGTCTTCAGAACAGAGCATTGTGAGGCTCTTCTAGGCATGACGACAGGCTTCATGAGAAACAAACGAGTCCTTGGTTGCAAGGTTGCATATGTGATTGACATCAACAAGAAGACTTTGCATCTGGTGCTTCATCCAGTCATGATGACTATCCTGTTTCTAATGAAGTGAAATGAGAAGCTCTTGGTCATTCAGCACATGAGCACACTTCTATGGCCTTTGGGCTACTGTGCTGGCTATTGCATCATTGTTAGCACAATGCGGCAGCTGGAGCTGACCGACAAGAGGACCAGTAATAGTAGTGGTTGGACTCGTCACATGAATCCCTTCAAGGGGTTTAGTGAAGCTTTGGAAGGCAGCATTGTCTTCGCGAACAGGCTCCTTGCCAGGTTCGAGATAGATGGCTTCATGTGACATATCTACTTCAGGAAGAAAAACGACATGGTTGCATGCTGAAGCTTGATAATTGATAGTTGAGTGAAGCTTAATCAGCCGCATGACCCATGGAGCATAGAACTTGAGCCCGAACAGATCAATGCCAGAAGCAGCCAACCAACGGATGAAGAAGTCTTGAGTATTGAACCTGATGCAGTTGATGATATAAAACACCAATGTCTTCATAGTGCCTTCAAGCTTGGCGTGAGGAGAATGCCCTTTGATTGGCCACAGAGTATGCCTCAGAATGTGATATATAGTGCAGGGCAGGCACTCGAGGTCATTGACATAGAATTCCTTGGGGTATTTAGCATCAACTGGCAATGGCTTCATCCTGTTGAGCATTTGACTCATGTTGGGTTCAGACTTCTGGGAGATGCTTTGAAATTCTTGTTCATAGCACTGACAACCTGCCTCATACAGATCACCATGAGTGAGCAGGGAAGTTAGCTCGATGATATCTTGAGCTTTGGCTTCATGATGTACATCACCTGACATCCACTCGAGGACCCATGTCTTCGGATCCCTGTTGTAGCCTGATATATGGAGAGTGGCATAGAATTGCAGCAAGAGTTCTTCATTCCAATGCTCCTTGTCGATGAGAAATGGGAGCAAGGCAGCTTTATGAAAGTAGTCAAGAGCTTCATCAAGGCATGGGAGTCCAGCAATGTCATCGCAGCACAGGCGCTTATGGGGGAAGATCTTGTCCTGGTTGTATAGAATACACGAGTAATAGCTTCGCTACTGGTGGCTCCAGAACCTATCAGATGAGATCTTAGGCTTCTTGTAAGTATCCTTGGCCTTGTCAAAGAAGGTGTTGTGCTCTCTGAAGCTGAGCACACTAAAGGAGCCTTGTGTGGTAACAACACTGGGAAGCCTTGGTAGCCTAGGCTTTGGCTTTTGTGTTTGAGGCCTTTGCTCCACATGATAGTCATACTACGGACCAGGAGCAGTAGGTGGTATCATGATAGGCCACTTGATAGTTACAAGCTCACCACAATAGAGCGCCCATTCCATAGTGTAAGGTATAGGAGGAGCAGCAACCACATCCGAGGTGGATGGTTGCACATTGTCTTCAGGGTCATCATTGGCGTCAGGCTGCACATTATCTTCAGCCATGACAATGTCATTGGCTTTATTAGTGGTGGTATTGGCAGCCTCATTTACCGAGGCTTCGGTGGCTTCAGGAATTGGGGGGTCTGGCACAATCACATCTTCATTCTCTCTTGATTCGGTAGGGGAATAACAGCTTGATCTTCTTTTTTGTTGGCTGATGCAGGCAGAATATCTTCAGCCTCCTTGGCTTCAAATTCATGAGCAGTTTCTCAGGGGGTGGCTTCAGGAAACACTTGACGTGCTACTGAGCTTGTGGTTTGAACATCCTCTTCAGGAATGCTCGACATGGAGACCGTGGGCCTAGGGCCTCTGTGAAGCCTTCGGAATGGCAACCCCTGTGGTGAAGGAGTTGTCTTCTCCATGTCTTCAGGGGTGTCTTGCGGAGTCTCAATCACATGAGTAGTGAATTGAGCTGGTGGTGTTCGAGGAATAACTTCATGGAGCGGAGTGTTGGGGTGTTGCTCTTCCCAGAAATCATCTTGTGTGATTTGCATCATGGGACCACCAATGCTAATCTGTTCACTTCTCTATGGAGCAGGCGATGCTATCAACTTGGGATGATCTGGGGAACTAAGGAAGGATTCCATCATCATCCACATTGTCTTCATGACCAATGTCTTCAGCTGCAGTGGTTTCAGCAGCTGCAATCTCTTTAGACACATGAGACTCTATGGGAGCAAGCTCATGAACAACGAGACGACGCTCGCGATTGGAGGATGCTGGAAGGGAAATTGTGATAGGTTCAACAAGCAGCAACTCACTAGGAGCAGATGAGGCTGTTTGTGCTTGGGCCCTTCGTGAAGCCTTAGAGGACTTCTTCAGCCTCTTTTGAAAAGGAGCAGCATCAGAGGCTTCTTGATGCTTTCGCTTCTTTGCTTCAGCCTCATCCTGCTTTGTCTTATTCTTTCCAAAAGAAGTTGATGGGACCTTTCTTTGAGCCAGTCATGCTAGCAGGGAAGAGCCAGTCATGCTAGCAGGGAGGAGCCAGTCATGCTAGCAGGGAAGACAATGCTTGGTCTTTCCTGCCTTGGAGCTTCGATTTCAGCCTTTAGCGGGCTTCTTCTTCTTGGCGGCCGATCGGGGGTCAATTCCAGGACGCCCAAGGGCCTTTGTCTTCACGCCTTCATTGTGAGCCTGCGCACACTTCTCTACATAGTACTTCATGCGCTCCCGAGAGCCTTTGGCTTCATTGGACGCTGATGGAATTTATCCTTGAGATCTGCCATCATCTTCTTGAAGTTCTGAACATCAGAGACACTGAGCTTGGCTATGTGCTTCTTGAAGAGAGCTTTCTCATGGTCTATTTTTTCCATCTCAACAATCTTTTGAGCAATAGCCAGCTCTTTAGCTATGCAGCCCCGGAATGTGATGTTGATGTCAATTGGCAGCTGCAGATCATCAATGGTGAGAGTAGTATCTTCGAACCATTCATCGATGAAGTTGTTGAGTATGTCAGCATCAAATAGAGGCAAATCTTTGAAGATTTCAGCCTCCTGCTTGCTCTTTATCAGCATCTCCAGAGCATCATCAGCCCGATCTTCATCGCTGGACAGATCTATGACATCCTCTTCATTGTGTAGGATGCTAGCTGGAGTGAGGCCTTGCCCAGAGATTTTCTTGGGCTTCTTGGACTTCTTGGAGATGCGAGACAAGTCTTCAGACTGAACACTGGATTCAGGTGGTGCAGATTTCAATGGCTTCATGCTTGAATCTTTTGGTGCAGCAAAAAAATTTGAAGCCTTTGCTTTCTTCTTTGGCTTCGGTGGCTCTGGAACTTCAGGATGTTCCTCTTCCCCAGCAGCTTCTTCAACAGTGGCCCTTTGAGCAGCACAGTGTGCCAAGAATGAATCAAAGTTGTCAAAGGGGCCAATTAGATTTGGTTCAGCCTCGTGACTGCCATCTGGCCTTGGAGCAGTTGGACGCGGGTTGAAGTCAATCCCAAGATCGTTCTTGTTTTGAGCTGCCGAAGCCTTAGCAAACTGAAAGTTGGCTTCAAACAAGTCATCCTCACGACTCCATCAAAGACTGGATGGGTCATCAGCTTCGGCCATTGGCCTCTAACAATGCAAGGAAAGAAGCCTTTGGCAATGGCTTCAGCCTTTTGTCTTGGGGTGAAGCTTCCTGTATACAATATCCGCCCAAGGAGGCCTGACAACATTCTTATCATCGTACTCTGGAGTCACAAAGTGATAAAGGAACCATTGCTCTGCCCAGCATCTGCGAATCCATTCAACTCTAGACTTGCGCTCACCATAGGTTTCTTCTGGGTCAGTCTAGTACATCTTATATAGATTTGGTGGCAAGTCCAAAGCAGTGTTGTCACAGCCCTGCCTGCCACCCTTCTTTGCAGATTTGCCAGGTGCCATTGGATTCAAAATGAAAGGCTTCACAACAGTGTTTCGCTTCATGCGACTGGTCAGACAGGAACTGGCTTCAGGCGGTTCAATATGATGCTATAAGAACTCTGCAAATGAATTCATGCTATGAGAACCAAGGGATTCTCCCATGGACATGTACCTATGACAGCATTAGATATGCGAGGGAAGGGGAAGAGGTCATATGCATTCTCAGAAGATTTTGAAGATAAATTAGTTTGAAGATAGTGACCTCATAGCACGAAGACATTCACTTATAGATGTAAGTTGGTTCCAGATTTGTATGAATCCAAAAATAAGCACAAGTGAAGAATCAAACTAGATGTGAAGCATTCAGAAGTGAAAGTACTTTGCAGATTATGAGATTCAGAATAGACAACATCCAGATTTGGAAGTGTAAAAACATCTTTTGGGGGATGTGGATAGTTCTACGGATCAAATAAATGGTAAAAAGTGAGTTCTTATTTACTGCACGAAGAACTGCTAGATGAGAAGGATGGAGGCCGAGCAGTTCAATCTCCCATGCCCTAACTTGGCGACGGAAGACACCTACGGCGACGGAGGGGGGAAGATGTTCGCGGCTGGCGTGAAGACGATGTCGAAGAGGTCACGGCAGGGGCGCGCTTCGTCTCCGGCGACAACTGATGCTAGCGGTGGCGCTAGGGTTTGAGCGAGAAGGCGAGGGGAAAAGAAATAATGACTGCAAGGGTTGAGTATTTATAAGGAAGAGGGACGGTGCAGTGTAATTACTGAGGCGCCCCTGGCGGTTCATAGCTAAAGGACACGTGGCAAGCATGCAACAGATTGAAAGTTGTGCCACGACCCCACACGCGCCTCGTTTGTCGGGTGGTCATTCCGGCTTCTTTGGTATTGAGGCAAAAAGGATAGAGTTAGTAAACGCAGTTTAAAAGTTTGTCTCTTTATCTTTAACTGACAAGGACTCAGTGAAGACAATCGACACATGTCAATAGAATGCATATGAAGAGACAAAGAGAGTTGGAGAGATAATCACGAAAGGGGTCAGGGTCCGATCACATTCACTTAGTGCAGAAAATGGCAAGTTGAAGACATAGCTATAAGCGAATGTTGTAGAGGACAGAACACACACACATACCCACACACACACACACACTGATAGAGGCGAAGGTGTCCCGATGTTTCGATGAGATAGATATTGTTTTCTGTGGGGGTCGACTTTGACGATCCGACTACAAACGTGTGAAGACATCGCGCCTTAGCAATCGCTAAACCAACTTCTGAGGGTTATTGACCATGCCGGAGTACGATCAACCTGACCACGAGGGTCTATTTCCTGCGAGCAAACAAAGAACAAGCAAGAAACTAAGATTGCAATCTAGATATTGCGAATAAAAGAGGAAAGCTTTATTAATGAAGGTGGGGTTCTGTGACGTCTTGGTCTGGTCATTGGACACAAACGAAGTGCGCGAATTTGCAGCTATGGTGAACTTTTAATCTAAACAAAACCCAAAGTCTAAACGACGCCCTAAGGGCTGTATATATGGAGGAAGAGGGGGGGATTTCATGGCCCTTGGAGGAGGGGTCCGAAACCAACCCTAACTCTTGTTTCCCCACACATACAGACTCTAAAAACAGCCTATACTTAAGTATTTCGAAAATACATGGCCTGGCCCAATAATAAGGTGATGCAACACCTAGAATAGCCTCTGGACGAAATTTATGTAGTGGCATCTTGTATATTTCGTCCAAGGCTTCATGCACTCCTTATGGTGGCTTCAAAGTCCTGAAATCATCACTTGTAACTCCGTTCTTGATCCCCTTGCGCATGCTATCATCTCCATGCTTGAACTTGCTCCAAGGTTCATCTTTCTTGTCCAAGCTAGGCCCTTCATTTGTAAGCAAAACAAATGTATCCAATTTAGGCAGCATCATATTCTCATGAACATTAGAATCGTTACCAAGAAACAAAAGTACCTGATAATTCAATTGGCGTGCGCGAGCTCTAGTAATTGGTCCAGTATGTATAGCAGCAGGGGTTGTGGGTGTAACAATGGTATTGATGTCCTCATCACAGACACACACACATATATATGTATGTATGTATGTATGTATGTATAGGGTCGCGCTATTCGTCACCCTGGGTGAGGAATAGTTATTCTTCACCCCCTCTCTATTTTGACATCAATGCACCATAATTTTACGTTCCGTAAGTTATATCTTATTTCCGACGTAAAAAAAGACCTTAAGAAAAAATATATAATCATCGTAAAAAATTATGTTATGTAAAATTACAAACATAAAAACATAGTGTAAAATACACATAAACTGCAAATTTTCTTATCTTATGATCTATATTTTTATTTTTTATGCGAAATTTTACGTAATGAATCAATAGGAATGTAACTATTTGAATTCCAAACGTAATTTAATTATGAAATGATCGTAAGATTACCTCGGGTGAAGAATAACTTATTCTGCACTCTGGGTGATGAATAGTATCACTAGTATGTATATATATATAGGGTCGCACTATTCGTCACCCTGGGTGAGGAATAGTTATTCTTCACCCCTCTCTATTTTGACATCAATGCACCATATTTTTATGTTCCGTAAATTTTATCTTATTTCATACATAAAAAGAGAATGTAAGAAAATATGTACTTGCCGTAAAAAGTATTTTATGTGACATAAAATTACGAATGTAAAAACATAATGTAAAACGTATATATAGTGAAGACGAAATCGAACATTGCAAAGATAAAACATGAAGACAAGGCAATGTTGAAGACAACCCAACTTTGAATATAAGGCAACATGACGCTAAAGAAACATCTTCAAGAAAGGTTGATGGTGGCGTTACCCACCGTATAGGAAGTATTAGACCCAGACACGACGCACAATTATCGTGGCGCTCCAAAGTCAAATTCCACATTAATATATTCACACTGAGAGGGTATGTCTTCATGAATTGAAGATATACGTTAGTTTGTGTGTTGCGCACCTAAGTCATCAATATGCATAAGCGTTAGGATGTGTCCATTCAAAGGACATTTGAGGATTCTAAGATATTTAGCTCACACCGCAGCTTACAAAACCTTTTCTCATCCAAGGGCTTCGTGAAGATATCTACCAATTACTCTTTAGTGTTGACGTGAATGATGTCAATGTCTTCCTTCAACACATGATCTCTGAGAAAGTGATGACGGATCTGAATGTGCTTTGTCTTTGAGTGTTGAATTGGATTGTGAGCAATCTTGATGGCGCTTTCATTGTCACAGTAGAGGGGCACATTCTTCATGTTGGTGCCATAGTCCTTGAGGGTTTGCTTCATCCAAAGAAGTTGAGCCCAGCAAGATCTAGCAGCAATGTATTCAGATTCAGCGGTGGAGAGTGATACACGGTTCTACTTCTTTGAAGACCAATAGACAAGAGATCGTCCAAGAAAGTGACATGTTCCTGATGTGGAATTGCGATCAACCTTGTCACAAGCATAATCAGCATCTGAGAATCCAACTAGATCAAACTTTGAGCCCTTTGGATACCATAATCCTAGCGCTGGGGTGTGAGCCAAATATCGAAGAATTTGCTTCACCACGAGGTGATGCGATTCCTTTGGTGCCGCTTGGAATCGGGCACACATGCAAACATTAAGCATTATATCTGGCCTAGATGCACATAAGTACAATAAAGAACCAATCATAGAGCGGTATACCTTTTGATCAAACTCTTTACAATTGTCGTCGGGGTCCAATTGGCCTTGGGTTGACATTAGCGTCGTGTACTCTTTGCAGTCTTGCATTCCAAACTTCTTTAGGAAATCTTTGAGGTGTTTTTCTTGTGATATGAAGATGTCATTTCTCTGTTGATGGATTTAAAGACCAAGAGAGAATTTCAGCTCTCCCATCATGGACATCTGATATTGCAATTGCATCATATGCCCAAACTCATCACTGTATCTCTTATAAGTGCATCCGAAGATAATGTCAACCACATAGATTTGGCATCCACACAATTCTCCATCATATGTCTTCGTGAAGAGAGTGGGATCAAGAGAACCAGGTTTGAAGCCTCTGCTCTTTAGGAACTCTTTGAGTGTGTCATACCAGACGCGAGGTGATTGTTTAAGGCCATATAGTGCCTTGTTGAGTTTGTAGACCATATAAGGATGTTTTGGATTTTCAAAACCAGGTGGTTGAGTTGCATACACTTCTTCTTCAATTTTGTCATTGAGGAAGGAACTCTTCACATCCATTTGATACAAAAGGATGTTGTTGTGGTTAGCATAGGCTAGCAGTATGCAAATGGCTTCAAGCCTAGCCACAGGAGCAAAGGTTTCATCGAAGTCAATTCCTTCCACTTGTGTGTAACCTTGGGCAACAAGATGAGCCTTGTTTTTGACAACTTGACCATGTTCATCTTTCTTGTTGCAATAGATCCATTTGGTGCCTATAATATTATGCTTGCAAGGATCGGGACGTTTGACTAGCTCCTAGACATTGTTCAGCTCAAATTGTTGAAGCTCTTCTTGCATAGCTTGAATCCATTCAGGTTCCATGAAGGCTTCATCAACTTTCTTGGGTTTAGATATCGAGACAAATGCAAAGTGTCCACAGAAGTTTGCTAGTTGTGTTGCTCTTGATCGAGTGAGACGACCAGGTGCATTGATACTATTGAGAATCTTCTCAATCTGAACTTCATTGGTAACCCGCGGATGAATAGGGCGAAGACTTTGCTCTTGCTGATTGCTATCTTCATCTTCAGCATTATCTTCAGGCTGAGCATTGTCTTCACGTGGTGTAGATGCTGGAACGACAATTTCCTCTTTTTCTCGTTCCTTGGTGGGTATGATTTCTCCAGTACCCATCATCTTCATAGATTCACTAGGGGAAGCTTCATCTAGCACATTTGGCAGGTGCTCTCTTTGCGAGCCGTTAGTTTCATCGAACCGCACATCTACAGTTTCAACCACTTTATAGTGAAAGAGGTTGAAGACTCTGTAGGTGTGCGAATCCTTTTCGTAACCAAGCATAAAACCTTTATGTGCTTTCGGTGCGAATTTTGAAATGTGATGTGGATCCTTGATCTAGAACCTAGCACCGAAGACTTTGAAATAGCTTACGTTTGGCTTCTTACTACTGAGTATTTCATAGGATGTCTTCTTGAGGAATTTGTGAAGATAAACTCTGTTGGTAATATGGCATGCAATATCAATGGCTTCAGGCCAGAACTTTCTTGGAGTCTTGTACTCATCAAGCATCGTACGTGCCATCTCAATAAGGGTCCTATTTTTGCGCTCCACGATGCCATTCTGCTGAGGTGTGTATGGAGCGGAGAGCTCATGGGTGACACCTAGCGTATCAAGATAAGTGTCGAGGCCAGTGTTCTTGAATTTCATGCCATTGTCACTCCTAGTGTGCTTGATCTTGATGCCATAGTTGGTCATGGCGCGATTGGCGAATGGTCTGAAGACATCCTGCACTTCAGTCTTACAGAGAATTATGTGCACCCAGGTGTATCTCGAATAATCATCAACAATAACGAAGCCATAAATATGTGTAGTGGTAGTAATGGTAGAGTAGTGAGTAGGGCCAAATAATTTCATGTGTAGCAGCTCGAAGGGACGCGAAGTCGTCATGATTGTCTTCGAGGGATGTTTTGCCCTAGTCATCTGGAACTTGATGCCCTCTATTCCAGTGATATGCTTCTTCTTCATGAGAGTGTGCAAGCTCCTCATGCCCGCATGTGCTAGCCTTCGATGCCAAAGCCAACACTCTGAAGGTTTTGCTAGAAGACATATGGCAAGTTGTGGTCCTGAGGAGAAATCTACCATATACAGGTCACCTCTTCGATAACCTTCGAAGACTAGAGATTTGTCAGTTTCCATAAGCACAAGTGATGAGGACATCAATACAATGTTACAACCACAAACCCTGCTACCATACGTACTAGACCAATTACTAGAGCTCGTGCATGCCAATTAAATTACCAGGTACTTTCGTTTCTTGGTAATGATTCTAAAGTTCATGAGAATATGATGCTGCATAAATTGGATACATTTGTTTTGCTTACAAATGAAGGGCCTAGCTTGGAGAAGGATGAACATTGGAGCAAGACCTAGCATGGAGATGATGGCATGCACAAGGGGAACAAGAACGGAGTTGCAAGTGATGATTTCAGGACTTTGAAGCCACCATAAGGAGTGCATGAAGCCTTGGACGAAATATACAAGAGGCCACTTCATAAATTTCGACCAGAGGCTATTCTAGGTGCTGTGTCACCTTATTATTGGGCCAAGCCCATGTAATTTCGAAATACTCAAGTATAGGTTGTTTTTAGAGTAACAAGACATAGGGTTGGTTTCAGACCCCTCCTCCAAGGGCCATGAAATTCCCCCTCTTCCTCCATATATACAGCCCTTAGGGCGTCGTTTAGACTTTGGGTTTTGTTTAGATTAAAAGTTTGCCATAGCTGCAACTTCGCGTACTTCATGTGTGTTCAACGACCAGACCAAGGCGTCACAGAACCCCACCTTGATCAACAAAGCTTTCATCTTATATTCGCAATATCCAGATTGCAATCTTAGTTTCTTGCTTGTTCTTCATTTGCTTGCAGGAAATAGACCTTCGTGGTCAGGTTGATCGTGCTCCGGCATGGTCAATAACCTCTCGGAGTTGGTTTAGCAATTGCTAAGGCGCGTCGTCCTCGCACGTTCGTAGCGGAATCGTGAAAGTCTACTCCTTTGAAACGATAATCACCATCTCATCGAAAGACTGGACACCTTTGCCTCTATCAAGTGGTATCAAATTTCTAGGTTGCTCGATGAGATTTTACAGTGTTTCGTAGTTTAGATCGAGTCTGTTATTCATACCTACAGTCCACGAAAACGCCAAAAAACATTTAGGGTTAGTTCATCATATCCAAACCAATTTGAGCCATTGCACAATCTTTTCTGTATTTGCTTTGTTGAATTTGCAGTTGCATCGTCATGTCAAGTTGTTGGTCTTAGCATCTAGTTCTTTAGAGTTTCGAGTTCTGCTCACAAGTGTCATGCCACCACCGCACCATCATCATCGCCCGTGCCATATACCACCACCGATTATCCGCTATTTCTCTGAGTCCATATACCATCACCGCTTCGAGTCCATATACCACCACCTCTCCTAGTCCATATAATACCACCAATTCGAGTCCATATACCACCATCGATCCGAGTCCATATACCACCACCAATCTGAGTCCACATATACCACCATCATATACCATCACCAGTCCGAGTTCCACCAGATTCATCTTCGCCGCCAGTTCTAGTCCGAGTCCATTATTTGTTCCTCTACTTTCGAGTTCTAGATCACGCGATACTATGAGTCGTGGACAAGTCGGGTTCCCCAACTTTCGTGCCACCTGCGGAAGAAAAATAGTTCCAGTTTCAAAAAATGAAGTCTGGAAAATTCTGGCTAGGCAGTTTTTAGACCATTTGTAGACTTTTGCGAAAAAAAATGTTGCGGTGCAAAAAAAGTGGAAAAAGAAAAAAATTCAGAGTGCGCTCCTCCCTTGTTTACGTGCAGCGCCATGATTTTGTTAGTGTTCTAGGCTCGCGTCTCTAGCACGGTCTAGCCTAGGACCAGCACGGTACCATCGTTGAGCATTTATTCAACTTTGCATCTATGAATTGATTATTGCTGACCCTTTTTGCTACCATATTATAAGCCTTCCCAGCTCCACATACATCTACGTCGTGCGTTTGACTCTCCTTGGTAATCGCTCTATCCAAGCTTTGAGAGTTTTGACTACAACGGTTGCCGATCACCACCTGCTGCTGGGTAAGAACTGGTAAGAATTTGAGATTTGCTTGACGGATTTGTGACTTTCGACAACACCAACGCCACTTCCTAGTAGTCTGTAGGATCATATTCTTGTGTGTTTCTATTGCTGCTAACTATGGAAGGATCACAAGCTGACGAGACTAACTGGGAGAACATGACGAAGAAAGAGTTACATGATAAGTTTCGGCAAATGATGAGTGGACAGGTGGAAGATGTGCTAAACACATTTGAAGAGGCCATAGAGAAGATAGATGGCACTGAGAAGGCATTCGAAACAAAGCTCGATAACAATTTTAATGAATTGCTCACGCGTCTTCCACAACCACCTCCCACTGCACCGGTCGGACCTCTACAACAACAACAACATCGCCTTCCAAATCAAGTGGGACGAGCACTACGCATTCCCCTTGAGCCTGGTCAAAATTCTAGTGCCGCTGTACCTATTGTTGATGCTTCTGTAGCTCCTGCTACTACCGCAGAGGTGGAGGACCATTACGAGGATGAGGTTCATGAAAATCAAAACTATGTGCAACCACCAGCACCACCACCACCTGGTCATCCTCATGCATATCATCGCAACGGTAGGGCTGCACCACCAACTGAGGTACGAGATCATGACCATCTTCCTAAACTAAAATTGAATATTCCACCATTTGAGGGTAGATATGTTCATGATATATATCTTACTTGGGAGCTAGAAACTGAACAACATTTTACATGTTTACAATATCCTGAGGAGAGACATGTTCCTGCTGTTGTTTGTGCTTTCACTAGTTTTGCATGTGTTTGGTGGTCTGAACATTGTAGATTATATCCTATTCTAGCTAGTTGGGCTGTTTTGAAAACTGCTATGCGTACTCGTTGGATTCCACCATATTATCAACGTGAATTACTTCAAAAATTGCAGTGTTTAAGACAAGGAAAAATTATATAGAAGAATATTATCAGGAATTACAAACTGGAATGATTAGATTTGTATTGTTGAGGATAATGAAGCTATGCTTACACGTTTTATGGGTGGATTAAATAAAGAGATTCAGACCATTCTAGAGTATAAGGAGTATAACAATATCACTCGTTTATTCCATCTTGCTTGCAAAGCTCAACGTGAAGTGCAGGATCGACATGCATTGATGCGAACTAACTTTTCTGCAGGTCGATCTTCATCATGGACACCGCGCGCATCCTCTACTCCCACATGTCCTACTGCACCACCACTGACTTCAGCCACCAATTCCAACCGAGATACAAGAAAACAGGCACCACCACCACCATTTGCCAGGAGTACACCTTCCGGTTCTGCACAGAGCTCTTCTTCATCCATGGCATCAACTAGGCAAACACATGATATTATTTGTCGTCGTTGCAAGGGTGGAGCTCATTATGCGAGAGAATGCCCATCTAAGTGTGTGATGATTGCTACTGAGGATGGTGGGTATGAGTCCGCTAGTGACTATGATGAGGAGACTTTGGCTCTTATTACAAGTGAAGAACATGGTGGAGATGATTCTGATCATGAGACGCAAGACATGGCTCCAGAAGACGCTAACAGGTATGAATGTTTAGTTGATCAACGTGTTTTGAGTGAGCAGGTCACACAAGCTGAGCAAAATCAGAGGCATAATTTGTTCCATATAAAGGAAGTTGTGAAGGAACCACTACTGCAGGATGCTGCTAACGCGGCACTACGATCAGAGACCCTTCGATGAAACTGTGTGCCATGCCATAATCGCAAACGGTGGTGTAAAAAACCATCAAAAAGGTGCAAAATGTTTGCGATGGAGGATGCATCAAACACTGTTCAGATTTTAGTTGCGTGTGCGATGCAGGGCATACGGTTCATCTCAATTAACTGTTTGTGATGAGGAGGAACAAAAGAAACGGGCTGCCAGATGAAGGTGTGTGTGATATACAGCGTACGGTTCACTCGGATGAACTGTTTGTGATTAGGCAACACAAAAGAAACGGGCAGCCAGATGAAGGTGTGTGCGATATATGGCATGCGGTTCACTTGGATGAACTGTTTGCGTTGAGGCAAGAGAACAGAAATGGTTCAATATAACACGATGTTTGTGATACACGGCAAATAGGTCTGTAATCAGAAATGTGTGCGAATACCGATAATAACATAAATGGTTCCCTAGTGTGGTCCGTGTTCATCTGATCATCATCTCTTTCTTGTGCTAGCTCGATGTTCCTTCTATGCCAAGTTTCCATTAATTGATGGCATTTTATGAACACGCCACCGCTTCCCGCCATTTCCTCACATGTTTCCCGCCACCCAGCGATATTGCGCATAGGTGGCGCGCGACGCACGGAGGCGACAAGCGCAGCCTGTAGCACATCCACCTTTTCCAAGCATGCCAACCCACCAAAGCGCCGCCTTTGCCATCAACCTCGTCGACAAGGAAAACGAGCAGTCGCCACGGCCCGTCGAGGCCGAGGCGCTCCCCGGCAATGCGATGGACGACGCCGCGATGTGCGTCATCACCAGGGTTGAGCAGACCTTTGATGCATGGCACTTGAGCGTCGCGAATCAGGATAGGCATGTTAGCACCGACAGTCTGCAGCTCGCCGCACAACATGATCGATGGCGCGCCGCAGAGCAAGCTAGGCGCGTCTGCACTGATAGGCTACGGCTCACCGCACGGCAAGACCGTTGGAGCACCGCAGAGCGAGAGGCGTGGCGTGCCACACAGTAAGAGAGGAACCATCGGCGCTTGTCTGCTATCGAAATGGCGTCGCAGCTGGGTACACGTCCGGTCAGTACCCCCATTCCTCGCCAGGAGTGGGCAGAGGCCCTCAGTGCCATACTTGCACCAGAGGCCGGCCGCGCCGTACTTGCACCGGACGCCTGCCGCGCCATTTGCATGGGTGCCACCATTCGCCTTGTCTGCGGCCTTCTGGATGCTAATGCGCTAGTCAGTAGGCTCGACCGCCTCCTTGGCCCTGGTGTCCACCTGGGCGCAGTAGAGGAACATGGCCGTCGCATCCTCGAGCTGGTGATCTCCGATGAAATAGCCAACTTGGAGCTCGAGATCGCGCTCCAGATGTACCGTGAGTGTGTCGACCGCTTGGACGAACGCTTGCACAAGTTCAGGCAGAGCCAAAAGCTACCGTAGGCAAGGGCTGCTAGTCATGGTCTCATCGACGCGTTTCATTTTGAAAAGTCGTTTCGACGTGGATAGCTATGTATTCACAGCAATCATAGTATTGCTCTGTTTATTGCTCTGTTCCAATCTGTGTACTCTGTTTTCCATTCTTATATGTTCTGTTTCAATGTGTGTATATATGATTTCCATTATGTATATGTGGATGATAACAGCTAGATTCAAATTAGTATACAAAACAGATAGACAATGGAATTCATAATATATATATATATATATATATATATATATATATATATATATATATATATTAAATGTTCATTAGTTCATCATAGAATATATATATATAATATCATCACATATACGTGATGATACTTAACTACTAGGTACAATGCATAAAATTGAAGATGAACAATACTAAAACTAATAATCCCTTCTGGGGCCAGTATTCCAGCAGCCCCTTGCTAGCAGCTCCCTGGTGCGCGGTGTCGTCCCAGTGCGGAGGTAGTACTCCGCCTCCTCCGCCTCACAGCGCTTGACGTACCGATCTACCTCTTGATGGCGGACGCGCGCGGCCGATCTTGCCATTTCGTTGGGCGCCCATCGGAGCTCCTCGTCCGTGGCATGCTGGAGCTTATCGGCCCACCTCCACGCAGCGACGAGGTGCCTGACGCATATGACCTTCCTCGCAAAGTACCCGTCTTTGTACACCTCCTCGGCACGACGACGCGCCCACCCCCAAAGCTCCGCCGCCTCCTTTTTCCAGGCGGCATCACGGGCTTCACGGGCCGCCTGGTGCCTGGCTTCCACCTCCACCACATCCTTCTTGAACGCCACGTGCCTGGCTTTCTCAGCCAGCGGCGGCGACTTCCACAAACAAAGATTATACTGGCCCCAAAACCAATCCAAAGTTGGGGGGTCCGGCGCAACCTCGTCAGGCGACGCATAGGGGTCCTTGTCGCTGCTAATCGAGTGAGCGTCCTCTGGGGGCGGCGACTCCTCATCGGCACGTGGGCAGACCAGCGGCGCCATGGCAGAGATTTGAG
>NC_041380.1:249379773-249414907 GCF_002162155.2 Triticum dicoccoides | reverse complement strand
GCGAGCGAGGGAAGGATGTAGATGAGAATGCAGGCGGGACGACGTGAGCAAGGTAGTATTTATTGGCGGCCAGAATCTAGATCGACGGGGATAGTACACACGCCGGTCGCCAGAATTTATGAGTACTGTAGTTTGAATTACACACGATTCCCGCGGCAAAATCCATGTGTGAACATGATAGCCAAAATCCGTGTGTGAACATAATAGCTGACGGTTTCCAATGCAGAACCGTGTCTGATTAATGATCCCCGCCATTCACCTACCAAACCTCGAGCCGCGAGATAGAGTACCAATCATGTGGGGACTGGTTGTCTTGCCAAATCTTTACATTTTCTTTTTTGAACACCAGATATTTACATCGTCTGATGATTTTTTAACTCGCACACAAGTACACAAAAATATGATTTTTGAAACCGTTATGGTTAGGCGTTGCATGTAGATGTAGTTCAAATTTGAATTGCGGACATTAAATGGTTAGAAAATCACTTAAATGTCTTTGAAAGGTCAAATGACCCCTGAAATTTTCCAAATTTTCACATGACAGTTGTATTAGTGCATGTTAAACGTAGAAAACAATTTGAAGGCCGTAAGAGGAAGCTATCTCCTGTTCGTCATCAAACATGCATTGTTCCCTCTCGAAACCATGAACCTTCTAGTGAGTTGCTCCATTTTGTGAGGGGTGTCTGCTTATTGGGGTTTTCTATTGCAGATGGTTACTCAGACAGCACCGTGGGCGATGAACTCAAACAACCCGCACGGTTTCTAGAAAGTAGGCGTGTTCGATCAACTAACAATCACACACGGCTTCCGGCAGCGAACTGTTTGCGTTAGGCCACCTTGCACAAACGTTTCCACATAAAGAACTTTGTGTGATATACATATGTATGGAAATGTTTTTCTAGGATTCACCATGTGGGATGTATGTACCTACGGAAATGATTTTCTAGGATTCACCGTGTGGGATGTACATACCTACGGAAATGATTTTCTGGGATTCACCGTGTGAGATGTACATTCCTATGGAAATGATTTTCTCGGATTACCATGTGGGATGTACATACCTATAGAAATGATTGGGTTTCGATGCCTCGCCTGATCGCACACGGCCCCAGCTTGTGTCCCAGGAGGGCCTATCCCCGACGATTTCTGGGTCGTGTGGGAAGGACCCCCCTATCGCCCACACTCACTTGGTGACAGTTCCAAATGTCGTCGCAGAAAGGGGTTAAAATCGTTTGTATAGCACGTCGCTGTACCAGTGAACGTACAAGAGACTACTTTGACACATCGATAGCAACTCTCAAGGAAGACATATGAGCCATGATGGTCAATTGCTCTTCTACATCTCCTTCCTATTCAAGACGGAGCCACTCAAGTCGTCATTCTTCGCAATCTTATTCAGATGCAAGTCCTCCACAAGGTCGCCCACAACGTCGCCAAGACCAAGAAGTTCATCAAGCTCCACAAAATTCATTCCACGGCAATGGGTTAGAAGCTCGCCTATGTGAAGGTGACCACCTACGGCGACAAGCAAATGATCCTACGGTCCAAGAGCAAGCTCCGATACACCGAGACCAACAACAACAACAACAACAACAACAAGACCAAGATGGTGATGCCCTTCGACAAGAACAACATTGCCATGCAGAACAAAACCTTGAAGCCCAACGTGCTCTACGTGAAGCTACACTAGCCGTCGATGAGCGCAATCGTCAAGCACTTGTAACATCCCAAATTTTCAGTTTGGAATGTTATACATTAGATCATCATTGCATAACATGTTTTATTGCATTTTTGGCTTGATCCTAGAAATTCTATGCAACTCAAGGACCCACGAAGAGAGTTGGGAATTTCGTTATTTTCATATTTGAGTTTTCTCAAATTTTGAAAAGAGGATCGTTTGATTTTAATTATTTTCTCTTCGAATATTTCTTTTATAAAAATAAAAGAGAGAGGATAAAATGACTTCCTCAAAATAAATAAATAATGGAGATTTAATATTAAAATAAAATAAGATTTTATTCGGAGTTTTATTGCTATTTTATTTGAATTAGAAAAAAATGCGTTTTTCAAAATTGCATTAGAGTCCCAAATAAATGTTCACCTTGTCCGGTAGATTTTTAGAGGACAGAGAAAAATTATTTCAGGATTTTTGGAGTCTGTTTAGTATTTCTTTTCTTTGTTTTTCTGCACGGAATAATTAAAAAAAAAGGAAACCGACTCTGGGCCGTACCCGAGCGGGACTCCGCCCGGGGGGCTTTATAAGCCGGGGCACCGCAGGCCACCACAACCCAAACCCACAACCCGTCGCCCGAACCCTAGCCCCGCACGATCCGCCGCCGCCGCCACGAGCAGCCGCCCGCCGCTGCCGCCCCCGTTCGCCGGACCTCGCCAGAGGTAGTCGCCGCCGCCGCCTCGGTTTTCGTGAGAAAACCGATCGGTTTTTTTCGAAACCCTAGATCCATTTTTTTAGATCCGGTTCGTTTTTTCGGTTTAGTTATTTAGCGGACGTTCGTACATACTTTCGTTTTAATGAACGGTTTTCATCCATTAGTCACAGACAGCCAACGTTCGTTCGTTAGCCTGTTCATCGGTTTTTCTTTTTCTCGGATTTTTCGCGATTATTTTCGATCGTGATTTCTGATCCGATTTTCGTTTTAGTTTATCATTTCGCTCGTTTATCAAAATCAGGCGATTCAAGCGCCTAGAGTTTCGTCTCGAAGCCCTCTTTCTGTTTAACCAACTTAAACAAGTTTTTGCTACTGTAAAATTTGACTTTAGTCTGTATTAGTAACCGGAGCTTGTTTCTTTCGCAGTGTGAGTTTCGTTGCTTCATTTGATTTGATTTGCTTTTTGCAAATCGGAGTTCTTAAGTTGAACTTTCTGGTTAGATCTTATTATTTGAGTTTTACCCGTGCTTCTTGCTTGATTGCTTATTGTATGCTTGTTTGATTGCGATAGAGTACCCGGAGTGTGAAGCGTGCCACTACGAGTCTCTAGGTTTCACGGATCATCAGCAAGGCAAGTAACACTTTGATCATACTTCTTTACTACCCAGTTTTTATTGCATTAGATCAACCCTCAAACAATTGCATGGTTAGGATCTGAATAAATTGTGGGTTGGGAAGTAGATGAGGTAGTACCTATTCACCTGTTTTATTATCAAACCCCGGGAGTTACTTCTACGTTGCTTATATTGCTATGCTATGCTAGTAGTCGTGGTTTGGGTTTGAGTGTATCCATGAAAGATGTGCGTTGTTAATTAATGGTTAACTTAAGGTGGCAACTTTAATACACATCTAGGTGGATTGAGACACCTGGGGAACCCAGTGATTGCCTGTATTTTTGGAAATCCCGGGGTACCGTGTGATTTTCCTATGGACTGCCACCCAGGCCCAAAGGGATCATAAGATTATTCATGCTGGAAACTTCCGTGTGCAGCCACATGCCATTATGGGCTCTGGCATAGTTGAGTAAGTTGTGGGAAACCTTTCCATGATGGGCTAGCAGATGTAGGGGATTGTAGGTGTACCGGCCTATCTATCGGTTAAGGGGACCTCTTCGGAAAGACTGTGTCTCGGTCATCCGTTTCTCAAACATTATGTAGTGCGAGAAATCCAACAGAGGAGATCGAGTCTTGTGGAGGAAAGTGCACAAACCTCTGCAGAGTGTACAAACTAATCATGGTTAGCCGTGTCCCCGGTTATAGACATCTTGAGTATCTAGTTCTTGGATTATCATGTGGATCTCACCACTCTTAAATATAATTTGATTGGGTTATTAATTACTTTTAATTGGGATTGAGATGGGGTTTACCATTCTCAATGTTTTTCAACAAAATTTGTAGTTAATAAAACATATTCCTTTGTAGTAGGAAAAAATGGCTTTTCGCAAAACCTATTAACCATACAGCCTCCACTAGCCATATATGCATGTAGTGATAGCTTTATTATGTTCATTACTCTCTTATGTTACTTTGCCAGCATATTCCATGTGCTGACCCGTTTTCGGGCTGCAACATATTATGTTGCAGACTTTTCAGACGACGAGTAAGGAGCCTTAGGTCGTGGTCTTTCACTCAGTGATGCCATTGGAGTTGATGGACTCACTTTATCTTCCAAGCCTTCCGCTGTCATCATTTTAGATGGCCTTAAGCCATATTTATTGTAATAAGTTCTCTTTTGAGACATTTGATGTAATAAGTGTGTGATTGCTGCTCTGTTATAAATCCTCAAGTAGTGTGTGTGTCAGCATTACTGATCCAGGGATGACACTGATGCACAGAGATCAGACTGTTTGAGGTCTGGTCGCTACAAGATGGTATCAGAGCACATGTTAACTGTAGGATACGACCACTAAGCTAAAGCCCTATATTTCTACTCTCTCCTCATTTCTGACTCCTCTCCATTTTCTACTCTTTAGGATGGCGGATGCAAGGAACAAGTTTGCACAATCGGACAAAGAAGCACTTTTGGACGACACTTGAAGGAAGTCACTAAGTACCTGAACATTGGAATACCAAGCTTCACCGGGACTTAGAATGCCACTCTACCAGAAGAGGAGCGCTGGATGATTCAAGTTCAAGTTCAAGGAAGGACATTTATGCCAGTCACTAAGCCCATAGAGTTTTCCTTTGATGCACCAACCTGGAGTCTAGGAAAGAGTATGGCAGCCCACATCACCATGGGACGCATTGGAGAAGTTACCATAAGGAGCTTAAGGATACTATCTACCAGATTTGTGGGCGCCAAGATGAGCAATGGGAGATGATCAGCACCAGGAAGGATAGATCCATTGCAGCTTTCATCCAGGAATTAAACCAGCATATTCACCGCCAGGAGAATCAGATGTGCGCACGCATGATAGATCTGAGGAAGGCAATGACAAGGATTACGGAGCTGGAGGAAGAACTCAAGGCTACTCGCGAAGATTATGAGGAGGAAATCATTGTACTAGTGGAGAAGAATGACGACCTGACGAGGAAGCTGCGAGTATTCATGGGAGACCCCGCGCCAGGTGGAGAAGACGATGAACCCAAGGAGATTCATTCTGAGGACTACATCATCATCGACGACACCGACTTGGACCTCGACGATAGCGATGATGACTATGTTGATGAAGCTGGAGCAGATATCATGGAGTCTTCGATCGATCAATTTTTCTAGTCGACCACCAAAACAGTAGTAGTATTCCAAGCACTTTTGTAATGATAGTTCTAGACCGATTGTATGCCTTGCTTGCTTGATTGAGTGATGTGATTGTGTTTGTCTCATGTGCATATGGGTAGTGTTTTCTCACTAGACCTCATTCTATTCTATTCTCTTCCCTCTAAACCCTCAGATGCCTCTGAGACGTGACCCCGGATTTACCTTTCCACCGGAGCTCACTCAGTTGATCCAGTAGTAGAATACCTTGATGAAGTTATTAGTTCAGAACCAAGGCAACGACAACAACAACAACCCACCACCACCACCCCCCAGTTGACAACTTAGCCCATTTTCTGAGGTTGTAGCCGCCGGTGTTTTCCAGTAGCACCGAGCCAATAGTTGCAGATGATTGGCTACGCAGGATTGGAAGGGAGTTAACCACTGCAGGATGCGCAGATGCTGAGAAGGTGTGTTTTTCCGCACACCAATTGGATGGACCAGCAGCCTCATGGTGGGAGAATTACACTGTCACCTATCCTATAGCCACTGTTACATGGGACTAGTTCCAGCAGGCCTTTCGCACTGCCCATGTATCAACAAGAGCTATGGCCATGAAGAAGCGTGAGTTTCGCAACTTACGCCAAGGAGGACGCACAGTTGGCCAACAAGATTAGAGGTCATATCAAAATGATTAAACATTGGTTCTTTTGCATCAACAATTAATTCAATGGGTGCACTCAAAATTGTTGGTATTTCGGTTGTTTGATCACATGAAACATTCATGAAAGTAACACGATTATCTAGGTGGTGTGATCAAATCAATAGGTAACTCAACACATGATGTATTCAAGTTAACTAGGCATGCATCATTCTCATGTGAAAGTGGAAAATTTGTACCTTTGTCCTTACCTCTTATGATCAACTCAGATGATGTTGGCACTCTCGGTGGTGATGTGTCACATGGTGGATATGATGTAGTCCTTGCAACAACGGATGTGGTTGTCATACTAGTAGCTAAAGAAACATCTGTATCAACACTTGGAATGTGCACCTTGGGCTTGTTCTCCTCGTGGGCAACACGTCTGAAAGAACATGCGGTGCCCCCATGTTTGGTTTTGGTAATTGATGACAATCTCTATGGACTAATGGTTGCCTTGAGTTATATTTGAAGGTTTTTGTCCATAGGCTTTTCTTGGAGTACATGTGTTGGTTTCAAGGAGAGTTTGTGTCGACCAAGGTGCTATTCAAGGAATTACCTAAAGATTGGTCTTGTGAGAGGTTGATCAAGACTAAGTCAAAGAGTGAATCAAGTTGACCAACCCACAAAGCGTAGAAGATGTACCGAGAGGGATCAAGTGATCCCATGGTATGGTAAGCATTGTCAATTACGTTTCGTGTACTAACCCATGGTCTTCGTGAGGATTCTTTGTGGGGTTAGGTTGCAGTGTGCAAGTTCAATTGGAGCATCACGAAGAGATCAAATGCTTGAACCTTGCCGTCCTTTGTGGTGACAATGGACTTGTGAAGATGTGCGGAAGAGTGGCTCACCCATAGTGGAGTATGGGGGAGCAATCAACTAGTCTTCATCAAGTCAACCCAATTAAGAAAGGTGGTCCAACTTGAGTGAGTCAAGATCGTCTTCATCTAGCTCAAGTGGACCATGTGCAAGGCAAAAGTTTGCCCTTGATAGGTTTTCTATTTTACCGGTCTCATGATGGTAGTTGGGAGACTGGGTTATAGGATCGATTGCCGTACTATCAAGGGGGGCTCTCGATGAGTAGCTTGATCGTATTGTTCGTTGAGAGCTCAAACCATTGCATCCTTGCATCATCTTTCTTGGTTCTTGTTTGGTTCTCTTTGAGAGTCTTAGAGCTTTTGGTCATCTTGATGACAAGCTTGAGTTCATCGAAAACAGAGTTCGCTTGCATACTCTATGATGTTTTCGTTGTTGGAGGTTTTGCCGGTTCTTCTCAGTTGGAGGTTTCACTCCTCTATTTGTTGGCATACCTCCCCTGCCACTTCGCTGTTTTGATGCTACTCGTCGTCTTGTTTCCAACAAGCTTGAGTTTGCTCAATTCGGAGCTCATATGCAGAAGTTATGGCAGTTCTTGTTCTCTTGAGTGTGGTTTTGTTAGGGTCCGTGTTGGAAAGGTTTGGGTGGATTCATCACGTACACGTCTCCTTCTTTTCCCCTCCTTCTTCCTTGGAGCTTCCTCCGTTTTCTTGCCTCCCTTGCATGGCTGCCGTTGTTGGTTGCGGTAGTACTGCTCCCAAGAAAGCGGTAGTACCGTAGGCATCAGCGGTAGTACCGTGCAGTGGCACGGTAGTACCGCAGGTGCCCACGGTAGTACCGCTCCCCTGGAGCCGCACTACCGCTGCCCACCAGGCTAGTGTCGCCCCTTTGCAGTAGTAGGAGCGGATGTAATTTTTTACATCCGCACCTACCGCGGTAGTACCGCTTTCGCCATGCGGTAGTACCGCGCTATGCGGTCAGGCAGTAGTACCGCCCCTCGGCAGTACTACTGTGTCGGGTTTATGCTACTTCCGTTTCTTTGCGGAAGTAGGCACGGAAGTTTCCCTTTTCCCCTGGCTGGGACTTTTGCCTCGCGGTAGTACCGCATGGGGGGCGCGGTAGTACCGCGCGTGCGGAAGTTCCTTCCCCAGCTCCTGTGCGTCTGTTTATCGGTTCTGTGCTGGGGTTGCGGCAGTACCGTGGGTCGGTACGGTAGTACCGCACAGCCGTGCGGTAGTACCGCTTGGTTGCAAGCAGTAGTACCGCGCGGCCTTGCGGTAGTACCGCTGGCCAGGCGCGGTAGTACCACTGGCCGCGGGCTGGTTGGTGGGTAACGGTTGGATTTTTCCCCACCTATAAAAGGGGGTCTTCTTCCCCAATGGACCTTATCCTTTTAGCTCGTGTTCTTCCCCCGTTGTTGACTTTCTTCGAGCTTTCTAACTCTTAATCCCTCCAATGATTCTTGCTAGTTCTTGAGGGAAAAGAGAGAGGAGATCTAGATCCACGTTTCCACCAATCACTTTCTCCTCTTTGTGAGGGGAACCCCTTGGATCTAGATCTTGGAGTTCTTGGTGTTCTCCTTCTTGTTCTTCCTCTCATTTTCCTCCCTAGCACTAGTTGCTTCCGTGGGATTTGAGAGAGAAGGACTTGGGCACTCCGTGTGCCCTTGCCATTGCATTTGGTGCATCGTTTTGAGTTCTCCATGGTGATACGTGGAAGTTACAAGTTGAGAAGCTTATTACTCTTGGGTGCTTGGTACCCTTGAGCTTGTTCCTCTTGGGTGCTTGGGCGCCCTAGACGGTTGGTGGTGTTCGGAGCTCAATCATTGTGGTGTAAAGCTCCGGGCAAGCTTTGGGGTCTCCAATTAGGTTGTGGAGATCGCCCCGAGCAATTTGACGGGTACCGGTGACCGCCCCCAAGGGTTGCCAAAGTGTACGGGTTCGGTGACCGCCCCCAAGGGTTGCCATTTGTATGGGTTCAGTGACCGCCCTCAAGGGTCCCTTAGTGGAATCACGGCATCTTGCATTATGCGAGGGCGTGAGGAGATTACGGTGGCCCTAGTGGCTTCTTGGGGAGCATTGTGCCTCCACACCGCTCCAAACGGAGATTAGCATCCGCAAGGGTGTGAACTTCGGGATACATCATCGTCTCCGCATGCCTCGGTTATCTCTTACCCGAGCCCTTTACTTATGCACTTTACTTTGTGATAGCCATATTGTTTCTTGTCATATATCTTGCTATCACCTAAGTAGTTTATCTTGCTTAGCATAAGTTGTTGGTGCACATAGGTGAGCCTAGTTGTTTTAGGTTTTGTGCTTGACAAATTAACCATTAGGTTTATTCCGCATTTGTTCAAGCCTAAACCGTAATTATTTTAAAGCGCCTATTCACCCCTCCCCCCTCTAGGCGACATCCACGATCTTTCAACGTCGTTTTATTTTCTGTTTAGCTTTGCAAGCAAGACTAAACAAACGGTCCATAGGATAACAGTCTTCATGAATTAGTATCTCTTGAATATCACGGTTTAATCCTCCCCAAAATCTATCCATAAAATTTTCTTCACTTTCTTCTAAAAATGAGTGCAACAAGGTAGTTTGTAAATCATCATAATATTTTGTTACAGTGTCACTACCTTGTTTTAAATGTTGTAGTTTTTTAATCATGCCACGAGTATAATGAAAATCTACGAATCTATCTCTCATGACATGTTTCAAACCATCCCAAGTAGTAGGTATATAATCAGGGTTTAATCGATAGTACTCGCCCCACCAAACCGAAGCATAACTAGTGAATGAGCCAACCTCGACCTTAACTTTTTTACAATCAGCAAAATTATGGGAATCAATTATATTATTTATGTCGAACTCCCATGCAATATATAAAGCAGGTCTAAAACAACCATTAAATGGTGGTATAGAAACATTAACCTGATCATGTGCATTTGGGTGTTTGTGTACCTCTCGTGATGGTTGTAGGTGGTGGCACGTCTCCCACGACTGATGAACCCCAAGAACTAACAACTCCGGAACCTGCCATAATTAGAAGAAAGCAAGAAACAATATCCAAGAATAATGTTCCTATGAACTACTAGGATGTGGTGGTAAAATACTCACAGTATAGCAAATATCAATTACCATGCATCTGGTGGTGACAGGCAACCAACGGTGTCAAATAACTCCGAAGATTGAGTAAAGCGATTGCCAGGGGAACGTACGTATACATGATTGTTTCTACCATGGTGTACAGAATTTTTATCAATTGCCATGGTCTACCAAGTAATAAGGAACATGCTTGCATGGGTACCACATCACAATCAACATAATCAGCATATGTAGAGATACTAAAATGCACACGAGCAGTACGTGTTACCTTGACCTTGCTGCTGTTGCTGAACCATTGGATGTAGTAAGGATGTGGATGTGGTCTTGTGGTGAGAGATAGCTTCTCCACCATCTCCATGCTATCCAAGTTGTTGCAGCTCCAACCATCTATGATGACGCGAACAGAATGTTCCTTCACAACTTCCTTTGTATGGAACAAATTATGCCTCTGATTTTGCTTAGCTTGTGTGACCTGCACACTCAAAACACGTTGAGCAACTAAACTTTCATACGTGTTAGCATTTTTGGCAGCCATGTATTGCGTCTCATGATCAGAATCATCTCCATCGTATTCTTCACTTGTAATAAGAGCCAAAGTATCCTCGTCATAGTCACTAGCGGACTCATACCCACCATCCTCAGTAGCAAGCATAACACGCGGAGATTGGCATGCTCTCGCATAATGACCTCTTCCCTTACAATGACGACAAATAATATCATGTATGTGCCCTGTTGATGCCATGGATGAAGAAGAGCTCTGGGCAGGCCTAGCAGGTGTACTCCTGGCAGATGGTGCTGGTGGTGCCTGTTTTCTTGTATCTCGGTTGGAATTGGCGGTTGAAGTCAGTGGTGATGCAATAGGACGTGTGGGAGTAGGGGATGTACGTGGTGTCCATGATGAAGATCGACCCGCAGAAAAATTAGTTCGCACCAATGCCTGTCGGTCCTGCACTTCAAGTTCAGCTTTGCAAGCAAGATGGAATAAACAAGTGATATTTTTATACTCCTTATACTCTAGAATGGTCCGAATCTCTTTATGTAATCCACCCATAAAACGTGCAAGCATAGCTTCATTATTCTCAACAATACCACATCTAATCATGCCAGTTTGTAATTCCAGATAATATTCTTCTACAAAAAAATTCCTTGTCTTAAACATTGTAATTTTTGAAGTAATTCACGTTGATAATATGGTGGAACCCAACGAGTACGCATAACAGTTTTCAAAGCATCCCAAGTAGCTGGAATAGGATATAATCTACAATGTTCAGACCACGAAACACATGCAAAACTAGTGAAAGCACAAATAGCAGCAGGAACACGTCTCTCCTCAGGATATTGTAAACATGTAAAACGTTGTTCAGTTTCTAACTCCCAAGTAAGATATATATCAGGAACATACTACCCTCAAATGGTGGAATATTCAATTTTAATTTGGGAAGATGGTCATGATCTCGTACCTCATGTGGTGGTGAAGCCCTACCGTTGCAACGATGTGCATGAGGATGACCTGGTGGTGGTGGTGGTGGTTGCATGTAGTTCTGATTTTGATCAACCTCATCCTCGTAATGGTCCTCCACCTCTACAGTAGCAGCAGGAGCTACAGAAGCATCAACAGCAGTAGCAGCGGCACTAGATGTTTGTCTTGGCTCAAAAGGAACACGCTACGCTCGCCCTACTAGATCGCGACATGGAGCTGGTGGTTATTGTTGTTGCAATGGTGCAGCAGATGTGGGTGGTGGCTGTGGAAGACGCGTGAGTACTTCATCGAACTTGGCATCCAATTTGGTGTCAATTGTCTTCTCAATATCATCAATCTTCTCCAGGGCCTTTCCAAAGCTATCCATCACGTCTTCTACCGGTTGACCCAACATTTTCTGAAATTTATCATGAAGCTCTTTCTTCGTCATGTTCTCCCAGTCAATCTCGTTGGCTTGTGGTCCTGCCATGGATAGTAGCAATAGAAACACATAAAAATATGATGATACACACTACAAGAAAGTGGTGGTGGTGGGGTGTCACAAACCATCAAGCAAATCTCAAATCCTTACCAGTTCCTACCCCGCAGCAGGTGGTGATCGGCAACCCGTGTAGTCAAAACTCTCAAAGCTTGGACAGAGCGATTGCTAGGTGGTGTCAAACGCACGATGTAGATGTATGTGGAGCTGGGAAGGCTAATGATATGGTAGCAAAAATGTCAGCAATAATCAATTCACAGATGCAAAGTTGAATAAACGCTCAACGATGGTACTGTGTTGGTCCTAGGCTATACCATGCTAGAGACGTGAGCCTAGAACACTAACAAAATCACGGCGTTGCACGGAAACAAGGGAAAAGCACTCTGAATTTTTTTGCGCTCTTTTTATTGTGCTTTTTTTTGCCAAAAATCACTATAAGGCGAGTGTCTCAAAACTCTTCCCAAGTCAAAATAACAGGAAAGGGACGGAAAAAATTTGACATTTTTCGGAAATCAGGGCAGCGACGACCAAAAAGTGCGACAAAAACTCACTATGGTGGCGAGTGTCTCAAAACGCTCCCTGGAACCTAAAAACAGGATAGGGAAAAGATATTTTCAGTCGCCGAAATTTTGGCCTAAAACTTCCTGGGGGTCTCCTCTCTTTCTTTTCGAAACCTATGCAGGCAAGGAAACACGAATCGGAAAATAGATGGATCTAAAAAACAAACCTAATATGAATAGAACTCAGATTGATGGTGGTATATGGACTCGGAGCGGTGGTGGTATATGGACTCAGATCGGTGGGTGTATATGGACTCGTATCAGTGATGGTATATGGACTCAGAGAGGTGGCGGATAAGCGGTGGTGGTATATGGCAGGGGCGATGATGATGGTGTGGCGGCAGCGTGGCAACATGTGACTAGAACTCGAAACTCTAAAAGTCAAGACACTAAGACCAACACTTGACATGATGATGCTACCGCAAATTCAACAAAGCAAAAATCCTAAAAAGGTTATGCAAAGGCTCAGATTGGTTCGGATATGATGAACTAACCCTTTTTTGGCTTTTTCGTGGACTGTAGGTATGAAGAACAAACTCGATCTAAACTACAAAAATCTTTAAAATCTCACTGAGCAACCTGGAATTTGATATCACTTGATAGAGGCGAGGGTCCTGATGTTTTGATGAGATGATAACTATCGATTTGGTGGAGCCGACTTTGACGACCTGACTACAAACATGCACAACGTTGCGCCTTAGCAATTGCTAAACCAATCTCCTGAAGTTACTGCCGATGCTGGAAGCACGATCAGCCTACCCACGAAGGTCTATTTCTGCACGCAATCGAAGAACAAGCAAGAATATGGTAATTCAATCTTAATATTGCGAATATAGATGAAGTATTGAGAAAGGTGGGGATACGAAAGCGGTCTTGGTCTGGTCGTTGGACACAAATGAAGTACACGAAGTTGCAATGGCTAACTTTTAACTAAACAAATCCCAAGGAAAAAGCTACTAGATGGATCTACTTATATAGGAGCAAGGGATGGCAGACAAGGAGGTGGGAGGACGTCCCAAGGCAGCCTAAAACTAACCCTAGGTTGTACAAGGCTCATGGGCCCAAGTGGAGGTGATGCAACACCTTTGGACTTGTAGTTGACTCGGATTTTGCTGCAGCGTCAGATTCTTTCATCGATATCTGAATGCTCTAGGAGAATTTGAAGGTGAATTCAATTGGGTTGTAAAGACCACGAAATCTACTTTCCAACGAAAAAATAATCACCCAAGTTGGAGTCCGTATGAAAGAGTTCTTGGCATTTTGAGTCAGGTATGTCTGTCCAGTCCGAATTTGAATCCAGAACGTGAAAGACTTGGACTCTATCTTCTCTTGGCCCAAAGGTGACGTGAGAGGACTTTTTGAACAACACCTAAACTTCTGTTTTTCCCTTATATTCATGTGTGTACTGTACAAATGTCCCATACACCTGCAATTGGACATGGCACAAAAGTTTGTGAAGTATTTTTTGTCCTGGATGACATAAATAAATTATTGCATAGTATGCATTAGAAATCACCTCACAAACATACATGTATGAAATATTTTTGGTCGTATCCAAGGTAGGCATGTCCTCTTCAACACCACATGGACCTATGACAAGAGCTCGAGCAAGGGCTATCAAAACTAAGATGAATTCGCTCCTATCCGAACTACCACTCTACATGTCAGACATGGCTACTACCTCAAGCGGAAACCCTATGTGTGATCAGGTACTTAGAGACAAGCCATAGAACCACTACATCCAACGGACGAGCTAAGGACACCAAGTACAAGGACCAAGAGAATGAGCTACCAGGAGCCTACAGCCACCGGACGACCGACCCGGACCGAACGTCTGACGCCTAGAGTGTCCACCAGCCAGCCCAAGTCCCAGCCAGCGCACGCTACAGCGGTCGGACGACCGACACGGGCCGGACGCCTGACACACTGCAGCAACCGGATGACCGAGCCCCTCCGGACATCCGGTGTCACCCAATAGAAGGGAAATTATCGGAAATCCAAGACCTCTGGGCGACCGACGACCGGACGATCGACCGCCTCCAGAAATCTGACACCACCTGATCCGAGCCGAAATGTCGGACGTCCGACCACTTCCGGACGTCTGGACCCTCGCGAGCCACTAGACGTCCGACTGTGTCCGGACGACCGACGCCTATGTGTGCACAACACATTGGGCCAAAGCCCATGTACCCTTTCGTGACCCTAGACTATATATACTCATCCTCCTCTCTCTTTCTAGGGTTAGCATTGGTTTAGCTCATATGAGAGATAGAGCTTTTGCTCATCCGCTTGATACCTACTCCATTGGAGGCGACACCCGCAAAAAAACTCCATTGGAGGCCAAGCCCACCATCTAAGAGAAGACTCCCAAGTGGATTCAAGCCCTCCACCTAGGAGAAGATCCATCTTCGATTCAAGACCTTCTCTTCGAGATGAAGTAGCTACTTGTATCTTTCCTTTGTTATCTTTGGATCTTTGTGGCCTCTTTCTTTTCATGGATCTAGCACATGTGTAATTGATTCTCGTGGATTTGAGTGTTTCCTCTTGGTTTCTCCTTGTGTTACTACTCGTGTTCTTCATGGGATTCCCTCCAAATCGTGAAAGATCGGCCTTAGGGTATCCACCCTACATCAGGTTCCTTCTTTCTTATTGCTCCTCAAGTCGAGCGGCTTCATCTTGTCATTCTTTTTGTTTCTGCACGTGAAGGTTGCGCTCGTCGACGACACGAGTGGCCTCTCAAAGTGCACGTTTTGCTTCAAGAGCTTGTTCCTCACGGCAATGTTGTTCTTGGCGAAGTGCATCGCCGTCTTGAGGTACTTGATGTGGTGATTGCCAAGGTTGCGCTTGGTCCGTCCCATCTTGTTCTTGGCGATGAAGCCAGTCATGTTCTCGAGCACAGTCTTGCACACCATTGCCATGGAATGGATTGTTATTGTCGTCGTGGTGTTGTGAACAAGCTTGCGAAGGACTTGCATCGGAAGAATATGCCGAAGAGTGTCGTCTTGAAGAGGATGTTGTGAGAGAGGCGTGGCTCACTAGCATATGGCAAAATTCTTCCATTTGAGTGTTGAGCTTGGCGTCGAGGTAGTCCTGGTGTCTTGCTTCCGATGTACGTAGGTCTGTGGTGAGTTTCTCGATGCGGTCACCCAAAGCTTCACTCTCTTGATGTAGAGCTTGTTGAACACCGAAAATATGATTCTTGGTGATGTAGTTTGGCGCTTCCTCTTGATCCTCAAAGAGTGGGTTTGCCGAAGTTCTTGGCCCATCCGTCATATACAAGTGGTGGTGAGCAGCAAAATCAGAGAACAATACCAAAGTTACATTTTCTAAAGATTGAGAATGCATCAAGTATCACTCAACAGGTTGCTATAATAGTAGAATTGGTACCGGGTTTTGTTTTCTCAGACCTACAAGTAAAGGCTTATGGAGGATCTCGGTTAGGATGAGTGGCGCAAAATTCAAGCAAGTTTTAGTCAAGATATTGAAACTGTTTAAAAGATTCACAAATTGCAAGTAAGGCAAATAGATCAACCCTAGGATATCACTTGAAAACACACACACGGAAGATAAATGGGATCCGCACAACCAAAGAATGAGCTCAAAATGTGTGACCAAGGAAAATGCTCTTGTTGTATGGATACTATAGAGACGTAGCATGATTGCTCCTAGCTATGAAGGTAATATGTCGTCTTCAATCCCAAGTATGCGATGTATGTATGATCCTAAATGATGTGACTATGCAAAATGTCTCAATGCTATTGCTTACAAGCTCGTTGTTTCTCTTCTCTTGCTTAAAAGATCCTTTTTATGCCAAAATGCTTGATGCATGAACCAAAATGTGGGACAAGTATGTAAGATATGCACGGGAGAGACTTATGACACGATGATGATGGCAAGAGTATTGCACCCTAAATGTAGCTATGTGGAGTAAGCGTATCACTAAGGTGCACAAAGAGCATGGCCCGACAATTCTCAACTCGCTAGTCTCGATAGGTAAGTAATGCAAAATGGCTCGAGGCTATCAATGCAATGGCAAGTAATGAGTACTAGTTGTCGTCGAGGTTACCGTCCTTGCTTATGGTTGGTATGAATGTGAAGAAGTTGTTGTTGATGCCGACTCCATGGCGATGATGAGTGTCGGAATGATGATGTCGAACCATCCCTAGTTAGCCGAAACACCTTAGAAAATGGAAACCGGACCCAAAAATCTCAACAAATATGTGTGGAGAATTGTGGTACTGCGGAAGACTGGTGCAAAAGTGGTGGAAAACCGGATCAAAATGTTGAGGCAATCCTCTCTGGTTAGTCCGTGCGCATGGAGTAAGTGAGGCCCATGTGCACAGGGTCCCAATGCCCCGTGCGCATAGGGTGTCCTGCCTGCGCAAGAACACGCCCTAATATGTGGCAAAAACTCAAAATTCAAAAGAATTCATCAGTGGTGATGGTTGGGGATGGAGGGTAGGGTTAGATCCAGCTGCCAAACACAAAATTCATGGATCAAATCAACAAAATCTCACAAGAACCAACAAATTGCAAGAAAAAATTTGGGGCTATTTTTGTGGGGATTTTTGAATTGGGACAAAAAGCAACGAAATTAGGCTAGAATATGGGGGTAGGGACTCCAAGAGGTGAATCAACCTTGCTCATGATACCAAGATGTTGTAGGGTGGAACCCTAAGTGGAGATCTTTTCACACTTGGAGGGGGAAAGTATGAACAACAAGAACACAAAAGGGAAATTCACTCAAACAAAACAAGCACTAAGGTAAGGGTCTTCCTACTCCCAAGTAGGTGAGGTCTTTATGATTTTCTTCTCCAAAAGGTCTTGATATCCACTAGGGATCTCCTAGGAGGTCTTGATCTCCAAGAGGAGGGGTAGATGAGAAAAGCTCTCTCAATGTCTCACATATACTTTGCTATTAACAAATGGTATAGGTACAAATAATATAGAGAGATGGAGGAGAGGGACGAGTTGGGGTAAAACAGGAAGTCCACGGCCAAATCCTGGGAGGGTCGTGCACACGGGTAAGTGAAGCCCATGTGCACGGGGTCACGTGGGCATGGTACACACCCGTGCGCATGGGGTGCTACAGCAGTGAGGCCCGCGGGCACGGGGTCTGGAGGCCGTGCACACGGGGGTGCACGTCTTCACTTCCAGAAGGTTTCTGGTTGGTTAGTGGGCACGGGGTTGCCTGGGAGGTGCAGTCTTCATCCTGGGGGATGTCTCCTTCTTCCTTGTGGCCTTGGGGTCCTTCTCCTACACCTTGGGGATGCTCCTTAGTTGCTTGGTGGAGGTTGTCTTCATACCTAATAACACATAGCACTCTTTCGTGAGGTAGCATCAAAATTCCATCCATATGCATCTTAATCTCATAGAGGAGTAAGGTCATCTCAGTTTCGATGGCACGTTCATGAGCTCTTGTCATAGGTCCACGTGGTGCTTGCAGAGTTGTAGTAGAGTCCATGGGGATGATCAAAGGATGCTCCACATCACTATCAATGTGTAATGGAAAGGAATGAAAAGTTGTGACGGAATGGATACCTTCGTCACACTTAACCTTTCATGAAGTCGTGAGTAACCGGCCTTTTTTCTTGTTGAACGTGGTCTCAAAGCATGGATGATCGTCGTCATGCGGAAGCTCGTGGTGGATGTAGTTGATGGCACGATATAGGTGTCCGGTGGTTGATGAAGAAGTAATCGTCCCTAAGTATACAAACCACCTTAGGAGACTCAAATTACAACTCAAACAACCACAAATGCAATAGGAACCAAAATGGGTTAGGTCGTGGAAGTTTTAGGTGATGGTGGAATGGTGTGGAAGGTATGGTGGATGGCTTAGGCAAATATGAAAAAATGTGAAAAATATATTCAATCAAATGATGGTAAAAACAAGATAAACACCTCAGGCACGTCAATAGCTTTCAAACAAGCCAGAGAACACCCAAATCGGAGCTCGGGAGTGGAAATTATGGGCAAAATTGTGAAGTGGTGGTGGCTGGCCTGGGTGGTCATGCGCACGGGATTTAAGGGCCATGGGAACAGGGCCCCGTGTGCACGGTACAGCGCCGTGGGCACGGGGTGTCCAACAACTTATCAGGGGCCCGTGTGCATGGGGTCAGGGGGCCGTGGGCATGGGATGACAGAAATTTCACGATGTCAAGCTCAGGTTTGAAGGGGACAAATAAAAATTAGGCCAAGGGGAGACAATAGAAGGTGGGTCTACTATCCACCTTGCTCAACACCAGATCTGATGTGGACATCAATACCATTGTTACACCCACAACCCTTGTTGCTATACATACTAGACCAATTACAAGAGCTCGCGCATGCCAATTAAATTATCAGGTACTTTCGTTTCTTGGTAATGCTTCTAATGTTCATGAGAATATGATGCTGCCTAAATTGGATACATTTGTATTGCTTACAAATGAATGGCCTAGCTTGGACAAGAAGGATGAACATTGGAGCAAGATCAAGCATGGAGACGATGGCATGTGCAAGGGGAACAAGAACGGAGTTACAAGTGATGATTTCAGGACTTTGAAGCCACCATGATGAGCGCATGAAGCCTTGGATGGAATATACAAGATGGCACTTCATAAATTTTGTCCAGAGGCTATTATAGGTGTTGCATCACCTTATTATTGGGCCAGGCCCATGTAATTTCGAAATACATAAGTATAGGTTGTTTTGAGAGTTCGTATGTGTGGGGAAAATAGAGTTAGGGTTGGTTTCGGACCCCTCCTACTAGGGTCCACGGAATCCCCCCCTCTTCCTCCATATATACAGCCCTTAGGGCGTCATTTAGACATTGGATTTTTGTTTAGATTAAAGTTCGCTATAACTCCAACTTCGCGTACTTCATTTGTGTTCAACGACCAGACCAAGACGTCACAGAACCCCACCTTGATCAATAAAGCTTTCCTCTTATATTTGCAATATCCAGATTGCAATCTTAGTTTCTTGCATGTTCTTCGTTTGCTTGCAGGAAATAGACCCTCGTGGTCAGGTTGATCGTGCTCCGGCGTGGTCAATAACCTCTTGGAGTTTGTTAAGGCGCGAAGTCCTCGCACATTCTTAGTCGGATCATAAAGGTCTACTCCTCCAAAAACGATCTCCATCTCATTGAAAGACGGGACACCTTTGCCTCTATCAAGAACCATGAATTGAAACCAACAAAAACGCACTAGGAACAACAAATCACAAAAAAAATGGTATCGCTATTTTTTTGGGGAATTTTTCTAAATTGGGAAAGAAAAATTCAAACTACAGGCCAGAAACTGGGGTTAGGGCTCCAAGTTCGTGACAGCCTATGCTTTGATCCAAGATTATGTAGGGAAAACACTAGGTGGCCTGATGTTCACGAATTAGGGTGGATTTGAGGAAGAACACCAACAACACAAGGGGTAAACACAAGAAGAACACTCTAATGGAAAAGATCCACACCAAGTACTTCTCAGATCACAAGCAATACAAGAGGTGAGTCAACACTACTACAAGATGCTGCTAACGCGACAATATGATCAGAGACCCTTCGACGAAACTGTGTGCGATGCAATAATCGCAAATGGTGGTATAAAAACCGTCAAAAAGGTGCAAAACATTTGCGATGACGGATGCATCAAACACGGTTCGGATTTTAGTTGCATGTGCGATGCAGGGCATATGGTTCAGTTCAATTAACTGTTTGCGATGAGGAGGAACAAAAGAAACAGAAAGCCAAATGAAGGTGTGTGTGATTTACAGCATACGGTTCACTCGGATGAACTGTTTGTGATTAGGCAACACAAAATAAATGGTCAGCCAGATCAAGGTGTGTGCGATATACGGAATGCGGTTCACTCAGCCTTGTCATCAGTGTGCGACCTCTGTTGCAACCGTTCGCTCCCCACTAGCCTCTTCTTGTACCGTGGCAACCGTCCACCGCCTCTTTGCCTTTCACTCTCAATTTGGAACTACTGTCGCATGCTCGTCCTCCCTCCATTTGCCTTCACCCTTCCGTCTGCCATTGTTTGATCGTCTTCTCCATGGAGGGAACAGACCGAAAATGACCCTGTTATTCTTGCCCCGATCTGAAAGATGACATGGTGGAGGAACTCATTGGTCGGTGCGACGTCATCACCTCGGCTAGCACAGTAGGTACGTTCAAGTCCATTCTTGACTCAACAAATAACATCATTGCAAAGAACCCAAGGGTTTAGGAGTGGTTTGATCTCCCATATCTTCTTCGCCATGATGATGGTCGCCGACGTGGGGACGACGGAAGCATCGCCTTGTGGAAGTTGATGTCGCTTGATAATGATACGTGTGATGTTAGTATGACATCGCTTGAGGGTAAGGCTTGGGCAGGCGCAAATGGAGATTGGGTTGTTTATATTGGGTATAACTGCAAGTGGGAACTTGTGAATGTGTACACTCGTCACTGGGTTCCACTTCCAAAAATCACAGACTGCCCTGAGCTTGAGCACACAAATGATCTACGTATGTTCAAATACGATCATGGTGACTGTCGTCTACGGAAGATAGCAATTTGTCGAGTTCCCAATCGCTCTTGGGATTACAAGAACTATGAAGTTGTTTCTATCTTCGACAGGCTTGTTGCCATCCTTACTTCCACGCCTCGATGGATATTGCTCAAAAATCAATTTTTGTACACAGATGAGTACTATGATGCAATTCAATACGAAGGTCTTGTGTTTGCTACCACCACTCATGGCACTGTTTTTGCATGGAATCCTTATGCTTTTGGTATGTTTGTCTTCCACCGTAATTATAATTGTTTCATTCACATGCATGCAGGTTAGCTAGTTTCCCTTTACTAATTAACCTTCTTATGTTTCCAAGGTCCTGTGAACATTCCACCACCTATACTTGAAAATTTTTGTAACCAAGGGGGAGATGACGATGGTGATGATCACGAGCATGAGGATGAGCAGGACCTATATACTTAGTGGCGTCTGGAAACTTATTCCGAAGGATCGCCTCTTCTTGTATGTATATAGGGCACTGCTGATGTTACTAATGAAGCAGGTGTTATCTCCCATGATCGCACTCTCCAGACCTATTCCAGCATCCGTTGCAGGGTATTCGGGATAGATACTAGTGTGCTAGTGCCAACACCTTCTCCCTAGTTCAGTATTGATAGTCTTGGAGAAAACTCACTCTTCCTTATACAAAACTAACCAATGATGGTGAAAGGCAATCCAACTGTTGTTGACATAATGTTACTACCATTTACGATAAGCAATTGTATCTATACCTCGGACATTGCTATGGTTCCCTACCCTGGCTATCACAATATGCGTCCTATATAGGCCGCTTCAGTCTGGATGATCAGTCCTGCGTTGGTCTCGAGATTGACAATAGCTGGCCCTTCCTAGAGAATCAGTTATGGTTCAAAGCAAGCGTTTCCAACACCGAGGATTGGTTAAGCTGAAGTTCATTTCGTCGCTTTGTTATTTGTTGTGTGAGAAAAACTTTACTTTACTAGAATGTTTTGTTGGAAATAATCTATAATCCAACATGTATCCTCGTTGTCGTTGTGTGTTGTTGACTTGTATGTAATGAATGGTACATTTGCATATGCGTCCCGTCAACTCACGCCTGCTCGCACGGCACACGGGTCGCGTGGCGGCACGTATATTATTTTTCTATTTGGATGATTAATGTTGCCGCTTTATTGCTTAACCGAAGCATGACACGTATCCATTGTTGGTCTAACCCTCACGGTTCAAATAAATAATCCATTTGGGATATTGGTTCCTAATTATTAATAATCTCCCGTCTGTAATTAGATAAAGATTACATCAAAACTGGTATCAAATTTGACAAAAAGGTACAATGCCACTTTGTATTGGTGTGCTAGTGATTTTTAGCTGCATATTTTGACAAATCACAGTGTTACAAGGTTGACAAATGGCAATGTTACTAGATCAACAAATGTCAATCTTTCCAGTTTGACAAGTGGCAACAAACCCAATATGACAGATGCTAATCTTACCAAATTGTTTGTACGTGGTTGCACATGGGTCATCCAAAACAACCGTTTGCATTGAAGGGATGCACAAATCCTTCTTGGCACATTTTCTCTTGGCTTCATGGGGAAGCTGTCGGTTTGCATACGGGTGTTCTAACTAAAACATTTGCGATCAAGAGCTGCACAAATCCTGCTCAGCACATTTTCCCTTGGCTTCCTAGGGAAGTTGTCGGTTTGCATACGGGTGTTCTAACTAAATGTTTGCGATGAGTGTTTTATATTTAAAAACCATTGACGTTGTTTTCAAAAGAAAATCGTTTGATAAGTCTGTACATTAAGAGAGAAAAATGCAAGTTCGTTCAAATCATATCTTTCATTCAATCACACTACGAATTTATATTCATATGATCGAGAATTTGAGATACAGTATTAAACCCCAAAAAATCTATTTCTGGCGGCGGGGGAGGCGGCGTGCCACACCGTCGTTGTCGTTGTCGTCCTCCGGGACGCCGTTGTTGAAGTCTTCAAGGCAGCACATAATATTCTTCACTTGTAAAACAAACATCATGTTATCGCGCGATCGACGGGCGGGGTGTGGGAGGACGGCAACTGGCGCAACTGAGAGGTAGCGGTCGACGGCGGTGTCCCATGCCGCTGAGGGGGGGGGCGCATGGGCACGGGCGCGGCTGGTGCAGCCAAACGCACGGGGACCAACCCCGCAGTGGGTGGAGGGGCGCACACGGGCACGGCGGGTGCAGCCAAATGCATGGGGACCGGCACCGCGGTGAGTGGAGGAGCGCGCGCAGGCACTAGCACGGGCACGGGCACGGGCGCTGGCATGTACACGAGCCCGTGCAGGTCCGCGGAGGCCTAGCTGACGCCCGCGGCTTCCAGCTTGGCGATAGTGTTCGGTGACCAGCCTGTCAGTGCTACGGGGATGGTCGCTGGCGCGGGCGCGGGGATGGGAGCTGGGACGGGAGCGGGAGCGGGGGCAGCAACCCCCGCGGCCAGCTCGTTCAGGGTCATGTCCATGAGGCCCCATTCCTCCTTATTTTCTATCTCCTCCAGCTCGGAGTCGACTTCACCAAACTTGAAAACTAGTGGCACATGATCATTCTACGCCATGGCGTTGGTGAAGGTCTACGGGAGGGAGGAGAATGGGAGGCGAATAGTAAGGCCGCCCGTATTAAACAGCAGCTCGGGCGCCATTAATGGAGAGGAAGGAGGGCGACCATGGAAGTCAAATGGCTCGCTTTCCAGTGAGCCTGCATGTCGTATAGCTCACACGCTTCCTGGTGAGCCTGCGAATTGGAGAACAGCTTGCACGCCTCTCGGTCAGCCTGCGCACCAAACTCCGCTCGCACGCCTCCCGTTCAGTCAAGCAGTTGTCCGCACAGCACCTTGATGCAGAGCATCCTACGATCATCCCCATCTCCACTTCGACCATTCCCCATGACCCAAGGATACATAAGATGAGACCTTGAATAATTCACCATTGGACGCAAGGTGAACTCGCTCCTCTCCGAACAACCACTTTCTATACATGAGACATGGCTACTACCTCAAACATATGTGATGTGCATGACCAGGAACCAAGAGGGAGACCATGGACAAGACGGTGAGTACACCAAGCGCGCGGAGCAAGAGAAGGAGCTACTCGGAAGCTTCAGCCACCGGACGACCGGACGACGCCGGACGTCCGACGCCTAGACACTTAGCCGGCCAGAACAACTTCAGCCGAGGCAACCTACAGCGCCTGGAGGACCGATCGAGACCGGACGTCCGACGACCATCAGTGACCGGACTACCGACAGTCTCCAGAAATCCGATGATGGTTATCCCGAGCCAAAACGCCGGACGTCTGATAAGTATCGGATGATTGGACCCTCGCGAGCCACCGGACATCATGTACCTGTCGAACGATCGACGCCTGTCTACGCACAGTGTATCGGGCCGAGCCCATGTACCCCTTCACCCTCACTTACCCCTTCGTGGCCTTAGACTATATATACTCCTCCACCTCCACCTAGTTAGGGTTAGCATTGGTTTAGCTCATTTGAGATAGAGCTTTGCTCATCCATACGGATCTACTCCTTGAGAGAGACCGCGGCCCCTCTTTGAAGAAGATCCACGTTGGATTCAAGACCTCCTCGCGGAGAAGACCATCAAGAACTCCTCACAGAGAAGAACAAGTTACCCTTTGCATCGTCCCGTGTTGACTTTGGATCTTGTGATCTCTATGTGTACTTGGATCTAGCATATGTGTGATCGTTCTTGTTGGTTTGAGTGATTCTCTCATGTTTTCCCTCGTGTTTCCTCTCGTGTTTCCCATCAAGTTCTTCGTGTTCTTCGCGGGATCCGCTCCTTTCGTGAAAGATCGGCTGTATAGGGTTCCACCCTACATCATCTTGGTATCATGAGCCACGTTGATCGCGATTTTGGAGCCTCCCCTCTTCGTTTTCTAGATTGATTTTGTTGTGTTCTTCCCCAATTTCGAAAATCCCCACCAAAAATAGCCCCAGATTTTTTTGTGATTTGTTGGTATGATGAAGTTTTGTTGATTTTGATCCATGGATTTGCTTGGTTTTGAGTGGATCTAGCATTTCCCCAAGTTTCCCCGCTTTCCATCCACGAAATCTCATCAATTTTGACCCTAAAATCCCCAAATTCCGCCCAAAATCACGTCCAGGATCTGAAATTTCGCGTTGACCCACCGGACGAGCGGCGTTTTTACGTACGTCCGGACCCCCACAAAGCACTGGACGTCCGTCATCCACCGGACGACCGGAACCGGCCAACAGAACGAAATTAGCGGATTTCCGAGCCCGACCGGACATCCGATCATTTACGGACGTCCGATACGTGTAAAAACTGACTTCGGCTGATTCTTATTTCGGCCATAACTAATTCATCCGAACTCCGATTTTGACGTTCTTTAGCTTGTTTTGAAGCTCTTGACATACCCCTTCCCACAAAAATACTACCAACACCATTTGACTCCATAAAATTTTTGAAACTTTGGCATCTTTGCCTAGGGCTTCCACCACATCATTCGCTACACCATCACCAACTTCCGCAACCTAACCCATTTTGTTCCCCGCGGCATTAGTGGTTGTTTGAGTTGTGATTTGAGTCTCCTAAGGTGTTTCGTCTACTTAGGGACGGTTGCTTCCTCTTCAACCACCACCACCACTACCGCATAACCTTGCCCTCCATACACTTCTGCCACCCAACTTAACTCAATTTTGTTTGAGTTGTGAGTTGTGTCTCCTAAGGTGTTTCGGCTACTTAGGGACGATGACCTTCAACTCCAACTCACATAACCCCATAACCTCCACTTCCACATTGCCTACTCGCATAACCCATCATTGCATTTCCGCAATCCCATTGAGCTTCCGCAACACCACCACCGCATTCCGCTACCACCATTTGACATTTGTCATTTGAGATTTTGAGTTCGTGGTTTTTTTTCCGTTTCTTAAGGTGTTTCGGATACTTAGGGACGAGTCTCCATCATCTTGGTATCTACATCAAGAACATCGCAACACATCATCGCCACAAGGTCATATTCGACTTTGACCACTTCACCATCATCCGTCCGTGGCTTACAAACGAGAAACCCTCGACAGTAACCTCCATATCGGTATCATCTTGGTATCGTGGTATCCCTCCATTGTACATTCCCCTTGCCATTGCATTGATAACCCCTAACCTATTTTGTGTCACTTGCCTATCGAGACTAGCCTTTGAGTATTTCCGGCAACGTTACTTGTGCACATTAGTGATCTACACCATCCATTGCATACATACCATACCATATTGGTATCATATCATCTCGTGTGCCTCAAGTTTGTTCCCTCATATACACAATTGCTATCTTGGTTTGTGCATTTCGCATTCTGGCCATATACCAAAAAAAAAGAATAAAGCTTTTAAGCAAAAGACAAAGAGCAAAGAAGCTTGTAAGCAAGTGCCATAGCATCATTCCACATTGCATATAAGATTGGCATATCCGATCATCTTGGATCATCTTGACAAAAACACCGGGAACCATACATACATAGCATACTTGGGATAGAAAGTTCATACATTTTGCATCATATAGGTTGTGCACAAGTGTCGTATCCGTCTATTGAGCAATCGTGCTAGCGTCTCTCTTGAGTTGTGCAACACGAGCGTTTTCTGTGGATTCCATATTTTGTGCTCATTCCTTGGTTGCATGACCCCATTTATCTATTCGTGTGTGTGTGTGTGTTTCCATGTGCCACATATTGCTATTGGTCTACTTGTTTCACTTGCGAATTTGTGAATCTCTTTCAACATTATTGACTCTTGCTAACATTTTGCATCAAATTTTTGTGCCACTATCCACACCGAGCTCCACCATAAGCCTTACTTGTGTAGGTGTGAGAATTGACGAGATCGATGCCAATTGTGCTATTTCCTTGTTACATCATTGAGTGATCATTGATCCATCTTCAACATCGGTCAATGTACATTTGGTATAGTTCTTCTCTTTCTCCCACTCATATTTGCTCAAGTTTTGTGATGGATAGGCAAGGCATATCATCTTCGGTCTTCGATAACAACGACGGCGTGAACAACTCCAACACCAACACTCCCCACTTCGGACTACAACGAGCAATGAAAGTCATCGACAACATCACCACCGACTTACGACATTCCGAAGCTAGGAGAAGGGACTACTTCGACAACAAGTTTTCCGCCCAAAAGGAGGAGCAAGATGCAAGGATGGAGGAGATTCAGACTTTGTTGGCCAAACGTTCTTCCCCTTCATCATCCTCAAGGCGGCGGCGAGCAAGTCAATCATCTTCGGAGCGCCCAAGCGACACAAGCGCAAGTCGTCCATGTCCACATCTCCATGGCGACCACCATCACGTTCGTGATCCACATCGTCATGAAGGGCAAGTCACCTCCAAGCATCATGCACGATGACGACGAACCCCATTGAGCTCAAGCACGACAACGACACCATCATCATGAAGATGCTCGCCAAGCACAAATGCACAAGTCCCAACAAGCCCTACTTCACGCCAAGTCCAAGCTTCATGAGAAAAACAGAAGATCGCGAGACGACCACAACCAAGACGGCGCTACGGCTACAACCACCACTTCGGCATCTTCGCCAAGTGCTATCAAGGCATCTTCGCCTTTGGACGTACGGCATCTTCGCCTACTTCCCATGAGTACGCCTACATCGACATCATCAAGTACAAGGCAACGAACTATGAGCGAGGGCGACACTTCCATCTTCGGAAGCCCCACAAGGAAGATGGCCGAGCATGGGAAATTCCCTTCGGTCATGGAGACGAGCTATGAGGTGCCACATCATATGGGCCTCCAATAACAAGATGGTGACAAGAAGGTCGAGCAAGGGTCATCCCCTTCAACCATGGCGACGAGCATGAACTTATTCAACAACATGAAGACGGCGCCCATATTCGACTCATACTCCGAGTCAAGCTACGAGACCGCACATGAGACCTTATCTTTGGTCTTAGAGGAGAGTGATGATGTGCCATCTTAGGCCTTCATCCATGGCTACGACTACGACATGATTGAGCATGGAGACATTTGCACCTACATCTCTCCAACACCCACATATCATGAGTTTCCCCAATTGCCATGTGAGGAGAGCTACCACCCCATGAGTGAGATGAGTGACTACACCATATATGGCATTGAGTGCATCTCCTATGAGAGGATGAGTGTGACCACCACTAGCCCCACAGTTGAGAGCATGCCACACATCCTATGTGAGGTTGAGACCCATTTGAGTGACTCCACCAACCATATGAGTGAGAGCATCATACCGGGAGTGAGTGAGCCCCAACACTTAGTGAGTGAGGTAGTTGAGACGGCATGTGAGGACACTATGATTTCTAACGACTTAACCTCTACTTCGAGTGTGTTTTCTTCTTTGATGCTAGGTCTCCTACATGACGAAATACCTATCCTCGACGAGTCCATACCTCCAATGGAGATGACGATGGCCATGGTGGACGATGATGCACCCCCCACATGGTTCCATCAACATGAAGATGATCACGACTTGGTCTTCGACACCTCACCTACAACACATGAGCGATGCTCCAAAGGTAACATAGGTGATGGTGCTTCTCTTGTCCCACTAGTGGACTATCTTGCATGATGATGATCACCTTATGGATTCACCACATACTTGTCATGTTTCGATATGCCACCCAATTATGATGAATATGATGACGAGCATGTTGATTTGCCTAGTTGTGATGCTATGCTCCATAGGATATCATGTGAAAATTCTTATGGTCACATCATGTTCGACAATCCTTTAAACTTTTCATATGCTATGAGTGAGATCTCCCGTATTGCATCATTTCAAACTCACCGTAGTAACTATGCATGCCCCATTAAAATAAATCACATTTGCACTTATGGCATAGATGACGAGATGATGGTCAATGGCTTTTGTTTTTCATGCGATCATATTGCCATGCTTCCTTTACATGATTTGCGCAATTCATCTACTATGCCATGCCATGATCACAATGTTCCAAATATGCATTGTTTTGGATGTTGTCAATATTCTCCGTGTGATGTTTCCATTAATGCTCATGAGGAGACCCCCATAGTTTCCTCATACATATTAGGAGATTTTGATGCATTCCATACTTTGCATGATTCCCGTAATTGCTTGCACCATATGCATTCCATGAATAACAATGCTGTAGATATTTCTTGTGATGCATTACACAATTTGAGTCTCCATTATGCTATACATAATAACAAACCTCTCATGATGGATGACATGTTTCTATATCACGCATCTCATTTATTTGAGCATTGGATATTTTGTGCTAACCAACACAAGCACGTGCCCATCATGATGGATGATGTGTACATATACCACACACACAGACAATTTTTCCTTTGCCTTTGTTTTGTGTAGGTACTTATGAACACTCGTCAACCTCACAATCCCATGAGTTGACGAAACGAGATCTTGAGAGCAAAGATGACTTGGGATCCCGTGGACTATCCTTACAACCATTCCCTTCACGCAAGGACTGCGTGCATCTCTTCTACTTGGCTCTCACACGGCTATGGGCTATATATCACTTGTTACTTTATGCCCATTGTATCTTGTTCACTTTGCATGTTATGCATCTTTACATGATTTTGCCATGCAATTGTGACCCTTGCTTGCATCTACCCATGATTCACCATTTTACTACTCATATGTGTATTTGCGTGCTTGGTGGATATCCTTGTTGCTATTGCCATGTTTATCATGTGCCTCATGCTATTGATGCTTGTTGTGTTGGGAGAGTCATGATGTCCCATTGCTATTTACATATGGCCTCTCGCCACTAAAATGATGATACATTGCTCATATCTTCCTTTCATGCTTGTGCTATGTCATGTGAAATATTCATGCACACTATTTGCACCCATGACATGCTTGCCATGATTCCTTCTAGTATGTTGCATCTTCGCACTACTAGCTTGCTTGACTTGATCGCTATGATTGCTTGCTTTGTCACATCACCATGTTCCACTATTACTCTCTTTCTTGGGTTGATGGCATATATGTTCATGCCTCTCACTTGATTTGTCTTGATCATTGTCTCTTGTCCCCATTAGTGCCATCTCTCATATACCCTTGTATTGAGTGCCAGCTTTGTGACGCTCCCGATTTGACCGTACACTAATCATGCACGCAAACGTGTACGATCAAGATCAGGGACTCACGGGAAGATAACACAACACAACTCTATAAATAAAATAAGTCATACAAGCATCATATTACAAGCCAGGGGCCTCGAGGGCTCGAATAAAAGAGCTCGATCATAGACGAGTCAGCGGAAGCAACAATATCTGAGTACAGACATAAGTAAACAAGTTTGCCTTAAGAAGGCTAGCACAAACTGGGATACATATCAAAAGAGGCGCATGCCTCCTACCTGGGATCCTCCTAAACTACTCCTGGTCGTCGTCAGTGGCCTGCACGTAGTAGTAGGCACCCCTAGTGTAGTAGGAGTCATCGTCAACGGTGGCGTCTGGCTCCTGGACTCCAACGCCTGGTCGCAACAACCGGGTATAGAAAGGGAAAAAGAAGGGGGAGCAAAGCAACCGTGAGTACTCATCCAAAGTACTCGCAAGCAAGTAGCTACACTACATATGCATTGGTATCAATGAAAGGGGTAGTATATGTGGACTGAACTGCATAATGCCGGAATAAGAGGGGGATAGCTAGTCCTATTGAAGACTATGCTTCTGGCAACCTCCATCTTGCAGCAGAAGAAGAGAGTAGATGGTAAGTTAACCAAGTATCATCGCATAGCATAATCCTACCTGGTGATCCTCCCCTTGTCGCCCTGTGAGAGAGCGATCACCGGTTTGTATCTGGCACTTGGAAGGGTGTATTAAGTATTTGGTTCTAGTTGTCATAAGGTCAAGGTACAACTCCGGGTCGTCCTTTTACCGAGGGACACGGCTATTCGAATAGATAAACTTCCCTGCAGGGGTGCACCACATTTCCCAACATGCTCAATCCCCTTTGGCCGGACACACTTTCCTGGGTCATGCCCGGCATCTAAAGATCAACACGTCGCAGCCCTACCTAGGAACAACAGAGAGGTCAGCATGCCGGTCTAAAACCTATAGCGCAGGGGTTTGGGCCCATCGCCCATTGCACACCTGCACGTCACGAACGCATCCAGTGAGCAGACCTAGCCTCCCTTATACAAGAGCAGGCGTTCCAGTCCAAACCGGCGCGTGCCGCCCAGTCGCTAACGTCAAGAAGGCTTCGGCTGATACCACAACGTCTAGTGCCCATAACTATTCCCGCGTAGTTGGTTAGTGCGTATAGGCCAGTGGCCAGACTCAGATCAAATACCCAGATCTCGTTAAGCTTGTTAATAGAATTAATCGCAGACGCCGACTAGGGCCAGGCCCACCTCTCTCCTAGGTGGTCTCAACCTACCCTTTCGCTCTGCCACAAAGGTTCACTCAGAGGGCCGTCAGGACAAACGTCCTTTCGAACCCAATCCGTGAATCACTCGCGGGTACTCTACAAGCCGACCCGACTTTAGTCACCACATGTATCATGTATAAAGTATATAGTATATACCCGTGATCACCTCCCGAGTGATCACGGCCCGATAGTATAGCTTGGAAGACGAACAAGAAAGTAGGGCCACTGATGGAATACTAGCATCCTATACTAAGCATTTAGGATTGCAGGTAAGGTAACAACAGTAGTAGCAAGGACAGGCTATGCATCAGAATAGGATTAACGGAAAGCAGTAAGATGCTACGCTACTCTAATGCAAGCAGTAGAGAGAAGAATAGGCGATATCTGGTGATCAAGGGGGGGCTTGCTTGGTTGCTCTGGCAAGTAGGGGTCGTCAACAATGTAGTCGATCGGGGCACCAGCAGCGGCGTCAGCCTTGTAGTCTACCGGAGAGAAGAGGAGGAAGAAACAATGAATACAATGCAAACAGATGCATATTGATGCATGACATGACAAGTAACAGTGCCAGGTGTGCCCTAACGCAGTAAGAGGTGATACCGGCGAAGGGGGGGGGGACATCCGGGAAAGTATCCCCGGTGTTTCGCGTTCTCGGACAGATGAACCGAAGGGGGAAAGTTGCGTGTTTGCTATGCTAGGTATGTGTGGCGGACGAACGGGCTGCGTATTCGGATTCGTCACGTTGTTTTGAGCAACTTTCATGTACAAAACTTTTTCATCCGAGTTACGAATTATTTTCTATGATTTTTCAAAGATTTAACAATATTCTAAAATCATTATAAATTGGAAAATAAATATTAAATTGCTATGGGTACCCAGCTCTGCGTACCCAAAAAGTGTACCAGACGCTGACAGGTGGGCCAGGGGGTCCCAATTGACCAGTCAACGTTTGACTGGTCAACAGGGGGTGGGGCCCCCTGTCATTGATACATTTGACTAACAATTTTAATTAGTTAAACTAGGTAATTAGCCTAATTAAACCAGATTAATCTAATTAATTAATTCATATTATTTTTTATTTTAAAACATATTTTTTAAAGGCCAGGGCATGGGGCCCGCTGGCAGTGGCACCAGGCCAGCCCAGCAGGGTGGGTGTTATCGGGTACGGGCGCCCGTGCCCGAGGAGCGCTGCGCCCGAGTGCGGGGCGAGGCCTGATGTCTACTACCCAACCTTCTTCTTGTAGACGTTGTTGGGCCTCCAAGTGCAGAGGTTTGTAGGACAGTAGCAAATTTCCCTCAAGTGGATGACCTAAGGTTTATCAATCCATTGGAGGCGTAGGATGAAGATGGTCTCTCTCAAGCAACCCTGCAACCAAATAACAAAGAGTCTCTTGTGTCCCCAACACACCCAATACAATGGTAGATTGCATAGGTGCACTAGTTCGGCTAAGAGATGGTGATACAAGTGCAATATGGATAGTAGATAAAGGCTTTTGTAATCTAAAATTATAAAAACAGCAAGGTAACTAATGATAAAAGTGAGCACAAACGGTATTGCAATGCGTTGAAATAAGGCCTAGGGTTCATACTTTCGCTAGTGCAAGTTCCCTCAACAATAATAGCATAATTGGATCATATAACTATCCCTCAACATGCAACAAAGAGTCACTCCAAAGTCACAAATAGCGGAGAACAAACGAAGAGATTATGGTAGGGTACGAAACCACCTCAAAGTTATTCTTTCCAATCAATCTGTTGGGCTATTCCTATAAGTGTCACAAACAGCCCTAGAGTTCGTACTAGAATAACACCTTAAGACACAAATCAACCAAAACCCTAATGTCACCTAGATACTCCAATGTCACCTCAAGTATCCATGGGTATGATTATACGATATGCATCACACAATCTCAGATTCATCTATTCAACCAACACATAGAACCTCAAAGAGTGCCCCAAAGTTTCTACCGGAGAGTTAAGACGAAAACGTGTGCCAACCCCTATGCATAGATTCCCAAGGTCACGGAACCCGCAAGTTGGTCACCAAAACATACATCAAGTGGATCATAGAATACCCCATTGTCACCACAGGTATCCCACGCAAAACATACATCAAGTGTTCTCAAATCCGATAAGATAACTTCAACGGGAAAACTCAATCCGTTACAAGAGAGTAGAGGGGGAGAAACATCATAAGATCCAACTATAATAGCAAAGCTCGCGATACATCAAGATTGTACCACCTCAAGAACATGAGAGAGAGAGAGAGACCAAACACACAGCTACTGGTACATACCCTCAGCCCTGAGGGAGAACTACTCCCTCCTCGTCATGGAGAGCGCTGGGATGATGAAGATGGCCACCGGAGAGGGATTCCCCCTCCGGCAGGGTGCCGGAACGGGTCTAGATTGGTTTTCGGTGGCTACGGAGGCTTCTGGCGGCGGAACTCCCGATCTACTGTGCTCCCCGATAGTTTTAGGGTATATGGATATATATATAGGCGGAAGAAATACATCAGGGGAGCCACGAGGGGCCCACGAGGGTGGAGGGCGCGCCCAGGGGGTGGGCGCGCCCCCTGCCTCGTGCCTTCCTCATTGCTTCCCTTACGTACACTCCAAGTCTTCTGGATTGCTTCCGTTCCAAAATTAAGTTCCGTCAAGTTTCAGGTCAATTGGACTCCGTTTGATTTTCCTTTTCTGCGATACTCTAAAACAAGGAAAAAACAGAAACTGGCACTGGGCTCTAGGTTAATAGGTTAGTCCCAAAAAATCATATAAAATAACATATAAATGCATATAAAACATCCAAGGATGATAATATAATAGCATGGAACAATCAAAAATTATAGATACGTTGGAGACGTATCAAGGCCACCGGCGACGGGGGAGCCCGTCGGGTGCCGCGGCGAGGTCGGTGAGCTGGGGGGGCTCCGGCGCAAGCGCGGGGGGCAAGCGGGCAGTCGGGGGCACGGCCGCGGTCGCGAGCCGAGGCCAGGGCGAGGCGGACGACGTGTTGAGGCGGGAAGACGGTAGCGGTAGGCAGAGGTGCTGGGGCGAGCGAGCTGGTCGACGGAGCTGCAGCAGGCGGCTGCAGTGGAGTGGGAGGGCAACACGGTGAGGCCGGCCTGTAACACCCCGGATATAACTTTCCCAATTTGTACTCCAACTCTTGTCGTTTCCGGCGTTAAGTTATATCTATTTCTCGGGTTCAGGTCTTTGTCTCCATGTGTTGTTTTCGTTTTCATGCATCTCATATCATGTCATCATGTGCATTGCTTTTGCATACGTGTTCATCCCATGCATTCAAGCATTTTCCCTGTTGTCCGTTTTGCATTCCGGCGCTCCGTTCTCCTCCGGTGGCCATTTCTAGCTTTCTTTCGTGTGTGGGGATTAAACATTTCCGGATTGGACCGAGACTTGCCAAGCGGCCTTGGTTTACTACTGGTAGGCCGCCTGTCAAGTTTCGTGTCATTTGGACTTTGTTTGATACTCCAACGGTTAACCGAGGGACTGAAAAGGCCTCGTGTGTGTTGCAGCCCAACACCCCTCCAATTTCGCCCAAAACCCACCAAACTCTGCTCCATGTCCTAGAGCGTTCGATCACGATCGTGTGGCCGAAAACCGCACCTTATTTGGACTCTCCTAGCTCCCCCTATGCCTATAAATACACCCCCCTCCAAAAATTCGCGGATCCCCTTCCTCTAACCCTAAAAAAAACTCCATCCGCCGCCGCCGGATAAAAATCCGGGCAGCGGACGTGTCCGCCCACTCCGTCGGACCTATCAGGTGACGCCACGTGTCCCGAGCGGGAGCCCCACTTCGCCGCGCCGCCGCCCAGCCCGCTCGGCCCGCGGGAGGGCCCCCGAGGCCCACTTCGCCCGGCCTCCTCGCCCGCAGGACCCCGCC